>NC_090746.1:54658723-54836223 GCF_036898095.1 Palaemon carinicauda
GAGTGTGATTTTGTCTTCGTTCCCTAATCTAGTTTAATATACTATGCAATTTCAGATGTTATTGACAAATGGCTTCTTTTGCCAAGAACTTAAGCAAACTCGACGGAAATTTTTTTCAAATGTTTGTAGAGCATTACTTTTAAACAACAACAATTATACCAATATCTTCACACCTGCGAAAAGATAATCGTGCAAAAAATGTCACTTAAATGATTGATAAAGCGTAAATAATTGTTCCCATGCGAATATTTTCTTATTTATCAATTCAAGGAATACATGTACTTGAGAACACTAATGGTGTATTGCAGCTAAAAATATTTGACATAACAAGATTCACCTAGATAATCTTAAAGATTACAACGGTCATTTCTGATTAGTAAGCACGTAACAAAACCTCACTGATTAAGAATGCAGATATTTACTAAACATCTTATTCTAATGCTGTCTAGCCTACAAATAAAGACAGCGGCAGAAAATTCGAAAGGTCTTTTCACCGACGTTGAAGCTGTTACACCGATTTCAGTTAATATATATATATATATATATATATATATATATATATATATATATATATATATATACAGTATATATATATATATATATATATATTTATATATATATATATATATATATAAATATATATATATATATATATATATATATATATATATATATATATATATATATATACACACACACACACACACACACATATATATATATATATATATATATATATATATATATATATATATATATACAATAGGTTAGATTGAAATTTAATTTCTAGTACGACGACATATCCTTCATATCAATCAGCACTATATAGCTATTATAAAATAAAAGGCAAATTTTAGCAGTTGATAGACACCACAAAACAAACATAAAGGCATTACTCAACTAAATGAATATGAAAATACATCTACAGTATACTTGACTGATTAATTCTAGTGATGCTACCAAGGGCCAACGTCTGTAATACAAGACAGAATATAAAATATCGAAGTTATTGTAAATTGAACATAAGAAATCACAGAAAATACACTGTATGCTACAAAACTCGTTATACAAATTCACGAGACAAAGAAGTATGGCTATACGGAACAAGGTCTAAAGAATATACTTGTCTGCTGCATACATACAGTACTTAGCTTGCCTATTTGTAATGACGCGGAATGAATGCTTCTCAGTAAATATTCTTTTTTTTTCCATAAGATAACATTTGACACACCCCGAAAGTATCTTACTGATATCCAATTTCCTAGGATTAATTTTCCTTGCTCTTATTTGGAAATAAATATGAAGAAAGTTATATAAATAAATCAAGAATTCAAAAAAAGTCTTGATTTAAAAGTGACTCATTTAGTTGAAAACGGTATTTGTTCGTTTTTTGAAAATATACGCATACAGCAACAATTTCCTTGGTCTCTATTTCCTTGTGAGGATCAACTTGCCATTTCTGGGCCTTTTTAAACAACCCTTATCTATGACTTATAGGAAGAGTGAATTTGAGAAAGGTGAGAAGAAGTAAAAGAAGAAAAATATGCATTGAAATCCAATGAGGCACAAATTTAAACGAATGAGGAAAGTAGACTCACAAAATATAAAGGAGACTAACTGTTCGTTTGGTATTATACTGGCCGCCATATGACCTGTCATCGGGAGATCATTCAGCATAGAGGTAGTCTACGAGGGGTTAAATGCTTAAAAAAATAAAATTTGAAATTTTTTAACATGTAAATTCATGAACATCATATTAGATAATTAATCATAATGATGCATTTTCATAGGAATATCATTACTGGGCAATTCTAAAAACTAATCGTTATCATTATATATTTATATTTCTATAGCGTTTCCTAAAAATAGTACGAACTTCGATCATATGAATTATAAATCATCCTCCCCTCCTACACATATTGACGCAAAGGGTCTCGGTTAGATTTCGCCAGTCGTCTATTTTGAGCATTTAATTCAAGTCTTCTCTACTCATCATCTCCTACTTCACATTTCATAGTTATCGGCCATGTAGGTCTGGGTCTTCCAACTCTTCTAGTTCCTTGTGGAGCCTAGTTAAATGTTTGCCACCTACCCTACTTCACATTTCATAGTTATCGGCCATGTAGGTCTGGGTCTTCCAACTCTTCTAGTTCCTTGTGGAGCCTAGTTAAATGTTTGCCACCTACCCCTCACAGTGATCTCATCCACATATGGCACTCGAGTATTTTCTCTTATATTTTCATGTATAATTCTGTAATGCCATTTAACTCCCAATATCCTTCTGAGAGCTTTGTTGTCAAATCTACTAAATCTGTTGGAGATTTTTTCATTGTCATACCACGATGCATATCCATACAGTAACACAGATCTCGCTGAACTGACATATAACCTGATTTTTATACGTAATTTTAGGCTATTTGATTTCCAAATTTTACCTAACCTAGCCATTGTCTGGTTTTATTTTTTCAATCTTTCACTAAATTTCAATTCAAATGACCCTGTATTGGAGATCATAGTTCCTAAATACTTAAGAATGATTCTGCATCATTAATCCTTTCTCCTTCCAATGATATTTCATTTTCCATTGCATATTCCGTTCTCATCATCTCTGTGTTTCTTCTATTTATCTTGAACCCAACCTCTTGTGATATTTCATGCATTCTGGTAAGCAAGCATTGCAAAATCTGAGGTGTTCTGCTAATAAGGACAGCATCATCAGCATACTCTAGGTTCGCTAATTTCCCATTACCAATCCAGTCCAATCCTTCTCCATCATCTCCAAATGTTCTACACATTACAAAATCCACGAGGAGGATAAACAGCATAGGCGAAAACTCATTCCCTTGGAGTACTCCGCTGTTCACTGGAAATTCATTTGATAGGACTCTAATAACATTAACTTTGCACTTGCTATGCTCATGAACAAGCTTAATAAAATTTACACATTTAAGAGGAATTCCATAATAACGCAGGACTCTCCACAAAATTGGCGGGTGCACAGTATCAAAGGCTTTTTCGTAGCCCAAAAATGCTACCAAAAGTGGATTTCTATAAATGAAAATTTGGTCAGTACAACTTTTACCTTTTCTAAATCCTGGTTGTTCGTCTCTCCGATTTTCATCAATCTTTCTCTCTAGTCTCTTTAGAATAAGCATACTATATATTTTTATGACAACTGACGTAAGTGTGATGCCTCTGTAATTATTGCAATCCATTTTTCACCATGTTCACCAACACTCCCAACTCCCATTCATCAGGTTTTGTCTCTTCATGTCCCATTCTACAAAATAATATTGTAAATATTCCTGGGGTCACGTCATTTTCAGCCAGTATCATCTCTGCAGTTACTCCATCGTAACCAACGGATTTCCATCTCCTGAGTTTTTTAATGATAGCTTCGACTTCAAACACACTGAATTCATTCATGGGGACATCAAGGTCTTCATCAGCTTCAGGTATATCAATCAAATTATTCCCATCATATCTCCTATTCATGATCTCACTAAAGCGTTCCATCAAAGTTGCCTTTCTTCATCCTATGTTGTTATAACAAATCCATCTCTCTTTATGATGGGTATATGCTTCTTCTTTGCCCCCGTAGAGATTTCATTGATAATTTTATGAGGAATTCTTACACCATAGACACTCCCTGAATTCATTGCTTTGTCAGACTCATTTACTTTCCTGTCTAAACATTCTCTCCAGTGATTCCTTGGCTTTTCTTTTGAACTCACTATCAATACTGGAATACTTAGCATGCTCTACCTTGTAATTTCCATTCTTCATCGAAAACTTTCAACAATCAATGTCTGTCTTTGTCTCCTTTTTAATGTGTCCCACATATCATTTGATATACATGGGTCTGTCCTTGTAACTGCGTGTCCCAAAATTTCACTGCCAACTGACTTATATGTGTTCTCAATATCTCACCATTCTTCATTACTTGTCTGTTCTTTGTCTTTTAAAGGCTAAGACTGCAAATCGATTCCTACATTCAATTACAAATGTTTCTCTGGGTTCATCTTCCAGAAGCTTGGTTGTATCAAACCTAGGTATTCTATTTACATTTCAGTGTGGCAATGAAGAGCTGGTGATCTATACCAGTATCTACACTTCTATAGCTTCTTACATTTCTCAGAGTCCTCCTTCTCTTTTTATTGATGCCAATGGGATCTATTTAATTTTTGTAACTGCCACAGGGTGAAGTCTATGTATATTTGTGGATGCCCTTGTGCTGTAAAAGAGTACCTCTAATGACAAGATTGTTTGTTGAACAGAAACTTATGAAATGTGCTCCATTTTCATTTGCAACTTCGCCAACACACTCAACACCCATCACATTCTCTATACCGGTGACGTTATTATTATTATTACTATCTAAGCTACAACCTTGCTTTGAAAAAATATAATGATATAAGCCCTATGAGCGCTCCAAAGGGGAAAATAGCCCCGTGAAGAAAGTAAATAAAGAAACAGATCGAATAGTGTGCCTGAATGTACCCTCAAGCAAGAGAACTTTAAACAAAAAGACAGTGGATGACCATGGCAAAGAGGTTATGGTACTACCCAAGATTAGAGAACAATGATTTGATTTTAAAGTGTCATCCTAGAAGAGCTGCTTCATCATCATCCACGTGCCATATACATCGGCAGTCATGGCTCGCCATTCCTCTCTGCTTGACATAGCTAAAAGAGTATACCCTTACCAAACTTTAAGTAGCCACTGAAAATTACAGTGCAGAGCAGTAGATAACCACTTAAGTGAAGAAGCCTACTTCAGTTTTCTTAGTGTTGTCAGGTGTATGAGAAAAGAGGAGAATGTGTAAAGAATATGCCAAACTATTTGGTGTATGCGTAAGCAAAGGAAAAATGAGCTGTAACTAGAGAGGGATCCAATGTAGTACTATCTGGCTATTCAAAGGTACCCACTAACTCTAGCGGTAGTATCTGCTGCACTCAGATGAGTTTTAACTTTAATTCCCTCCCTTATAGTCATCAGCATCACCACCAATCACGTCCCTTTGGAGACACGGCTTTGCGGTGATATTAAAGGAATACGTTAATTCCTACTACTATAAGATAAAAGTAAGACTAACGGTAACAGTGTTAAAGAACGGCTTCATATCTGAATTAAAGTTGAACTTGGCCGCATTTAATTCTGATTCTTATCTTTATTCACAGGAATTGAATTGTGTGCCTTAAAAGAGAGATAAAATTTAGCTTTTTGTCTTATATTATAAGTAAGAGTACTAATTACAGCCTACATTATCAAATATAAAAAGATATTAGCGATAGCACCGAAAAGTCTAAATAAACGTGTTCATCAACACTGGCAACACATAAATATGACGTAATAAAGCAAATTACGAAGTAAACCTGCAGCATGTGCGAATGGATGTAGGACAGTTTGCGAAATTAAAATCATAAGTATTTGAGCTTTGACATGTTACATGTATGTGCCTATGTACCCAAACAGCTTTATTCTTCAAACAAGAATTCAAAGATTTAAATTGGTACAGGGGACTGTGAGGCCATTAATCGTTCAAGTGTAACTGGGGTCAAACCCAGCTGACAGTATGAGGTGAATGATAAAAGATGTTGGGCAGGAAGATCTGGAAGAGGAGGTGGGCGTGGCTAAAGATTGATATTTTAAAGTATACGGTACGTAAAAGGGGAAAAACTACGCCTACTCTGTTTAGTCATGTAGAGACAGTATATATGGATGAAATTTTATTCATGGAATTCGGATCATATGGAAAAGTGCTGGTTCTGGGGAGACCATTCAGCACTGATGTGCAACTGGAGGGAAAATTAAGTTGCCATACAGAGTATAGTTGAAAGGTATTGCACCGCGCAAACAGGAAGAAATGAAGTGGTTCCCACTTCCTTTATTCCTTTTATCTAAGTACTGAAGAAATATTAATGGCGACAGTTCGTTAACCCCTTATATAACTATTTCTATTATTATTAACTAAGCTACAACCCTAGTTGGACAAGCAGGATGTTATTAGCTCAAGGGCTCCAACCGGGAAAATTAGCCCTGCGAGGAAAGGAAATAAGGAAAGAAACTACAAGGGAAGTAATGAACAATTAGAATTAAATATTCTAAGAACAGTAACATTAAAATAGATCTTTCATATATAAACTATAAAAAGAGCCAAACGTCAGTCTGTTCAACATAAAAACATTATAACTGCAAGTTTGAATTTTTGAAGCTCTACCGATTTAATTACTTGATTAAGGAAGATCATTCCACAACCTGAATAGGGTGAGTTGGTAATGAGCTTGTATAATTCTGCAGTGTTGGAAAATTAAGAGGGATTTGTTAAAATGGTGGATTAGTGATAAGAGAAATCCTTGAAATGATACATACTCCTTTAAATAACTAAGCTTAAGATCCAACCCCATGTTTAAGCGAGTTCAACCTTTGATGAGGCATTTATAAGTATATTTAAAGCATGTGGAGATTAGGAATAATTTGCACATAAATACATAATGGACCTAGCAATTTCAGGATGGAACATTTCTTACATAACGTTTAAAAAATATCCATCACGTATATCTACAATGTTTAACTGCAAACATTACATACAGTAGATATGATGATTGTCTACGAATATAATTTTTGATATATGGAAAATAAACTTAAAAGTACAAATGCTAGTTATAAAACTATAGTATAAGATTTTATCAAGGACAGGATTTGGATTATTTCATTTCTATAAACATGTTTCTATAGCATGTTGAATGGAAAAAACAAAGGTGTTGAAACTGCAAAAAGAATCATAGTAGCACTAGAATCATTAATATTTCATTCTATAAACTATGTTACAGCAGACTAATGAGCCTAGACCTAACTTCAAATAATTACACATTTATAAGAACATTTAATATCACCAAAGCATCACTAGAAACAATACACTCCGGATATAATTGGATACCCAGAACGTATTAAAAGATGGGAGATGGTGGAATATTTCTCCGCATTACTTTTTAACTTGTACTGTATTAAATGCAGATTAGTTCTTGACGGACAGTGAATAGATGAGAGTAATTTCTGGAGCTCCTCAGGGTAACGAACTTTCTTCGCCTTTTATATTATACTGTATAGGCCTACTGTACATCTGACATGTGGGTTAGCCTCGGAAATAATCAAGCTTGTGTTGGTTATGATGATGCTACTTTCTTTGCATTGTTATAAACGTACACCTAAGGTTGTTGTGTTTATCAGAGATCTCACAAATATTAGTGTTTAATGTCAACTATGGTGGACGAAAGTAAATTCTAGTACAACTCAGAAATTATAAGTAGGTCCTTGGATCCTTCCAATCCTGATCTTTTTAATGATAAAAGTATCTTTAAAAATCTGCTGCTCATTTAAAATTCTAGCAGTCCTTCTTGGTTACTATTTCATATTTGAGAAACATGTTCAAACTATCTACTTGGATGTGAAAAAAAAAAACAAAAAACATTACTGTATAGCGCAAAAGCCTGTTGAAAATTTTTGGGATTATAGTCTATCCTAAAGAAATTTTAAATTCTTTTATTTTATCAGGTTTTGATTGATGTACTTCAGTGTGGCTTATAGTAGCAGACTCATCTTAAATTGTTGAACAAGTTTTAAATTTATAGTCAGCTAATTGATATATTTCATAATTCTTACCATTATTTCCATTCAGATATGCTTAGGCTAAACATAACATCTCACAATGTCTTTTCTTTCGTAGGGCCAATTTCTACAGTTTTCCGAAAGTTTTGTTCCGAATCTGACTGACTGGTATTTTGTTTTTGCCTTCTCAGCACATTCAAAGTTGCGGAATTAGCTTCATAATAAAGTTCTTGAATCGGTGGAACCTCCGAAGTTCAAGCTTTTCATTGCTCAACAGGCTGAGACAAATATCTAATTTATCTATCTTAAATACTTTCTTACCTTAATTTGATTTGTTTTATTTATTTAAATTCTTTCATGATTTATCCCTGCTCCTCCGTTTCTTTCCTACATTGGGTTGCTTATATAGATTCAGCTTTACTAATTAGAGTTGTAGCTTAATTTGGATAGTAATGCCGATGATAATAAGCAAAGCTCTACTGTACATCACGATAATTCTCCCATTGAACTAAGAACTAAGGTGAAAAGTATGTTTGGTATTATGAATAATTAGTTTATTTTAACATATAAAAGACTTCAACTAATGAAATTTCGAACTACCAAGTGATTCAATAGCTAGTCATAACATCAATGAATTAATGATAATGTACGAATACCAGTCATTGAATGATTGAAAAAAAAAAAACATGTTCAATTAGGCCTAGACCTAGTTTTAAAAGTCCAAGTACAGTACATGACTTATATTTGTACAAACCTTACCTAGCACTCACCCTTATGACTCACAAGAACACGTTGAACTCTATTTCATTCACGTGGGCTAAAATTATATTGATATAGTTCCATTCAAATCTCGACAACTTAATTAATTAGTTAATTTTGGGAGTAGTAGCAATCGAAGATGTCTGCATGAGGGAGGAATTTTGTCTCATGCAAGTGTTTCTTTGATTACTATAAAAAAATTATTAAACAACAGTGACTATACCTTTGTTGTCTTCTTATTGACCCTACTCACTGCTTTCCGTTACAGCAAACTCAACACAATGGGCACTGCAGGCGCCATATCACACTTGTCACTCTCACGCGTTCGCACTTCAAACTGGAAGGCGGGCCGAGGAGTCATCGGACCGAATTATTAGATAAAGGGAAAACACCTTTTACATGGTTGGATTTGGGTTAAAAGTTGATTGTATTCCATGAATTCTATGTTATTCATATTACTTCTAACGGGGAAAATAATTTCGTTTAATTTAAAACGTCTTGATCAGAATACCTAATTTATCCAAGAACATTTTTTCTAACTTTGCGATATCAATCTATCACTGCTGGTTACGTGTTTGGTCCTACATCGTTGCACATAGTTAATAATATTTAATCTGATTGTTTATTCCTACACTACAAATTTAAATGTAAAAGAACAATTGATAAATTAATCAATATATATTTTTTCATATTAACTTGTTTTTGACGGTGTACGAATTCTCTAGTTTTCACGATTAGAACTACACCTAAAATTCCCAATTTCCTTGTCAAATTGACCTTTTCAATTTTGTCTCTTGCAATTATTTTGCACTGCACTTTTAAATTACCAGGGAAATGTAGGACGCATCTGTTTGTGGCTGATAAGTGAACTTGAATTGGAAACGTCACTGGAGGTGGGGTTTGGGGGAACTTACAAGTCTACTAGCCATTGCCTGGCTCTCCCTGGTCCTAGCTTGGGAGGAGGGACGGCTTGTGCGCTGATCATATGTATAAATGGTGTGTCTTTAATGCATTGTCCTGTGAGGGCATTGTCACTCCTCTGCCTCTGCCATTCAGGTGTAGCCGTTAAAGTTTAAACTTTTGATTGTTTAGAAAGTAATGAATAGTGGGCATGATAATATTAGTTTTATTTCATAGTTTACTGTTTAAATTCTTTTACTAGAGAATTATACCTAAGTCTGTTGCCATATAATGATAAGCCCACCGGGTAGACGGTATTAGTAGCCTATATTTTAGATTGATACCAGGAAAATTGAGTTCCTAATTTTATATAACTTGGTGAATACAACCAAACGTAACTAGATCTTTACTTCTGAACCTACATAACACGTGCATTCCCATTCACTTTTTAGGTGTGAGATGCATGAACATTCCACCTATCAACAGCAAATCTCGGTGGTTTATAATGAGTAAGGGCAGAAAGTCCAAGGTTAATCAAAGCTCAGGGAGGGGTGAGCGTAAACATTGCACTGCCATATTATGTTAGGTCAGGTTAATAATGTGTATAAATGTAGGTAACAGTATACATTATTTCATCGAATTATACCTTTGAATAAGAAAGTGACATTTACTGCAAGTGGCAGTTTGGCCTCAATAAAAATTTGTCTAGCTTCTTACTTGTTTACTTGTTTTGGGTTTAAATCCAACCCTCCACTGAAGTCGAGTGAACTACTCGGGCGGGTCCACATTAATCATCTAACGAAACATTTTCATTATAACTTATACAATTCTTTCATTTTAGCATCTTCCAAATCATATGAACTTGTGAAAAGTAATGTCTTTAGTTTCTTCTTAAATTCAGTTGCTCCCTTTAGGTCCTTCATTTCAGTTGGCTGTTTATTATAATGTCTAGGCGCACAGTAGCTAAAAGCCCTTTCACCAAATTTACTATTTGTTCTTGGTTCAGATAGCCTATGTTTGTCACTCATGTGTCTTACGTTAACATTTGTTTCTAGTTCTAGTTTATTCAGGCATTCTTTTAGATATTTTGGTTCATTTTGGTTCAGTATCTTAAACGTTAGTAAGAGTAGCTTGTATTCAATTCTCGCTTTTACCGGCAGCCAGTGTAATTTAACTCTTTCCCTATTGTGTAGTCCTTTTATTAATCTAGCGGCTCTGTTTTGTACTCTCTGAATTTTCTTCAACTGATAATTTGGTAATCCATAGAACAGTGAGTTGCAGTAATCAATTCTTGAAAATATGTGGTGATTAATGAGTATGGCCATAGATTTTTCATCTAAGTATTTACTAATAAATGCTATGTTTCTAATATGATAGTTACAATTTCTTACCATCTTATTTATATGTTCATTCATTGTCAGTCTATCATCCATGATTACTCCAAGATTTCTAACAGATTTCTTTAGGTCAATGATCGATTGACCTATTTCAATTCTTTGGAAACACTCGATTCTTTTTATACTTTTTTCATTTCCAAAAATAATACATTCAATTTTATCTTCATTGAGCTAAAGCTTTTTTGTTAACATCCAAGCCTTGATGTCATTCATTATTTCATGTATCTTTCTTTTAGCTTCATCAACTGATTCTATTGGGAAATAGAATTGTGTATCATCAGCGTATATTTTAAACTTAACTCTGTGAGTTTCAAGTATATTTGCCAGTTCAATCGTGTAAATTTCAAACAGGAGAGGACCTAGTACACTGCCTTGAGGCACCCCTTTGGTTAGTTTTCTTGTCTCAGATTCAACATTTGATATTACTACTTTAACTTTGCGGTTTTCAAGATAACTCACAAACCAGTCATATGCTCGTTCTACGATGCCCACAGCTTTAAGGTCTTTCATCAGATATGTATGTTCTACAGTATCAAATGCTGCACTTAGATCAAGCATCAGAAGAATGCAGCACTTGCCATTTGTTATAATTTCTGTTATGTCATTTTTAATCGCTAACACTGTTGTTTCTGTGGAGTAATTTTCTCTGTATGCAGATTGATCATCAGGTATGGCATTAGATTTTTTCAGATGTTTCCAGGTTTGTTCGTGTACAGCAGTTTCAATAATTTTCGAAAAATATGACAGATTTGATATTGGCCTATATGAACTTAAATTGTCTGCATCACCTTTTCCTTTATACACAGGCTTGATACATGCAACTTTTTCACAATCAGGGAAAACTGCCTGTGTTAGACTCATATTTACCATGTTTCGGTAAGTCTCTTGTAGTCTGGTGAAATTTTCTGCATCTTTTACACCATTAATTGGAAATGGGTAATTTCCGCAGCAGGTTTTTTTTACTTCCTTTATTATTCTCATACAATCCCTCTGACTTAACTCTTTGAATACCCTTAGCTTACTTACACCTGTTGCTGATGTCTTCCTTCGCTCTGTTGTGCCGATGTGAAAACTGGAGCAGATTTGATTGATTTTTTCTTCAAAATAATCAATAAAATCATTTGCTAGGCATTTAGGATCGTTAGTTATGTCAGGCAATACTATTTCTGTCTTTAGACCTAATAGTTTCTTTAGGTTCTTATGTATTTTCCGTGGGTCATTTTCATTGCACACTTTTTTTATAATAGGCCTTTTTTTAACTAAGATAAGGTAATTGTAGCTTCTGCCTCCTCTACCTCTGCCACTGCGGGAACTTTAGTGCCAGCTTGACTTCAACAGAGATTGTAAGGTCAATATATGATACTTCAATTTATAGCGAAACAAATATAGGCTACTGTAAGAAATTGCATTTTTTTCCCTGAAGGATAAACTAGGTTTGGGACATGATAATTTACGTATCAATCATTGTCAACTAGAATGTGAATACCATTTCTGTGTCTAAGTCAACTGATAACTTGGGAGACTGTGGGTTACTGTGCATACATTTTTTTAGGATGTAATTTATTAGCTAGCTTTTTAAACCAATCAAAAACTTCCAGCAATTTATGCACAAGTTTCGGATGTTTTACAGAAACCATTTTTTACAACTCCGCTTAATTTCCAGCACGATTACCATCTCAAGAAGACATCTCCTAGAGAGGAATTCCATCTTTTTCGAAATTTAGTGTACATTAATCTATTTCAGTTATTTACTGTGTTTAAAACACTATCTTTTCAGTATATAGCTACTGTTGCTCACCTGAAAGTGAAAAATAACCCCAAAATAATGACCTACATGATTGGTGTTTGTAGGTCATTCTAGTACCACTTGCTAAAACAAGGAACAAAGAGAAATTGTTTATTTAAAAGTGAAGTGAGCCATGACAAAGAAGAAATAATTTGAGGAATGTGATATAAATTATAACTAAATCTGATACTGAATAATGATCTATACGAATAGCCTGCAAAGCATATTCACTACCACATGCCAGACCAGTGGAGCAATAAGATAATTTGTTCCTACACAGATGCAAACCCTCTTCCTTTACAACAAAGTTAAAATATGGCAGTTAAAATTTATAACGAGGTGACAACAAGCAGGTGGCTGCGCGGAAGCACTGCCCTCCACTGGCTCATTGACAAATGAGAGCAGATTATCTCGCTGGCTGTGAATATTTGGCAGTTACTAACTTTGATTTTTGGGCTTAAGTCATGTCGTCCTGATGGAAGTTCCTTCTGGCAACTTTCTACAGTATAATATTTCTGGGATTGATATTAAAAGAGAATTACCATCAGGTATCACAGGGTTCCAACTCCTGGAAACGACTATCCGAAGATATCATGTATAATCAGGGACGTATACTAAGATAACCATAGTTATCTGCACCCCAAACAGACCTTACCCAGTCTAATCCTCTAAGGGGAAGGATGAGTAAGGAGCCATTACATATCCTATCACCTTTCAGTGCTCCTATACAACGTCGCCTTAACTTTGCTTTATTTTTCTTGTTCTAGTATGTTAGTGACTGTGTTTGGTGAGGATGCCAATGGAGATACAGAAATGTCCAGGGGTGCCACACAAGACCTACATCCAGGCACCTTCATGAGTGTAAGGGGCACAGATCCCTACCGTTATTGCCTTACCTGCAGAAGACACTCCTGCAGCCAACCCTTCCCCAGTAGAAGACGTATGGTAGGAGGAGGAAGAAGAAGGCTACGAGGAATTCTTCTCTGTCAGGGTCATCCTTGAGGTTGAAGAAGGCCCGACTTATTTTTTGCACCCCGTTACTCTTCCCTCCAGCCCTTCTCCATTGGTTTCCTCCAGATGCCGACCAGAGAAGAGTGGTGGCAGGAGAGTTCTTTTGTTTCCACTAGTGAAACAGGTGGACCTTCACTTTAGGGGGAGCCATCTTTCTTCCAGGTTGATGATGCCTTACGCTTGTTGTGGCCATCCTTAGGTTTGCAGGTTTCACCTTCAGAGCAACTGAAGCAAGCCCTTGCCTCTAGATACCAGCAGCAGCAACTGAAGACTCCTGACCTCCTTTGGATACTTCTGAAGTATACATTTCTCCCTGGTCCCTTCCCTAGAGGAGCATCCTTCATCTCTTGCTTCTTCAATTGTGAGTGCTTCGAAGCGAGTGCCTGTCCTTTGACATCATTGAATGAGTTCTCTTGAGAGCACACTAGCTCCCCAGAGCATGTTTGCAGGGTTGTTACGCAACCTCTTCCAGATTCTTCCTCTTTGGAGGAGGATTGTAGATGCACCTCTTCAACTCCACCTTCAGGATCTTCCAGATATGACTTGTCTGGGAGCACAGTTTGGCAAGAGACCTCTCACCTAGACAAGAGACTCCTTTAGGCGCTTGACCCAGACGTGCTTCTCCTCCTCGAGCCTCCTCTAGATGCGCATCTCCATGTTCCTTGCCTAGACCTGTTTGTGATCTCGCTGAATCACAAGAACCCCATCTACTGCTCTCTAATTCAAGGTCTGAGGAGGTGTTCAAAAACTCATTCCAGCACCCGTAGGTCTGTCTCGATGCCTATATTTCCTGCCATATATACCTGAAAGCAAGTGTCATAAATCAAGTTCGGGTGATGACCAATCTCAACTTGAGTCACGTGCCCCCGAAGTGGCTTCTGCTGGTGGAGACTCCGAGGAAATTATCTCTTCCAAACCTGTTGTACCAACCTAATGTCTAAATATTCCACACCGCGGTGGAATCCCTTCAGTTTCACACATGGAAATCATCCAGTATCTCCTCTCAGAGAAAGGCGTTTCCAGCAAAGCTGCACAAGAGATGTCTGGGTACTTTCAAAGATCATCAACCTCCGTCTGTCAAACCAATTCTTCTTTAGATTGCCCGGAGCTTCTCTCCGGACAGGGGCTTTTTGACGGTGCGTCTAGCCCCTAAGTCAAACCAAGTAGGCCACTTTTTGTGGTTGGTGTTTTGGAAGGGGTCTCTCTCTTCTTGGAGCCTCTATTCCACTAACAGCCAACTTTTTACTTTACTGTACAGTACCTCAGTAAGGAGAAACTCTGGCCTGTTTCAGTGGTAAAAGGGTATCGCTCAGCCTTAAGCCAGGTCTTTAGACTGAAGGGAGTACAGCATATATTTCTTCTTCGGCAGAACTTTCTGTGCTCATATGGAGCTTTGAACACACTTGCCCTACAGTTGGAATGAGATCATCTCCCAGAAACGTTGTCAAGGTGCTGCGTTCCCTGACAGATACTGCAACTCTACAAAAACATTTAGAGCAATGGTAGTATTTTCATGAAGGTTCACATGCGAGGGACAGGGTATGGCGTGTAACACCGCTCGTTACTCTTTTAATTAATTTCTAAAAGAGCAAAGGTTTACAGTATTTCACTGATCAAAGGGGTACCGATGCAAGGTAGCATGTACATGAAGGGAGACGCTCATGTCTACTTTGTAAGAGGTTGACTTCTTCATTTGGGTGACCATTCACTTCCATCAATGAAGATGGAAAAATGAAAAGAGGACAAAGAAACTAAAGTCACCCTTTAACATTTGAACTATACATTTTAGATGCCCCTTAAGAATTAGAATACAGTACTGTAAGATGTTTAGGTACAGATACAACCGTGGATGTTAAGGTTCCAAAAACAAACTCCTCCTATTGACAATCATCATCATCATCATCATCTCCTCCTACTTAATGACGCAAAGGGCCTCGGTTAGATTTCGCCAGTCATCTCTATCTCGACCTTTTAATTCAATACCTCTCCATTCATCATCACCTACTTCAAGCTTCATATTCCTCAGCCATGTGGGGCTGGGTCTTCCAACTCTTTTTTTGGGCTCAGGCCATGTCGTCCTGATGGAAGGTTCCTTTAGTAGCTTCCTAAGGGTATATATGACTACAGTGGATATTCCCAGAGAATTAAACTAAAGGTTTCCAGAATTCTAACTTCTGGCGCTAGTACCCTTAAGGTTGTCCTTTAGGATATCGCATAATAACAGGGGACGTATTCTTGACACGCCACATAGCTATCTGCACCCCACATAGCTTCTACGCTTCGATGGGGGAATTAGTGGCAAGATATGGGAGGAACCGTTACAAAGTTCTCCTCCTCCGTTATTGTTATGGGTACTCGGATGACGTCATATACGACTCCATCTTGGCTGACGTCATCACCGCCCGCCAACTCCATTCCTTTTGTAGTAGCGTGTTTGACCAGGTGTTTTTCCCGGTTGTTTCGCTATTTACTGCAGCCATGTCGCAATCTTCAGCTTCTTCTGTCTCTGGAAAATTGAGCATTTAATTCTTATACTGTATAAATTAGCTCTGGCCGTAAAGTAACGCTTTTCTATCAAAATATACTGTGTTTTGTGGCTGAGCTATTGCCTAACCGGAGGCGTCCCTGACGCTGTCGTTCGCATCGCATGCTTTATTTAGTTAGCCAGAACGACTGTCCCGGTTTCTTAACAAATTATCAGTACTGTATTAGTTATTTAGTCTTCATTGCTAGGAATTAGTTATATCATGCCGATAGTATTCTTTAATTTCAGCGAGTGTAGGTAGCCAATTTTATGATGCTAGAGATGCTAGCCTAGACGCCTTTCATGCATGATATAATATGTGTTCCTGGTGTTATCTTAACTAAATGAAGATATTAGGCAATTTTATATATATAAGATTCAGTGATTGCACATGGGTTTTTCCTCCTTCTAGAGAGTATAGAGTATACAAGGGGCTATGATGATTAAGGTAGTCGATTCCCCTGCCCCTAACCTAACAGCTTAGGGGCTTTAGTATACTTTCGCATCTCCCCGGTTACCTTTACATATAAGGTAATCTCTTCCCCCCTCTGAGGTAGCCTAGGCAACATCCTAGCCCTCCTTTCCTTGAATTGTGATTCTGGTAAGGTTAGGCTAGGATTTTCTTTCCCTTCCCGGAGCCATAGTACACGAGCTTTGAGTTCGGGTCAGAACCTCAGAGTACCTTTCGTTTGCCCCCAGCTACCCCAATAGGTGAATGAACTCTCCTATTGGTCCCTGCTGGATGGCAAAAAGGGGGGGGGGGCCTCTGCGCCCCTCCCTAGACCACACCTGGAAGGGTTGCGAGACCCTTCCTCCCTGTGGCCTAGCGACTTGTCCTGCGCTTGCCTACCCTAGGCTAGGAGATATGCATTCCCTAGCATAGGTTAAGCAGGCTTAAGGATTCTCTTTCTTTATAGTTTGGGACGGCCTGTTAATGCCATTCCCTTACTGTACTAACCCACCCTAGGCTGAAGAATGAACTCTCCCTATACCTGGGGTGGTGCCGGTACGGAAACAGAGTCCCCTATTAGGATGATAGGGAAGGCTCACACCAACCCCTACACCCCTACACAGGACACTTTCCCCTCCCCCTCTGTCCTTTGGTGATGGCCTAGCCATCACACCCCTGTCCATCATCCTACAACTCACCGAATACCGATGGGTTGTGGGGTCGGCCAGGTCTTTTCGCCTGCTGGGCCAAGCCGTTCAGCTTCCCTTGCATGATATTGCTATGGGGTAGCATAGCGGCAGGTCTATCTGCCGGCGGGAGACCTCTCTGCTGTCTTAGAGTGTTCTTCGGTCCTCCCTTGGATCGCCACCCGAAGCCCTAGCCCACCGACGGCTGAGCTGAGGCTGGATGGAAGCCTGATCATAATATGTTCTTCCTTCCATTTGAACCCTCCTTCCCCTTTCCCGAGGAAGGCGAGGTTAGGGTAGTGAGCTGCCGCCCTTCCCTCCCCTTCCTTCACTGCTTTCTCTCTCTCTCCAATCTAGTGTCGGCCCACGGTCGCACTACTCTGTCGGTAACAGCCGGCAGTGTAGCCTAGGTCTCCTCCTAGTCACATGGAACGATGACAGGGTAGGTGTACCTTCAGCCGGTTGCCTGCCGGCCGCCGGGGGTCCCCGGCATGTCGGCGACCTGCCGACAATGCTTAGGGTTGCCTCCCTTTCCCTGCCACATAGAATGATGGTTGGAACGGGTTACCCTCCGCCGATGGCCGGAGTGCCTCTGGCAGTCCGGCGGGCTGCCGATGTGCCGGCTCCACCTATTTTACATAATGCGACAGTGGACCGTCCTCTTGCACTAACCCTGCCGGCAGTGCGCTGGCAGTGTCTGTTGTATGGCTGTATACAGTAGCCAGTACATCTGTGGTATAGTACATACCCTAGACAGAAAGCTACGGTGTATAGTTATGCAATAGATAATTTTCTAGCATACTCTGTGCATCCATGCGCAGTCCCTTGCCGGGTCCTACCTGAATTGGGGATTAATATTCTCCCCTTTTCATTATGCTGATTGATCATTGGCTCTCCCATTTCACCGCTACTGATCCCTTGGAGGAAGTGCTACTTACGCTACTCTAACCCTAAGGGCTAGATTCCTCCTTAGGGCCTACCTTGATGGAAGCCCTAGAATTAGTAGTGAAGAAGGGTCGCGGCAATTGGCTGGGCGTAATTCACAAGTATATGTCTTTCCTATTTCATTTCCAGCTTACCTATCCTAAGCTTACACTTGGAAAGGAATCTTATATTATAATTAAGATTACATTAAAGCTAATCTAAAATTATTCTAAGTCTAACATAATAGACTTCGGCATACTCATGTACCCTTTCTTTCTTTACAGGAAGAGTACATCTGGTGTGAGAGGGGCTTCTGCAGCGTTCGGCGCCGTGATTTCTACGGCCACTTGGCGTGCTGAACCCACGCCAGCTGCTTCGTCACCCAGGGATCTCTGAGGTACTGGGACCCGCAGGTGTGCACGACATGCAATAACCTGCTCAACGAGGCATTCGAGACTCCCAAGTCTGCGGACACAAGGGACATCACTCGAGAGAGGCTGCGCAATTGGTTGCGTGGTTTCCAAAAGAACGCCACGGGGCGTTACCTTCCCAGTGAGAAGATGAGAGCTATGCTCTTCCCTAAAGCATCTGCGGATGCTGTCATCCCCAAGCCTGAGATCCCATGCGTCCAGCTGACGGTCGACCCAGACCTTTCGGACGCACTTCAAGACATCCATCTTGACGACGATAGGATATCGGAGGTGTCGGACACCACCGAGAGGACCCTTATGGCCAAGGGTCAAGAAGAGGAACCTATGACGGCTCCTGACTCCGAAGAAGAAGGCACCGCTGCGCCCTCCGTAGCTATCTCGGAACCAGTCCCCTCTACATCGTCCACTCCTATGCCCACAAGAACGGATGATCCCATGGACAACTTTCAGGCCATGATGGCGATCCTCGAGGAGACGTTCCGCAAGAGGGATGAGGATTTCAAGAAAGAAATCCTTCGCTTGACGAAGCAACGTGAGCCTCAGAGGAGGCTGAACGTCAAGGACCTTCCTACCTGCTCCGTGACCAACCTGTGGAGGCATGCTGAGTACATGCCCATCACAAGCGGTAGAATCGTTATTAACGACAAGCTAGGCGCCGTCCACCTTGAAGAAGTGGAATTCTGGCCTAGCTTTGAGGCGTACCCAGACTGCTTTATACGCCTCAAATCAAAACCCGTTTCTAAGGAAGAAACTGAGCCGAAGGAGGTCATCGTGTTTGACCATGCAAAGGCTCAATCCCTACTAGCCAGCTGCTTGAAGGACAAGGGCTACACCAACTCTAAGGTGCCGGCCCTTAGCAAGAAACACCCGTCCTTTCTTGCTCCAAGCACCATGGTCTTCCCCTTCGCGGAGAAGGCTCTCCTGGCAGTGCTCAAGGCGGTGGAGGAAGGGAAACCCTGCCCTACATTGGAAGAATGTAGGCCCCTCACCCAGTTAACTTTCTCTGTGGGAAAGTTGGAGGCCGACATCGCTGGACGTCAGTTCAGTGAGAACCTCCCCAAGCTCTCGGAGTATCTCCTTCGTCGGGAGCAGGATACAAAAGAGAGGCTGGCTGCCTCTCTTTCCCTCCAAGTGATAATGGAGATAATGGCTGGGGAACACAGGACCCCAGGTGTCTTCATGGTCTTAGCCAAGACCCACCTAGCGACCCTGACGAAGGACTTCTATAGCTTTGTCAGAGCACGGAGGGCCTGCAGAGAGTTCGTGTTTAACCAAGGAAGCTGATTTCCTCTAACATTTGGGGAAAAGATCTCTTCCCCAACGACTTGGTTAAGGAGATCGTTCACAAGGCCGCCACGGAGAACAGGAACCTTCTCCAAAAGTGGGGCATGTCATCGAAGCGGAAATCCTCTCCGGATGAGGGCCCCCAACTGAAAAAGAAGTCCAAGAGACCAAGGTCACAGCCTCGCCAGGCTAAACATCAGCTTCCTGCGGCCGCTGCTCCCCAGTTAGTGGCACAGCCCCAACAAACCTTCCAACTGGTACCCCAGCCGGTGGTGACTCAGTCACCAGCCTTCACGCCCGCCTACGAGAGGCAGTCGACTACCTATCGTCCCTAAGGTAGAGGCTCCAGTAGAGACTCCTCTAGACATCCCTCCAGAGGGAGAGGAGGCAGGGGAGCAAGCGGTCGGGGAGGTAAGCCCTCCGGAAACCAGAAGCAATGAGATGCTTCCAGTGGGAGGAAGACTCCGCCTCTTTCAGGATCGTTGGACCTTCGATTCCTGGGCTCACAGCATCATCAAGAACGGACTAGGCTGGACCTGGAAAACATCACCACCAGTTTTCCACCGATTCTTCCAACATTCCACCTCCGTTCTTGAAGAATACGTCCAAGAACTCTTGAACAAAAAGGTGATCAAGAGGGCAAAGTCCATCATGTTCCAAGGAAGACTATTCTGTGTTCCCAAGAAAGACTCTGACAAACTCAGAGTCATTCTGGACTTGTCCCCTCTCAACAAGTTCATCGTGAACAACAAGTTCAAGATGCTGACCCTTCAGCACAAACGAGCCCTGCTGCCTCGAAAGGCATACACAGTCTCGATAGACATGGCGGATGCCTACTGGCACATTCCAATGAATTGCCAGACCTCCTCCTACCTAGGATTCAGGCTTCAAAGAAGATAGTACGTCTTCAGAGCCATGCCCTTCGGGCTAAACATAGCCCCAAGTATCTTCACAAAGCTCGCAGAGACAATCGTTCAACAACTACGCCTACAAGGCATCCAGGTGATGGCTTACCTGGACGATTGGTTGGTGTGGGCAGCATCAGAAGAGGAATGCCTGCAAGCTTCCGAGAAGGTGATCCAATTCTTGGAACATCTGGGTTTCAAGATAAACACCAAAAAGTCTTGACTTTCTCCAGCTCGGAGGTTCCAATGGTTAGGCATCCATTGGGACCTCCAGTCACACCATCTTCCCATTCCACTAAAGAAGAGAAAGGAAATAGCGAGGTCTGTCAAGAGACTTCTCAAATCCAAACGGATTTCAAGACGACAACAGGAACGGGCGCTCGGCTCCCTCCAGTTCGCTTCGGTGACAGACCCAGTGCTAAGAGCACAGCTAAAAGATGCATCGGGAGTCTGGAGAAGATACGCATCAAACGCTCGAAGAGATCTCAAGAGACCTCTGACGACTTGCCTACGATCACTCCTCAAGCCATGGTCGGAGGCCAGGAAACTCAAGAGGTCGGTACCTCTGCAGCTACCTCCACCCTCGGTCGTCATCCATACGGACGCATCGCTAGAAGGATGGGGGGGTCACTCCCATCAATGTTAAGTTCAAGGAACATGGTCTCCCCTATTCAAGATGTTTCACATCAACATCTTGGAGGCCATGGCAGTCTTTCTCACCTTGAAGAGGCTGTCCCCACGTCCCTCAGTGCACATCCGACCTTGGACAGCGACGTAGTGGTCAGATGTCTCAATTGTCAGGGCTCAAGATCGCCAACACTCAACCAAGTGTTGTTGCCCATCTTCCGTCTGGCGGAGAAGAAAAGATGACACCTCTCAGCAGTTCACCTTCAAGGATTCCGCAACGTGACAGCGGCTGCTCTATCACAGACAGCCGCGATAGAGTCAGAATGGTCCCTAGACGCCGACTCATTCTCCTTCATCTCCTAACAAGTCCCAGAACTGCAGATCGACCTCTTCGCAACAACAAGAAACTTCCTTGCTACGTGGCCCCATACGAGGACCCTCGAGCGGAAGCGGTGAATGTCATGTTCCTGGATTGGAACAGATGGACCAAGATTTACCTGTTCCCTCCACCCAACCTTCTGCTAAAAGTCCTCACCAAGTCGAGATCCTTCCAAGGAATAGCGGCCCTAGTGGCTCCCAAGTGGCCTCGGAGCAACTGGTTCCCACTGATCCTGGAGTTACAACCCAAGCTAAGTCCCCTGCCGGACCCAGTTCTATCCCAACAAGTTCAGAAGTCGACTGTCTTTGCTTCATCACAGAAAACCCGAGACCTTCATCTCACGATTTTCTCTCCCTTGCCGTCAAGAAGAGGTTTGAGATCTCGAAGAAAAGCATAAACTTCTTAGAGGAATATAAAACAAAACAAATCTACCAGAAGGCAATACGAGTCATCTTGAAAGAAATGGGTGGCCTTTGTCAAGGCGAGAAATCCTAAGGAAATATCAATGGATTTCGGTTTGTCCTTCATTCACCTTCATGGATAAGGCTTAGCGGCCAACACGATTTCCACATGTAAATCGGCCCTGACAAGACCCTTACAATACGCCTTCCAAATAGACTTGTCCAGCGAAATATTCAACAAGTTGCCGAAGGCATGCGCTAGACTCAGGCCTGCAGTTCCTCCGAAGCCCATTTCATGGTCTTTGGACAAGGTCCTACATTATGCTTAATCTGTGAACAATGAAGATTGTTCTCTCAAGGATCTAACCCAAAAGGTTATTTTCCTATTCGCTATAGCCTCAAGGGCTAGAGTTAGTGAAATAGTAGCCCTATCAAGAAATGAGGGCCACATTCAGTTCACAGAAGTGGGAGAACTGAATCTCTTTCCTGATCCAGCTTTTCTCGCCAAGAACGAGCAACCCACTAAAAGATGAGGTCCCTGGAGAATCTGCCCTCTGAAGGAAGATGTTTCTCTATGTCCAGTAGAGTGTCTAAAGGTCTATCTACATAGAAATTCAGACTTCAGGGGAGGACAGCTTTTCAAAGGAGAAACTTCAGGATCAAACTTATCCCTAAAACAACTGAGGGCGAAGCTCACCTACTTCATTCGCAGAGCGGATCCTGACAGTACACCCGCAGATCATGATCCAAGAAAAATTGCTTCATCACTGAACTTTTTTCAGTATATGGACTTTGAGCATCTTCGCTCATATACTGGATGGAAATCATCCCGTGTTTTCTACAAACACTATGCAAAGCAAGTCCATGAACTGAAGCATAATGTGGTGGCGGCAGGTAGTGTATTAAAACCTGACATCTAGTGCTGCGATGAACAGTGAATTTATTGGGACTCTCAATTCGGGTGAAAAGGTGTTGACACTTCCAGTGCGATACCTTTTAAGTGAGTGTCACCATGGTGTCACTAAGACTGTTCAAAATCTCAGGTGTGGAATTATACAGATAACACTTGTGCCGTGTGTACATAGTACACAGTGTTGTTAGTATACAACATTTACAGAAAATATATTGGGAAAATTTATCAAAATTTTCAGTTTTAGAGTGGCACTCATCATTTCTTCCCTTTCAGGGAGAAAAATATTTTCTGTATACGTTGCACGTATAATTCCCTTAACACGTTGCATTCGTTATACTCGTTATTCCATTTGGTCATTTATTAAAAAAAAATGTCTATTAGAGTGTAATTGCGTCCTATTTCGCCCTGCAATTAGCACATTAAATATGCCAGAGTTCTCTTACTTATTTATTTAAGTAAACTTCATATTATTGTATGCTTACAAACAATGGTTATAGTTGACACTTAATTGTTCCGACAATATATACAAACCGTGAGACCTTTTGTATATCTAGTGGATAATTATGTTTGTTCATACAATATATGCTAACCTTGAGGCCCCTTTTCTACTGTCTAGTATGACTCTTCCCTGCAGGGGGCAGGAAGCACTAACATTGTCTATGATTAGTGGTAATGACGGATAACGGTAACGTCATTTGTCTCAATGGTCCGGATGACCATAGGAAAAATTGTCCCAAGGTTAAGGCACCTATGAAAATCCACAGATACAGTACTTTCTAGTAATTCTCTGGTAAACTTCCATCAGGACGACATGGCTTGAGCCCAAAAAACGGATTTTGAGCGAAGCGAAAAATCTATTTTTGGGTGAGATAGCCATGTCGTCCTGATGGACCCGCCCTCCTTTTCTATAGAAAAGGCCTTGGCAGGATCCCTCCCGAAACTACCATATCTGTAGCACCATGCTCAATGCTACAAGGAATAAGCGCCATCTAGATACTCAATAGTAGTATGGGAGGAAGGATAACCTTGATAACGGCTCCCCTTTTATTTTGCCACTCTACCCCCTCGAGGCGAAAATGCTATTCGGGGTGAAGATTGCTATGTGTTGTATCAAGATATACGTCCCTTGATTTATGTGACATCCTTAAGAGAAATTTTAAGGATATTCGCGCCAGGAGTTAGAATTCTGGAGACCTAAAGGTAAATTCTCTGGGAATATCACTGTAGTCAAATATCCCTTAGGAAGCTACTTATAGGAACCTTCCATCAGGACGACACGGCTATCTCACCCAAAAATAGATTTGATTTGGCATGTATGAGAAAAATGATATTTTAATTATAAAATAAATTTTTGAATATACTTACCCGGTGAATATATAATAGCTGCTACTCAGCGGCTCGACAGAAAACACACTCAAAAAACTCGCGAGCGATCGCTATGAAGGTTGCGGGTGTGCCCACCAGCGCCAACTATCGGCCAGATACCACTCTTGCATGTAAACAAACCCTTCAATTCTTCTCGTCCCGCTGCGTCTCTATTGGGGAGGAAGGGAGGGCCTTTAATTTATATATTCACCGGGTAAGTATATTCAAAAATTTATTTTATAATTAAAATATCATTTTTAAATATTTAACTTAGCCGGTGAATATATAATAGCTGATTCACACCCAAGGCGGTGGGTAGAGACCAGAGTTAATTAAGTTTACAGCGTATAAGCTAAGAGTTTTTCATTTTGACAGTTATCAATATAACAAAACCAAAATATATAGGTACCTGGTAAGGAAGTTGACTTAGACGATTACTCTGCCTTGTAAGTCTGTCTTCCTCACGAAGCCCAGCGATCCTCTTAGGATGCTGAAAGACTCCCAGGAGCTGAAGTATAAAGGGTTGCAACCCATACTAACAGGACCTCATCAAACCCCTAATTTGGGCGCTCTCAAGAAATGACTTTGACCACCCGCCAAATCAACCAGGATGCGAAAGGCTTATTAGCCTTCCGTACAACCCATAAAACAATATTAAAAACATTTCAAGAGACAGATTAAAAAGGATATTGGAATTAGGGAAGTGTAGTGGTAGAACCCTCACCCACTACTGCACTCGCTGCTACGAATGGACCCAGTGTGTAGCAGTCCTCGTAAAGAGTCTGGACATCTTTCAAGTAAAATGACGAGAACACTGACTTGCTTCTCCAAAAAGTCGCGTCCATGATACTTTGCAGAGATCTATTTTGCTTGAAGGCCACGGAGGTTGCTTTTCGTGCGTCTTAACCTTAAGCAAAGATTGGTCTTCCTCACTCAAGTGGGAATGGGCTTCTCGTATTAAAAATCTGATAAAATATGACAAAGCATTCTTTGACATAGGTAAGGATGGTTTCTTAATCGAACACCATAACGCTTCAGATTTACCTCGTAATGGCTTAGTACGAGCTAAATAGAACTTAAGAGCTCTAACAGGACATAACACTCTCTCCAGTTCGTTGCCTACGATCTCTGATAAGCAAGGAATATCAAAAGATTTAGGCCAAGGACGAGAAGGCAGTTCATTCTTGGCCAGGAAACCAAGTTGAAGAGAACAAGTGGCTTTTTCTGTAGAAAAGCCGATGTTCTTACTGAAGGCATGAAGTTCACTGACTCTTTTAGCCGAGGCCAAGCACACCAGGAAAAGAGTCTTAAGAGTGAGATCCTTCAGGGAGGCTGAATGTAATGGCTCAAACCTGTCTGACATGAGGAACCTTAGGACCACGTCTAAGTTCCATCCAGGAGTAGCCAAACGACGTTCCTTAGAGGTTTCAAAAGACTTAAGGAGATCTTGTAGATCTTTATCGTTGGAAAGATCTAAGCCTCTATGCCGGAAGACCGAAGCCAACATGCTCCTGTAGCCCTTGATCGTGGAAGCTGAAAGGGAGCGAACTTTTCTCAGGTGTAAGAGAAAATCAGCGATTTGGGCTACAGAGGTACTGGACGAGGATACAGATGCTGACTTGCACCAGTTTCGGAAGACTTCCCACTTCGACTGGTATACTCTAATGGTAGAAGCTCTCCTCGCTCTTGCAATCGCACTGGCTGCCTCCTTCGAAAAGCCTCTAGCTCTAGAGAGTCTTTCGATAGTCTGAAGGCAGTCAGACGAAGAGCGGGGAGGCTTTGGTGTACATTCTTTACGTGGGGCTGACGTAACAGGTCTACTCTTAGAGGAAGACTTCTTGGAAAGTCTACCAGCCATCGAAGTACCTCGGTGAACCATTCTCTCGCGGGCCAGAGGGGAGCAACTAACGTCAACCTTGTCCCTTCGTGAGAGGCGAACTTCTGCAGTACCTTGTTGACAATCTTGAATGGTGGGAATGCATATAGGTCTAGATGAGACCAATCTAGAAGAAAAGCATCTATGTGTATTGCTGCTGGGTCTGGGACTGGAGAGCAATAGATTGGAAGTCTCTTGGTCATCGAGGTTGCAAAGAGGTCTATGGTGGGTTGACCCCAAGTCGCCCAAAGACTCTTGCACACGTCCTTGTGGAGGGTCCATTCCGTAGGAATCACCTGACCCCTCCGACTGAGGCAATCTGCTAAGACATTCAAGTCGCCCTGGATAAACTTCGTTAACAGGGAGATGCCTCGATCTCTTGACCAAATGAGCAGGTCCCTTGCGATCTCGTACAGCGTCAGGGAGTGGGTGCCTCCTTGCTTGGAAATGTATGCCAAGGCTGTGGTATTGTCGGAGTTGATCTCCACCACCTTGTTTCGAAGGAGACTCTCGAAGTTCATCAAGGCCAGGTGGACTGCCAAAAGCTCCTTGCCTTTGATGTGCATGCTCCTCTGACTTGAGGTCCACAGACCTGAGCATTCCCGACCGTCCAGGGTCGCACCCCAACCCAAATACGACGCGTCCGAGAATAGAACGTGGTTTGGTTTCTGAACTGCTAGGGAAAGTCCCTCTCTTAGACTGATATTGTTGTTCCACCAATTCAGGCATGCCTTTACTGTTTCGGAGATCGGGATTGAGACCGTCTCTAACGTCTTGTCCTTTTTCCAGTGAAAAGCTAGATGGAACTGGAGAGGTCGAAGGTGTAGCCTTCCTAGCGAGACAAACTGCTCCAGCGATGATAGAGTTCCTACTAGACTCATCCAATTCCTGACTGAGCAACGTTCTCTCTTCAACATCAGTTGGATTATGAGCAGGGCTTGCTCTATTCGGGGGGCAGACGGAAAAGCCCGAAAAACTGGACTGCGAATCTCCATCCCTAAATACAGTATAGTTTGGGATGGAATCAGCTGGGACTTTTCCATGTTGACCAAAAGTCCCAATTCCTTGGTCAGATCCAATGTCCAATGAAGATCCTACAGACAGCGATGACTGGACGAGGCTCTGAGAAGCCAGTCGTCCAAGTATAGGGAGGCTCGGATTCCCGATAAATGGAGGAATTTTGCAACATTCCTCATAAGCCTCGTAAACACGAGAGGAGCAGGACTTAGGCCAAAGCACAGGGCCCGAAACTGGTACACCACATTGTCGAAAACAAACCTCAGAAAAGGTTGGGAATCTGAGTGAATGGGGATGTGGAAGTATGCGTCTCTTAGGTCGAGAGAGACCATCCAGTCTCCCTTTCTGACCGCTGCTAAGACTGATTTCGTGGTCTCCATGGTGAACTTTGTCTTCGTAACAAAGACGTTTAGTGCACTGACGTCTAGCACCGGTCTCCAACCTCCTGTCTTCTTCGGTACTAGGAAGAGACGGTTGTAAAACCCCGGTGATTGAAGGTCCGAGACTTTCACCACCGCTCCCTTCTCTAGCAAAAGAGACACTTCTAGTTTCAGGGCTTGTCTCTTTGATTCCTCTCGGTATCTGGGAGAGAGGTCGATGGGGGAAGTCGTTAGAGGAGGTTTGTGTACAAATGGAATTTTGTACCCCTCTCTGAGTAACCTCACAGATTGTTGGTCTGCGCCCCTCTTCTCCCAGGCTTGCCAGAAGTTCTTGAGTCTGGCACCTACTGCTGTCTGAGGCTGCGGGCAGTCAGACTCTGCCACGTGAGGACTTGGCTCCTCTCTTCTTTCCTCTCTTTCCCTCGGCACGAGTACTTCCCCTGCTGGGAGCTCTGCCACGAAAGGGCGGAATAAATCTGGACGCCAGAGTGTCTATCCTTGGTCTTGCAGAAAAGGATGTCGAAGGAGTCCCTTTGCGAGCAGAGGACGCAACCAAGTCATGGGTGTCCTTCTGCACGAGTGACAAAGCTATGTCCTTAACCAAATGTTCAGGGAACAAAAACTTAGATAAGGGAGCAAAGAGTAGTTCAGATCTTTGACAGGGAGTAACTCCTGCCGACAGAAAAGAGCAAAGGGACTCTCGCTTCTTAAGGACTCCTGAAGTAAAAGAGGAGGAGAGCTCATTGGAACCATCGCGGATGGCTTTATCCATGCAGGACATAACAAGTACGGAGACATCTCTATCAGCCGATGAGATTTTCCTACTTAAGGCTCCCAAACACCAGTCAAGGAAGTTGAAAACTTCAAAGGCTCTATAAATGCCTTTCAGCAGATGGTCAAGGTCCAAGGAGGACCAACTAATCTTCGAGCGTCTCATGGCTAGGCGGCGGGGAGAGTCTACAAGGCTTGAGAAGTCGCCCTGGGCAGAGGCAGGGACTCCCAAGCCGAGAACTTCTCCCGTGGCATACCAGACGCTCGATCTAGACGAGAGTTTAGATGGAGGGAAGGCAAAGGCCGTCTTCCCCAAACTCCTCTTGGTTTCCAACCAATCGCCTAAAAGCCGTAAAGCTCTCTTGGATGAGCGAGAGAGCACAAGTTTTGTAAAGGCTGGCATGTCAGCAGGTACGCCTAGAACAAACTCAGACGGCGGCGAACGAGGAGCAACAGAGACGAAGTGATCGGGAAACAACTCCTTAAAAATTAACATGACTTTCTTAAAGTCCATTGATGGAGGAACTGTTCTGGGTTCATCTACATCTGAAGGATGATCCTCAGGCTGAGGGTCAGCAACGTCCTCATCTGAAGGCTCTTCATCTGACAACTGCTGAGAAACAAGCAAAGGGGTTGGCAATGCTTGACACGCACTGGTGCATTAGTAGCGGACCAGGACGCTACGTCATGTAACTGCTTGACAGTCTGTGAACTGTCAACAACAACAGGTGCGTGAGGACGCACAGCGTCCACTCGAGACTGCTTTGACTGCCTAGTCTGAGCAGTCAAAACAACTCTAGACTGCGGTGGTTGACGCTCAGCGTCAAAACAAGTCAACTCCGATGGTTGGCGAACGTCCTGAACGTCAACAGGAGCATTAGCAAGTGGCCTAACGTCCAAATGCGGCTGAAAATCCACACGAGACCGCATCGAGTGAGGTTCTAAATAACTTGACTGACGTGACTTGGCTACGCCAACGTCAACAGGACGCACAAAGGTTCGTTTGGGTGGCTGAAGGCCAGGATCTCGATGAGAAAAACGGCTAGGCTCAACGGAAACCTTATCGGCAGAATAGTCTTCCATAAGGGAGGCAAGCTTAGACTGCATGTCCTGCAGTATAACCCATTTAGGGTCCACGGGAATGGGTGCGGTAAACGACGGGGTTAACGTCTAAGACGGAACAACCTTGCCTTGCTTAGGCGGCGAGCAGTCATCCGATGACTGCAATGGGTCAGAACTGTCCCAATGACTACATCCAGGACGCTGGACCTGTCCTGAAGGGACCGACTTCCGCTTAAGAGGCCTAGAAACCTTGCTCCACGGTTTCTTGCGCGAAAAGCCTTCGGAAGACGAGGAGAAAATGGGCTCTCTCGTCTTATGGTAGGGGCGATCTTGGTGAGATACGCCTGATACCATAGAGGGAACGTCTGTTCGCTGATCAAGGCCTCTCGAACCCATAAGTCGTACGACATTACTTCTCCCCTGGGCTTGGGAGCTTGCAAGAGGTCTCGGACTAGGTGAACGACAGGCACGAACAGACGAACCCTCGGTCGCAACACTGTTCACAACACTTTGCGCACTAATCACTTTCCCATTATTTTCCGCTGTGGCACTCTGACACTTAAGCTCTTTCACGTCAGCCATGAGTTGATTACGATCAGTTGCTAACGCTTCAACTCTTTCCCCCAAGGCATGAATAGCACGTAACATGTCTTGCATAGATGGTTCCTGAGTGCTAGAAGGGGGGTTAGGAACAACCACTACAGGGGAAGGATTAGGTTCAGGGGCATGTGGAGAGGAAAAATCTACAGACCTAGAGGAACTCCTCCTTACCCTATCTCTCTCTAGCCTACGTGCATACTTATCGTATTCGAGCCAATCGAATTCCGAAAGGCCCACGCATTCCTCACACCAATCTCCCAATTGACAGGTTTTACTCCGACAATTGGAACACACAGTATGTGGGTCGAGAGAGGCCTTTGGAAGACGCCTATTACAGTCCCTAGCATTACACTTACGAAATCTAGGTACTTGTGAAGGGTCAGCCATTTTGAATTAGTCAAAGAAAGTCCAAAAAACAATCCAAGTCATCAACAATTAAATCTGTTCAATAAAGAGTTCAAGAGTTTAAGTTGAGGAAAAACACCTGCACTGCAAAAGCTCAAACCAAAATGAAGTACTTCACCAAATATGTTGAGAAAACTCCAGGTTCTACAGCGAGTAATGATACGTCTTGTCGTCAAGGTCGACAGAGAAGAATTGAAGGGTTTGTTTACATGCAAGAGTGGTATCTGGCCGATAGTTGGCGCTGGTGGGCACACCCGCAACCTTCATAGCGATCGCTCGCGAGTTTTTTGAGTATGTTTTCTGTCGAGCCGCTGAGTAGCAGCTATTATATATTCACCGGCTAAGTTAAATATTTAAAACTATTCTTTCCATACTGAGATATATCTCCAGGTGCAATCGTTCCTACTTTCGTCTGAAGAAATTTATAGATCCTGAAGTAATTTCCTGTGCCTTATAATGATTGAGCAACAAACCATATTGGTGGTTTTGGCTTTCTCTGGGAGGGCACAAATACCTCTACTGTATATCCTTATCCATCCAATCTTGAGGTTTATACACATCAAGATTCTTGGGTACCCCATCACACAGAGCACCCTTTATATTCAAATTATTAATCTTAAATATTCATAATATTACATATTGCATTAAATGCTTCAGCATCAGTATCAAAGGATATCCAAGAATCCCATTTGTCATTTTTGAGTCGTATTCCTATGTCTCTGACTAAGTCGTAATATTCAAATGCTTTATATATCACATTGTAATGTGTGTCTAATGTAATTTGGGTAACATGTAGGATTTTAAGTTTTCCTGCTTTGCCCAAATTTCTTGATTTTCGAGTATTGGAAGAATTGTCCTTTTTAGTTCCGAAGTCATCAACAGAATTTTCTATAAATGAGTTGCCAGAGGTTGTCAACAGTGTCAGGGGGAGTCAGCATATTCAGGGAATGAGTCATTTTTCAAAAGGTCCATACATAGCCAAGGGAGGGGTTTTCTTTTTTGTTATTTTTTTTTTGGTTGGTTTACCTACTTGAGAATATTAAGAAGGTAGCATACGTTGGAAAGGAAATTTGCATTCTCCACTATGGGCACAATAACAGCATACTTTCCAGATGGTACACTCCATATCCTACCTCAAAGATAGCACCAAACCAGATATAAAGGCACAGGTGCAACTAAACCCACCTGTTAGGGCCAAGACCAAGAAAATATGGAATCATCCTCCCCATATCTGTAATGATGAGCTTCCGGCCAGAAGACCTAATCCTCGAGAATAGTTCCGCCAAAATGGTTCAAACCATCTTTGGGATGGCTGAGATCTTCCAATACTTTCACATACAGCTTTGAATGCAAATACCTCCCGACCGTGATCCCTTCTCCCATTTTTCTAAGCAGGCAGTAAAAACGAATGTGGAAATATCTACGCCCTTTAAATAAAATAAAAAGAAATAATAAATAAATAAATGAAAAAATGAAATATATATATTGTATATGCATACATATACATATACTGTATATATAAACTTAAGACATAATACTCATGGAGTTAGGACAACAAGACAAAAAGTTTATAAAATTAGGAGAAAGTCGAAGTAATATTGAGCAGAAGTAGATGAAAGGGAGAGAAATTTACATTCGAACTTGGGGAGCAATTTCCTTAAGTTCGAGAGCCTTCTTGCCCGTCACAATTCTTCAACAATATGAAGAAATCACATGACTTCGTCAAGGCATTATCTCGTTAAGAGGGTCTCCTTGGAGACACTCAAGGCCTCTAGAGGTCACTGGCCATTTGAGGCGAAGGCCATGGTTTGTCGACTATGTTTGCCTTCCAAGTAGTCTCCTGACTTGACCAATAGTCAGGTGCATTGAGGAACAGTACTTTGCCAAGTCAATGGGGTTATCAACCAAGGAGTCTCTGGAGCAGTACAGGTCTCCTGCTGTTCTGGGTATCAGTCAGCAATCAGTGTGTCAACTGGGTTTTTGAAGAGGAGGGATGCCTTGGTCTTCCCATTCTTAAAACAAGTTAGGTTAGCAGTAGCTCTGTTTCTTTGAAACTCTTTAGTGCAGGGTTTAGGTAGGAAGGCCTCAAGGTCTTTCCTAAACCCTGATCAAGACCACTCTCAATCTCATGGAAGAAGACGGTGCATGTACCGTCGTTTTAAGCTACCCCACCTGTTCCTTCCAGGCAGTGGGGCGTCAGGAGAAGAGGGATAAGATAGTTTCAGTATCCCCCTTTCTTACTGCCAAGGATGGGGGGTTCCTTGTTGTGCCTTTTGGCAACCCAGCAGAGGCACAGCGCTGATCCTCAGGTAGTGGGAGTCCTTCAGGACAGTTACTAACTACCCTCTTCAGCCCTCTAGGAAGGTTACTTCCTACCCTCAGTAGCCTTTTAGCTCCTCCTTTAATCAATTTCTTATAGAACTCGTATCTCTTCCTCCACTGTTACCGAGAACCCAGCCCTTGCGGACAGGGGTAGGAGGGATGTTGGAGAGGAATGGCCTCAAAGTTGTTCAAGACGAGTCTCCGAGCTTCTACATCATACTCTTCTTGATGGAAAAGTCAACCTGGGGCCAGGAGGCCAGTCATCAACCTCTCGCTATGGAACGAGTTTGTGCGTCAGACGAATTTCAGGATGGCAGTACTGTGATCTGTGCAGAGTTCTATTAGAGAGGAAGACTTTGTGCTTTCAGTAGATCTGAAGGACGTATAGTTTTAAGTATCCGTGTGTAAGTCCATTAGAAAGTATCACCAGTCCTCTCTCTACGGTACGATGTACCAGTACAGGACTCAGTGCTCCACACTGTGAATTGCTCCTTAGGCATTTATTCAGATGTTCACCAGGATACTAGCTTGGGCCCCACTCTCAAAGGATATGTCAGGGAATGCATCTCAATGGGTGGCTGATCTTTGCTGCTTTCATTAGGCAGCTGCTATTATCATGATATGGTTATTGTGATAATCAAAGAAGCCTAATCCCAAGCAGAGGTTGAAATACTTACGGATAGCTGGTAGACACGGCAGCAGCAAGAGTCTATCAGTCAGACAATCGCATTACCAAGCCCAAAGACAGAATTACCAGCTCAGTTCTGTAGTCTTCTTGGTCATCTTTCCTTAAGAAACTAGTTCCTCAAGAGAGCACCTTTGCCAGATATCTCTTTGAAGAATCACTGGTCAGCCTCCAGGTATCTCCCATCCCTCCTGGTGGTAGCAGGAGAGGAGGCTTGGATCGATCTTCATTGTTGGTTAAATGGGGAACCCTCACTGGGGAGTTCCACCCAAATCTCCACTTCTATTTCTAGCACTGCAAACATTCCAAGAACTTTGAGGCGGCACACCAGCGTTATGGCTTACGTCTGAGTTGCCAAGACGGATGCACATCGGGACGACATTCCGCGCCATTGAATTATCATCCAAATACAGTCCAGCCAAGAGAAATGGACAAGCAGACACACTCAGTTTGGATGGGAAGGTTATAAGGTCAGAGTTGTCCCTACAACTTTTCATAACAGAAAGGCTTCTGGTTCATGTGGTTCCCCAGGGATCAACCTGTTTGAGACAGGGGTAAACAGTAAGCTCCTCGTTTTCTTGCCTTGTCCAACACCCATGGGATCACATCCATGGTTTTGCCCTTCCTCCATTCAATAATGTTCCGTACAATAATTTACAGTCTGTGGATTACACTGAGAGGATGGTAGAATATATATATATACCAATCGATTAATCATCATACATCAGGTATATTAATCTAGACAGCTATCTCTTCAGGGAAAGGGCTCTCTCCTTTGACAACATATCAATTTCTTGGACACGCCAGCCTTTTCATCCAAATGATAGACAGATAGGAGGTGGCTGGAACATCTCCTTCGCTTCCATATGGGACCAGGTAGATTGATATTTCCAGGGAAGAAAAATAACCAACCAGTTAGGTTCTTGGTGGGGGGGGGGGGCATCGACCCACCAATTATTAAGCATCACTTCTTAAAGGATGATGGTTTGTATTTCACAGAGGAACAAATCTCAAACTTTTCAACTGCCTTCCAGCTTGTGCTGAAAATATATTTTGTACTTAAAAATTCTATACTTTATTTCTTTAACATTTTATATGAATGATTAACATTTGGTTTACAAGCCTTACTTTTTAATGATATTTTTAGAATAGGTATGATTCAATATTTACTAATCATTAAAGTAATATGGTATTACATTTATTGCCAAAATTCAATACCAGTGCTGTACATGTAGGACTACCATGAATGATTTTGAAAGAATATTAGATTATTATTATTATTATTATTATTATTATTATTATAATTATTATATTATTATTATTATTATTATTATTATTATCATTATTATTACTATTACTTGCTAAGCTACAAAACTAGTTGGAAAAGCAGGATGCTATAAGCCCAGGGGCTCCAACAGGGAAAATAGCCCAGTGAGGAAAGGAAACAAGGAAAAATAAAATATTTCAAGAACAATAAAAAGATCAAATATAAATATAAACTATAAAACACTGACAAAACAAGAGGAAGAGAAATAATATAGAATAGTGTCCCCAAGTGTACCCTCAAGCAAGAAAACTCCGACCCAAGACAGTGGAAGACCATGGTAAAGAGGCTATGGCACAACCCAAGACTAGAGCACAATGGTTTGATTTTGGAGTGTCATTCTCCTAAAACAGCTGCTTACCATAGCTAAAGTCTCTCTTCTACCCTTATCAAGAGGAAAGTGGCCACTGAACAATTACATTGCAGTAGTTAACCCCTTGGGTGAAAAAGAATTATTTGGTAATCTCGGTGTTGTAAGATGTATGAGGACAGAGGATAATCTGTAAAGAATAGGCCAGACTATTCGGTGTATGTGTAGGAAAAGGGAAAATGAACCATAACCAGAGACAAGGATCCAATGTAGTATTGTCTGGCCAGTCAAAGGACCCCACAACTCTCTAGCAGCAGTATCTCATTACTATAAAATGAACTTGTTTGTGCTTTTCATCAAGATTATGAAGAGAAGCTAGATTAACCAAGAAGAATTAAAGACTATTCTAAATCAACAGTCAGATTAATTACACAAGTACATTTTTCAAAAATAAATCGAAAATTTGAAATTTTAATACAATTTAGGAGAACTTTAAATGCCAATGAACAAAAATAGTTTAATTACTCCAGCTAGATAGAGAAAAATTACAATAAGAATTTGAAGTAAACAACCCGATACAAGAGCTGAGACTGCGGTCAAGTTACCACACATTATCACAGTGCAATTAGGACATCAGTCATTATATAACATCTATTCTCTAGTACTGTAAAGTGCAAATTAATACAGTCATTATGTAATATACTTAACTGGCCTGAACTAGTAAATACCATGTACAGTATACTCTAACAGTACAATTAAACAAATGATAATCTGTAACCAAAAATTGGAATATTCTCCTGATGATTTACAGTACATTCTAAAAATACTTTTTTTAGAACTTTATGACCATGAAATATTACATAAGTGTGTTGTTTAGTATAACTTTGGAAGTTTCAGTATTTACCAAAAAAAGGGACCAAATTTAAAAAATGAAAAGGGAAATCTGAATACTAATGTTACGATTTGCTTTAAGATAATTAAACTTTAATCTATAAGCTAAGTAAACTCTAAAACTACTTGATTCTTGTGCAAATACTTTCAACACGGAAACAAAATGCAGTCTAGCAAAAATGTAACTTTTACAATGGAATATTGACGTTTGGTGCAGTAATTGCATATAACTAATCAGTTCAGTACAAAAATACTGATTAAGTATAGTATATCAAGTGTGGCTATAAATTTTCCTATTCACTTAGACTTATCTGTAGAAAAAATAACATTGTAAAAACACATATTTGCATGCCTTGTGGACATGGGATACTCTTCTAGCATTTAAAAGTACAAGTACACTTAAAAATCAGATCCTTAAACACAATCTTGAAAACAATGAGATGATGCCATAAATATCTTTGTCTCAAAGCAGTTATGCTATACAGTGTTCAATCTTAACATTTAGTTTCACAAATATTCACTATCACCATATTACACAATCATTAGTATTGTATAGTAAAGGAAATATAACCACCAGAATGAAATGTGAGTGCAATAGACATTTATATTGGTAGTTAAGGGCTGAAGCAAGAAACATCAAGACGAACTACAATTGGTATACAAGAAAGAATACAAAAACTACACAAAAAAGGATCCAAGGTTAATGCCCTTGGTTCGCTTACACAAAATAGAAAGTATACAGTTACCAAGACTAAGTGTAAAATTATCTTAAAATCAATACAAAGTCTTTATCAGTTTACACACAGTAACTGTATAAGAAAACACAAAAAATAACAAAAAACTACTGACTATGAATTACATCTTTAAGGACCCAAGTTGTCCAGTCAATTTTCCACCAGTCCCAGCACAAAGAAAGACATATGGCCCTAAATTTGTTTTAAAAAAATAATCATGTGAATTTGGATTTTAATGAGGTTTTACAAGTCTACTACCAGATTTTCAGGGGTGTATTTTTAAAACCTCATTCAGATGCTGAAAATTATATGTATTATTTTTTCTTTGAGAAGACTTAAAATTGAGATTAATTTTGTTTTATCAATAGTTGTGTGTTGTCTTTGCAATACAGTGTGTTAAACCCTTGATATTCCTTTATTGCATGCATCAGTGATTTTCATCAAGATTACTGAAAAACACTGCCTTAAACAAGGAATACGAATAATACCTTTCAATGATACTGGGGCAAGTGTTGTGTAATAATGTGAAATCTTGGAAAATATCAGACCTAATACAGTACAGTATTTATAATGATCTTGTTAGAACTGTATGTACTATTAGTCTAATTGTGTAATAAAGCATAATACTTATTTAAAGTTGGTATGTGAAATATCAAATAAAGCAAGATAATTACCTAAAACTACTAACTTATACCATTAACTCTCTTACATACCATATGAACAGAAAACTGTATTATCAATATAAAAAAGTACAATTGTCAGTCCTCATCAACTTATGCACATACCAAAACTATCAGCTATCCTAAAACTGCTATTTCTTGTTAGAAACAAAAAGGGGAACAAGAATAGCCTACAGTACAATATGTACCATAAATTTCTCAACCACCTATATAGAATTTCAATACCTTTTAACCAGTCACAAAAGGTAATTGCCATTTTATAACACGACAAGCCACCAATAAAAATATATTAATCATATCCGAAATATACACACTACATCTAGTAAAGCTAGAACACAAACTAAATCATTATGAGATTGAAAAGGCACACATTAAAGCAGCAAATTCACCTCTATGAATCTATCAAATTCATTGTCAAAATACTCAATCTTACAGATTCACTCAAGGACTTCATAAATCACAGCACTTCAGTTTATTGTACAAATATGAATGCATAAACATCTCTTCCATTATGGAAACTGGAAAATTGCATTAGCTATTCAACCCATTCATACTTGAATCCAAAACAGTGATTCACAATAAGAGTTTTGTTGCATAATTTTTCCCAATATTCAAACATTTTTACCAATTTTTGTATTAATATATCAAGACTCATAACCTTCTAATTGTCCTCTTTTTAACTTCTACATAATTGCTGAAAAAATTATCTCTCCATACATTTGTCAAGGGATAATTAGGGTGAAAGAAGGGCAGAGTCTCTATCAGTGTCTTGCAGATCTCTTGCCAGTCGTTCTTCAATGGGTGAATAACCATTGTATGTAGTTGGGGTACTTGCACTTACACTTGCATTTCCACAATACTGGTCACATCTGCATATTGCACCGCATCCATCCTGTTTTTTAAAGAATGAATATCTCTTCAGTCTAGAATATACATCTAACGTTTTAGCAATAGCATATTCATGTAAAGATGGAATAGATGAAGGAATGCAACTGCCAATAAACAACTAATTACAAAAAGATAAAAAGTACATGTAGGTTATGAACTTCATAGAAGTCTCATTGTCATGACCACCACATTAATCCCAACTATGTCAGCCTTTTTCTTGAAGAGGATTAAAAAATGTGGTAAAGGCAATGACTTGACTTACAATTATTCTTACCTCTTTATACCTAAAATATTATTCACAATTCTGGCCATCCTTTGCTTTGAACAGTCCCTACTAGGTATGCAGTTAATTAATTTCAAACTATTGCCTTTCCTTTCACAAAGCTCAATACTACACAGTATTATAAATTTCATTTTGGCTGTGAGGAAAATGTGGAATAATCTTCCCAATTAAATAGTTGAATCGGTTCAGTCCATGTCTCTGCCTGGCTACCCAATGGCAAGTCATATCCATCTACTCTCGGGAGCAGGAGAGGGGAGATGCCAGCATCACCGTTTCTCTATCCCTCCCTTCTTTCCACCGCCATCCTTCCTCGAACAACCAGGTTGGGTGGTTCAAAAGAGCTGTGCATGCACAGGCTTCTTTCTGGAAGAAGTTGTGGGCAGTCATAATTGGGGTCTAGGAATGGACCTAGGGCTTTACCTGGCACCCGATCCAGCAGGCATGGCTGAACCCAAGGCTTTCCCTACAGTTCTCTTCATAAGGCTAGGACCCTTGAAGGAGACGAGTGCTGGATCAGGTAGTCCAACAAAGCAGTCCTCCACTTATCTACTGCCGCCTGCTCATGACTCCTCAGAAAGGGCGACGTTGTCACTCAAAATGAAGAGTTCCGAAGTGACTGACTTTGGCAACTGGAGAGTATACAGTAGACATACTTCTCGGGATCCTTATCTGGTTGTTTATATCTTTTGTCTCTAAGCTAACTTTCTTTTAGAAACAGGAAACCAAAGCCTCCCTTCTCTTCAAAATCTAGTTGACCCAATGGTTTACCTTCCCACTAGACAGCATGAGTTTCTTGTACTTCTCTGAAGACTCCAGGGTTGATAACCCTATTGACTTTGCAAAGTACGTCATTGCACCTGACCACTGGTTAAGTTAAAAGACAGCTTGGAGAGAGGCCATGGTAGACAATGCATGGCTGCCAACTCAGAGGCTGAGAAGAACTTAGAATCTACAATAGGATAAAAGCAGCCTGGGGGAATTGGAGGGAGTTAGTAGGAGAGGTATGATAAAAGCAGCCTTGGGGAAGAGAAAAGAGCTAGCGGGAGTGATACATGATAAGAAAATTCCAATCAAGCTAAAAGTCAAGATCTATAGGACAGTAATAAGATCAGTGTTAATGTATGCATGGGAAATGTAGGCTCTAAGACAAAAAGAGGAAGCAAAGCTTGAGAGAACAGAGATGAGAATGTAGAATGGGAATATCACTGCTTGAAAGATTGGAAAATGATGAAATAAGATGAATAGCAGGCATAGTAAAGATTACATAGGTGATAGGTTGGTCACCACTGAGATGGTGTAGGCACGTGTTGGGGATGGTTGGTAGGGAAGGAGTGAGGAAGGCTTGCGAGTAGCCAGTAAGGAGGGGATTGAGAGGGAGGCAGAGAATTAGATGGCAAGATAAGATGAAGGATGATAAGGAGAGAAAAGGTTTGGTGGAAGAGGATGCCTTTGATATAAGGTATTGGAGAGGGTGCATCAGGCAACCGACCACTTAATGTAGGGATAATGGTGGGAAAAGAAGAAGCTCTGGTATATAGTTTTTCTACCTTGACATTGGGAGTGGCAAGATCTTGTTTGACAGGCTAAATTTGTGAGCTCTTAGATCCACATATCTGATGGTTAACATGAGCCAGGGATAGGCCATTGAGGGGCTCAGAAGGTTACCTGTTCCAAGGATAGAACTGGGAATGTAATGGGCTGAAAAAGGCTAGGGATGGTCTAGAACAGCGGTGGAAGAACCCTGGCACTGAGGCCGGTAGAGACGTGAGTATCTCGTTCCCTTCCCTCTACTAATCCAGGTGGAAGGAAGGCCACGGCCTCATTCCATAGGGCCCGGGGAAAAGGTTCAACCGCCCCCAACTCTTGGTCTTACACAAACATGCAATGACAACCTCAGCCATCCTCTCAACTTGTTCTACCAAAGTCTCACACAATGTAGAAGGAACAGAGTCCACTGTCCAGGTAAGAAGGGCAAAGGAGGATGCTGAAGCTCCTCCATCAAGTAAGGAACAAAAAGTGTACGTGGCCATACACTCCTGTCAACCCATGGCTACCAGGAAACCAGGGAGACCCAAGCCACCGTGGTGAGGAGCCATTACAGGGGGGGACTTGGAGGCCCATTGCCTTGGCCCAGAACCACTTGGGTGTCATCCACCCCACCCAAAAGTGAGTTGATGTCGTAAGGAGCCCTATCCCTATGACCACAGCTGGTCTCCTTGGACTTCTTCGACCTCTTTCTCTTCTTTTTCTTTTTCTTCAACATCTTAGAAGTGTCAGAATCGGAGTTGGAAGTCGAAGAGGAGAACGAGGAAGAGGAGTTGGAGGAGAAATAAGAATCAGCATGTTTCTTCCTCTTCTTAGCCCTCATCCAAGGCTCTGCAAGCAGAGTAGTCGAGATCTATGTGACTAATCACGACAACGCTCCCCAAAAGGGGAGAATCCACAGGGATTGTTTCAACAGGAACCGCAACACTGGAAAACACTATCATGGAGGAGAGGGGCACACTTACAGGTACAGAGGGAGCGGGATACACAGGCATCGGACCGCAAGGCACAAGGATCGTGGTGAAGGGCACAGTGGAAGGGGTGATGAACGGGGTAACACCCAGCATCAGGGCTGAATTATGCCCAACTTTAGGGGTGACCCCTCAGGTGCTGGAGCCATTTATACTAACATAGTCTGCATGGAAACGTGTGAAGAGCCTCCGACTTTTGACAGGGTGAGGCAAAAACAGGGAACCCCACATGGAACCTGAACCTGAAAACTCAACGATATAGATCTGAGGACTCCTTGCTCCTGACGCATACTCCCTGGAGTGGGGACCATCTAAAGGTGTATTTGCAGGAGTGGCAGTGGCAGATGCACTCAATGAGGAGAAAGAAGAAACAAAAGACATCCTCAGTGTCTTCTTGGGTGTTGCCAAGACCGACCCCAAAGAAGGCTTGGCTCTCTTCCTCCCCCTCAAGGCATATGCTTGCTACTGCTCAGGAAGCCACAACCTACAGTCGGCACATGGGGATGATTGCAAATAATCATGCCCCCTACAGGACGTGAGTGGGTGTTGGTCTACAGCCGGTTCTCCCTTTTCCTGAATCATAGTCCCCGGGACAAAGCCAGAGGTGTCTTCCAAGAAGCACCAACAAACAACGAACCCAAGTGTTAAACAGTGTCTCCGGTACTGTCGTGGATGTTGGCAAGAATTATACCCGAAAAGACTTTCCCGCTCTTCAAAGAATACGACCCCAATAATGGAAGGCCTATTGATAATGTCTCTGCCTGGTGATCTCCAGATAGGGGTTCGAGGCCTGCTCAAACTCTTAGTTCCTTTAGTGTCTGAAACCTCACCATCGTTAGTCTCTTGGGGATTGTACTCCTTGGTAGGGGAATGTCACTATCCCTTGTCTCTGCCATTCATGAGTGGCCTTAAAACCTTCAAAATGAGGATATAATTGTGAAAAATCATGCCCCTATCAACCATTTTTACTAAAAAGTATGAGAAAAAGATTTAAAAGCCTCAGATAGAATGCAACAGTACAACTGTCCTTGTTGCAGCCAAAGAAAAAAGTGCAGAGTTTTTGACAGGAGGTTTGCCTATTCTTACCACCTGTTGTTAACCTTGTTAACAATGTCAACAGTGGTTCCAACTTCACTGAAGACATTAACTATTTTTAAGGACGACAGGTTTGTTTACACATAGAAACAAACAAGAATCACATTAGGTAAGTTGAAAAGGGTCTCATTCCTTACTGAAATGGGACTCATAGCTTGCCTAGCAGGATCTGTTTCATTTGTCTGCATACAGTATATAGATATACTGTATATGGTTACATACTTTGATATAAATCATAATACTATATACAGCAATGGTTTGTAGGATTTAAGAACCGGGTACATTCAAGTTTAATTACCAAGTCCATTTCAGTTTTACTTATCAATACATGGGAAAAGTAAGCCAAATATCTTTTATTAATAAAAATTACCTGAAAATTACATGACAAAAATAGGAAATATAAAATAATTTGGTACTTACAGCCAGTATGTTGCCAAGTCGGAACCAGAATTCAACATTCGGGATCTGCTCAATACCCTTGGCACCCTTGACCAACCGAAGGTAAAAGAAGCCAAAAGTGAAGTATGCTCCAAAGGTGACGAACAACCTTGAAATAAAAAATTTCCACTTAAATTTATGCTACATCTAAACTATAACATAATACTTCATGGATATGGTGTGTTAAATGGAGAAAAGTGGTGGTGAAACAGAGAGGTGCATGAATAAGTTAAAAAGAAAATCAAAAGCATTTGAGGACTGGAACGTAAGACAGGCACAGGGAGCAGAGGAACAGTACAGAGAAGAGGAAAAAGATTCTAGGAGGAAAGTAGGTATAGCTATTGGAAGAGTAGTAGAGCAGTTAAATGAAAGGCTAGGAACAAAGGAAGGAGAAAAGGATATCTATAAGTTTTCAATGAGGAAAAGTCAAAGACAGGATTTGAGCCAATTGGTGGACATCAAGGATAAAGATGGAAATATATTGCGTAAGGATGATGAAATTAAGAGATGGAAATATGTTGCATAAGGATGATGAAATTAAGAGATGGAGGGAATATTATGAGCAACTATTAAATACTGAAAATGAGAAAGAGAGCTGGGAGAAGCACAAAGGGTGGAGGGGCCAGTGATGGAGATACAGAATACTGAAGTGAAGCAGGTATTGAGTAAAATGAAGAATGTAAAAGCACCAGGCCCATCAGACTTTCTAATTAAAATGGTCAAGACACTGGCTACAGAGGGGGTAGAATAGATGCTGGATTTATTGATAGCAATATGGGAAGAGGAAATAATGTCTAAAGACTGGGAGGAGAGTCTAGTGGCACCTATATTTAAATATAAAGGTGACAAATCATGGAATGCGGTAGCTAAAGGGGAATTAAACTAACAGAGCATGGTTTGAAAGTTTTGGAGAGGGTACTACATGAGAGGTTGAGAGATTGTAAAGATTGAGAAACCGCAGAATGGATTCATGAGGGGGAGAGGGATTGTGGATGCCTTCTTTATAGTAAGGCAGTTACAGGAAAAGAGACTAGAGGGAAAACAGAAGCTCTCCTGTGCTTTTGAAGATTTAGAGAGGGCGTATGATAGAATACCAAGAGAAGTGATGTTTTGGTACTTGAGGAAGACGAAAGTCCTAAAAAGTTGGTTAGATTGGTAAAGATAATATACAAAAGATCAAGGAAAAAAGTAATAATAGCTGTTGGAGAAACCAAAACCTCTGAGGTTAGTATTGGATTACACCAGGGGTCAGCATTAAGGGATTTTGACGAAGGAAAAATCTATTTCTGGGCGAGGAACCTGTGTCGCCCAGTGAAATGCTCCTTAAAGCACCATTTCAAAGGTATAAATACTGCTAAATATACCAGAGAAAAAAGTTGCATGGAATGCTAGGAATATATCCAGCTCGCTCACCCCTAAAGGGTGTCGGTATTAAAACTGGGGCAAGTGATCCCACTACCAGAGATCCCTTTCCAATTAGACTTCTCCCTCCTCAAAATCCCCCGTTACTACGAGGTGTCGTTCCCTACAGCTACTGCCCCCCCCCCCCCCCCCCCCACCGCCACCACCACTACCTATCCTTCCTCCCATCATTCCTATTAGCACCCCAAGCTTGGGCCAGCCTAGGGTGAGGAAAAAGGAGGGAGGGTTCACTGGGCGACACAGGTTCCTCGCCCAGAAATAGATTTTTCCTTCGTCAAAATCCATTTTCTGGACTCAACCTGTGTCGCTCCGTGAAATAGTAATAGAGAATTGGTCCTATAAGCTTTGAAATACACAAAAAGTTAATGAACTAAATCAAAAATAGAGTAATTCAATTAAGCGTGTTTTACTAAAATCCTTAATATACCAATCTCTTAATTACACCTCAAATCAAGGTCAATGTTAAGGTAGGGGGGAAAGGGAGGCCGCCCTGCTCCTTATTAGGAGACAAGGCACTAAGAGGGAAAATATATATGAAGATAGGACCCTGTTATAATGGTTGTCTTAAATCTGGAGGAACCACTATATCTTTTTAATCTTGGGCAATGTGGTACAGATTCCGGCTTGGTTCTTTAAATAAAGTACAGAATCTATTGTCTGATTCCTTTCAGGGAAATGGTTCCTCCATCCTTTCTAATAAACAAAGGTCCCGAAGGTCTATTTAAATAGTTTTCCAGAGTGATAACTGGGCACAGAGATAGATCCTGTGGAAGTGGGACAATCTTCCACGGGGACCATCTATTCTGAGGACCCTCATTCTTTTCTAAGAATTTTCCATCTAGAGAGAATAAAATTCCACCAGAAGAAAGAAATCAATATGATTTGGTTCTCTAGATAATGCTGAGTGTTCAGATAATCTGGCTCCTGAGGCTAAACTTATCAAAAATAACGTCGTCCTAAGAAGCGCTATATAAGTGCATGAGTCAATATCAGAGTCAAAATCTAGATCAAGGACATCATCTACAATCCATGAAACAGACGAAAAATACGAATCTGTAAGATTAAAATTGTACCCGATCTGAAATATTTTCTTTAAAGCAGATTTAACCATAGTAATAGTATTATTGGCTAGACCTCTTTCCAAGAAAGTTCTGAAAAAGGTAACTGCCAGATTCGTAGTCAGCGTCCGAACCTCTGAGTCTTCCAGAAATTGGCTAACTTCCTTACATCAGAATCATTTTCCAAAGGGTAGAACCTCATATACCTGACACTAGGGACAATGTGTTAAAAAGGGTTAATCTCAGCATCTCTTTGTGCTGCAAATCTCAGATAGTCCATAAAGTGAAGGCACTCTGAATCCGTGAGGAAGCAGACACACTGTGAGATACAGTAGTACCATCCGTGCTAACTTGGTTCAGGAATCCGCCGAGGTCGGAGTCCTAGTTCCACCAAGATTGGGAACCAGTTGCATTGGCCAATTGAGGGCTACGAGGGCAATCCAACCTTTGAAAGTCCTGAGCATGTCCAGGACTTTTAATAGCATGGTTAAAGGTGGAATCAGGTAAATCCTCCGTCAGTTGTTCCAATCTATGGACATGCCGTTTGTGACATAGGCCAGAGGGTCCAGGTTGGGGGCCACATGACATTGTGGCTTGTGGTTGGATTCCGTGGCAAATAGGTCTACTTGGAGACCCGGAACCTGTTGGCAGGTCCAGTTAAATTACTTTTTTTTTTTTTTGGCCAAGGACCATTCCGACTCCTGCGGAGGTGTCCTTGGTAGAATATCCTCAACCACATTTCTAACTCCTGCCAGGTGAACAGCTTTGCCATTGAAAAGATAGCTACCATCACTTGATTTGGAACCTCCCTTGTTAATGCAGTGGACTATCACTTGGCTGTCTAGAATTAGACTGATATGTTGTTTCTGTGACAGGGAAAGACTTATTAGAGTCAAGAACATTTCCTTGACTTCTAAGATATTGATGTGTAGTTGTCGGAGTGCCACTGTCCACAACCCCTGGACCTATTTGTATTGGGAATAGCCTCCTTAAACGCTTAGGGAGTCATCTAAATGGACCACCAATGTTGTCGCTGGGAATCGTAAAGGTACTGAGTTTGCTAGGTTTTTGACCTTCGTCCATTGTTGAAGTTTTTTCCCCATAGTGTAGGTGGAACCCGAGAAATTTTGTCTCGATATTTCTTGTTCTCTTTGGACCGCCAAACTCGATTGATGTCTTCTAGATTGACTCTCAGTAATGTGTCTGTTACTGAGGAAAACTGGAGTAACAGTAAACCTAGGATTCTTTCTTGGTTTCTCCGGGTCGTTAGTTTGTCCTTGAGAGATCCTCTTGTGTTTCTTACTATCTCTATCCTCTTCTGTGGTGGAATCAACCGCTTGTGTGTGGTCAGGATCCATTAAAGACCTAACCACTGGAAGCACGTTGCTGGAGAAAGACGGGACTTTTTGAAATTTATTCGGAAACCTAAGTATTCCAGAAATTTTATTACTTTGCCCGACGCCTTGTGGCATTCCTTGATGCTGTTGGCCCAGATAAACCAACCGTCTACTATGAGATTCAGGGCCTCTGTAACACGGTTTTTTGGACTTTGCTCCTTATCAAAGCATCGGATGTAGCTGAAAGTTGACATATGTATATTTTACAACCACACACAAATTTTGTCAGCATCATCAATAACCTAAACCCTATAGTTTTAATTTTTATAGAGTAAAAATGATCTAGCCGACGCCATGGCCAGTGATAACGAGCCAAGAGTCAAAAACATTCATTACGTAAGCAATGTAAACACCTTTTGACAAAATTTTGCCCCGCCCATCCACCAGACACCCATTCACTATGTTCCATCGGCTCTGAAACCCATAACAGTCAAGAATGGCTAACAGGATTTGGAATTGCTCCCGTGGTTGCAAAACTGCATTTGTCTTACGACTTGCAACTTTATACAGGCAAGAGAAAGCCCGTGGCCATATTTACTATAGCCTGAATAGGTAATTATTCAGTTTTTAGTTTAAATCCAATGTTTATGGTCTGATTTGTATGTAGCGTAACATGATTATAATACTTGCAATGTCATTCAGGCTTTTGAACATTTCCATTAGCTATTCACTATGCCACCAAGAGAGAGAGAGAGAGAGAGAGAGAGAGAGAGAGAGAGAGAGAGAGAGAGAGAGAGAGAGAGAGAGAGAGAGAGAGAGAAAGAGAGAGATTGTATGTAAACAGTCTTTATATAACTATTTCTGGGCTCGAACCTGTGCCGCCCAGTGAATAAGCTCCATTTAGCACTTATTCTTAGGTAATTTACTGCTAAATATACCAGAGAAAAAATGTAAAGGAGTGCTAGGTTAACTAGCTCGCTCACCTATTGGTGTCGGTATAAAATTGGGCGTATAATCCAGAGGTCCCGCACTATTTAGATTCATCCACGACAGAAACCCCAATAGAGGAGAGCCGTTCAACCTCACTCGGTACTACTAACACTGCATCCGCTCAGAACTCAACTCCTTTTAGCACGTCTTGTGTTGTAACCCGCTTTTTTGTTGTGCTCTCGTTTTTCCACTTATTTTCATTGGATTATGGCTTCTTCGTCGGTTTCCCAGGAGACACCGTCTAAGTTAAGTACCAAGCTTGGTTTTGCTGTGTTTTGAGCAACCTAGATCGTTTAATATTTGAATTATAGGAGTTTATTCTCTTCGTTCATATTGATCTTGCTTGATTCCACTTACAGTTGGTACTCCTGTTTTGAGAGCTTTTAGTTTCACTCGCGGTGTTACTATATGTATTATTTTTATTATTTTTATTATTAAATTTTATTTGTTATTGTGGATATTCATTATTTAACGTTTAGAACCCTCGTGGTTCACTTTTTGGGCCGATATCATTTACGTATCGTTATGGCTGCCGACCTTCGTTGCTAGGCGGCAATGTTATTTTTTAAGCCATCAGGTGTGTCTTTTGTGATTTAATTATTATGTTGCATGCCTTGCCCAAAAAATTTTTATGTGTTTATTCTATATTATCAACGCTATCACTATTATAATGAATATTGTGCTATTACTCCGTTTGATCTGTCTGGTTGGGGATCGTCAGTTGGTAGCCCGCTGCTCCGTATCACGTGATCCTCCCCCATGCTCCCCCTCTCGCTAGGTGGGCGGCTAGGCTTCTCTCCCCCCCTCCCCTAGGGGACCGTTGCCTTCCCTCCTTTTAGAGGGGGTAGTTCAGTGTTTATGGACTTTGTCCTCCAGGTGTCCCGGCGGGTTCGTCTCTGTCTAGTCTGGTTGGCCACCGGTCAACAGAGTTGGATCCCGGTGCACCCTATTTTATATTCACTTATCACACTGGTTTATGTTATATGAAACCCTCTGGGTTCGGTTGGCGGTTCTTATCTACAGTTCCGCCCCCCTATTAATTTATAACAGTTCCTATGATTATATATAATGATTATATGACAGATCACTATCCCGGAGTTCCTATACGAATTGGTTTTGGATACTTTTATTTCCCGGCCCGGGGCTTAGCCTCGCCCCGGGAAATCAGACACCATGTGTCTTAATTTCTTGTTGTTGCATCCTTTTTTATGCTCCCGGCTCGACCGGAATGGATGGCTATACTTTAGTCTTAAGCTAGACTTATGTTTAGGCCCGGGTCCTCCGGACCCGCCCCTACTTAAGAATATTACAGTTAAGCTCTAATCTTGTGTTAGGCTTATGTTAGGCCCGGGTCCTCCGGACCCTCCCCTACTTAAGAGAATTACAGTTTCTCATATACTATTCTTTTTATAGATGGTGCATTGTCAGACGACGGCCTGTGCAGCTGTTCTACATCAGCCCTGCGGCCATACCGTCTGTCGGTCTCACGCCCTCTGCGGAGTGCAGCTGGAGGATGTCGTGGTATGGCACCCGGATAACTGTGTGGTCTGTTTTGACCTCGTTACCACCCTTGGATCTGACTCGGTGAGTCCCGTTGGCTATGTTGCCTTCTTATTTATCTTACCTTTTTTGGCATACATACACTATTTAGTAAGATATCTATGGTCTTGAAGGACCACTGGGAGTCTTCCCTTTTTAATTCCCACTATTATTTCAGGCATCCTCGGAGCAAAAGTCTGCGGCTCGGGCCACACTGAAAGTGTGGGTTGGTGGTTTTTGTCCGGAACGTGAAGTCCAAGCGGCCGTACGTCCTCTCCGAGGACTACTGTTCCTTGATTTACCCCAACGCCAAGTCTTCAGCCGCTGTGGCTAGGCATGTTGCAGCTCCCATCATTGCCCACATTGATGCCACCATAGCGGGGTTCATTGATCCAGAGCAGGATCCGTCGGACGCCCCCGGAGATCTAGAAGACAATGTTGCCTCCATGAACCTTGACGTGGAACCCATGTTATTGGATGATCCAGATACAGGTAGGGTGGTAAGTGAGGCAGGTGTTTCCGGCGCTGAGATTCCTATCCTCAGCCCCTCTCTTTCTTCTTCATCTGATCGCTCTTCCTTTCATGGTTTTTCTGGGGACCGTGATTCGTCCCAACGATCACACTCGGTTCCCCCCAAGAATAAGTCTAGAACCTTACCTAAAGCTCGTAAGCCTCATAAGGCTTCTCATGGTTCTAAGCAGAATACAAACCTGTCATCTAAGGCTTCTGGCTCCTCCTCTAAGTCTCGCGACCCGGGAGTTCATTCCGCCACTCCTGCTGCTAGCCCGGGCCTTTCCGAATCAGCCATGCTTCGCATCGTGTCGGAGATGCAGGCTAAGTTGGTATCAGAGATGCAGTCTAAGATGGACACGATGTTCTCTAACATCGGTCAGAGACTTGGGGCATTAGAGCAAGGTGCTCCGGAGCGAGTCCAAAGCTCTCTCATCCCGGATGCCTCTAAGCTCCCGCCGTTTGCCAAGAATAACCCTTGGCGTATGGCTCTTCATTCCCCGTTCTCAGACGGAATGTTAACTTTGGAGGGTCTTGGCACTCGTCCCCTAGAGGACTTTGAATTCTTTCCTCCTGGTCTGGCATTTCCATTTCATGGTTATGCCAGGCTTACCGAGGAAGCTTTGGTTCGGTTAGACAAGGTCCCCAAAGAGACAGTCATCTTCCCTAAAGAGCAAGCCCAATCTGTGTGGGCCAGATTCCTGAATGACATCGGCTGCACCAACACCATGTTGACGCCTTATAAGAGCTCCTTCACAATGTTCTTAATGGACAAAAACACCGTGACTCCATGTGTCAATAAGGTAGCAGAGCTTGCCTTCCAATATGCTCTGGAGGAGAAGCCCTTGCCTCCCATCCGAGAGGTGGATCCAATCTCCCTCCTTCTTCCTTCAGGCATTGAGTGTTGGGACAACGTCCATACCACCTTTACCTCTGGCAAGCTAGCAGCAGACTGTGCTTCAGTAATGTTTAGTGAGCGGCTTCCCCGTCTCCCGGAATCCCTCATTAAACAGGAGTATGATTCCCGCCTACGCGTTGGCCGTACTCTGAACTTGGCCACTTCCACGGAGTCGATAGCCTTGACTTACGATACTGAGAGTATTTTTAAATCTCTCAACAAGGCTACGTTGCAGTCATTATACTATGACCTGTATGACTTCGCTACTGCTAAACGCAGGTGTCGCAAACATGTCCTGGCAGAGGCGACTATTAGGCATGAACCTAATAAGCTTATCCGGTCCTCCTGTTGGGGTCCAAATCTTTTCCCTGAGGTTCTTGTAGAGGAAGTCTTGGCGGAGGCCACTAGAGTCAACCAGAGCCTTAAAGCCCGTTGGGGTTTGACTCCTAAACGTAAATATGACCCTGCAAATTACCAAGCCCGGGGTAGGAAGAAGCTCCGTCCATATACCTCCACCCAGTTCAGGCAACAGCAGAGTGGTTCGTCCAATTTCCGGCTGCCTCTTCCCCCATCTCCTGTTGCCCCTGCACAGCCTTCCACCTCTCAGGCTCCTTCGGACGACTATGTCACCGTTCTGCTCCCTAAGAGCCAGCTTTCCGGTGCCTCCGCCACTTCTCCTGCCTTTAACCAGTCTTATGAGGCTCATAGCTCTTCCCAGAGTTATGGTAGAGGTAGAGGCTACCACCGTGGTTCTAACCAGAACAAAGGCAGGGGAAGAGCCTTTCGCAGGGGAAAGAACTTCCGAGGCGGACGTGGAGGCAACTCCTCAAACCAATACTGAGGTGCAGCAGGTAGGGGGGAGGCTCTATGCCTTCCGCAACAAATGGAGGTTCAGTCCCTGGGCTTTCAGTATCATCTCCAAGGGACTGGGGTGGAGTTGGATTCAAGGACCTCCTCCTCCGAACAAATTTCATCAACATTCCACTCCGGACCTGGTCGAATTTGTCCAGGATCTTTTACAAAAGAACGCCATACAAGAAACGAAACACCTGAAGTTTCAAGGTCGGCTGTTCAGTGTCCCGAAGAAGGATTCAGACAAGAGAAGAGTGATTCTAGACCTATCCCTTCTCAACTTGTCCATTCAATGCGACAAGTTTCGAATGCTTACCGTCTCGCAGGTGAGGACCTTACTTCCCCGTGGGGCCGTCACCACCTCTATCGATCTTACAGACGCCTATTATCACCTCCCGATAGCGAGACACTTCCGTCCGTATCTAGGCTTTCGCTTAGGGGACAAAAGTTACTCCTTCAAGGTGATGCCTTTCGGGCTCAACATCGCCCCAAGGATCTTCACAAAGTTAGCAGGAGTCGCTGTTCAGGAACTCAGAAATCAAGGGATTCAAGTAGTAGCCTATCTGGACGACTGGCTCATTTGGTCAGACACCTCCCAAAATTGCCTAAAAGCCACTCACAAAGTCATCCATTATCTTCAATCTCTAGGCTTCCAGATCAACTTCAAGAAGTCCCGTCTTCTTCCAAAATCGAAGTTCCAATGGCTCGGCCTGCAATAGGATCTTATATCTCATACTCTGTGTCTTCCCAAACCCAAGAGGTTAGAGATTGCAAGGAACACCAAACGCTTTCTCAAAGACAAAGTAAGTTCCAGACGACTCCAAGAGAGGATTCTGGGGTCCCTTCAGTTTGCCTCAGTGACGGATCTTCTTCTGAAGGCAAAATTGAAAGATATCAATCGTGTCTGGCGTTCGAGGGCGAATCAGAAGCTCCGGGACAGGAAAGTCCGCCTTCCTCCCATTCTACGGGAAAGACTTCTTCCTTGGACAAGAGCAAACAGTCTGTCAAAGTCAGTTCCCCTTCGATTTCCGCCTCCGAAGTTAATCATTCACACGGACGCATCCTTATCAGGTTGGGGCGGCTATTCTCAGCTCAGGAAAGTTCAAGGTCTTTGGTCCCCCTTGTTCCGCCAATTTCACATCAATGTGCTGGAGGCCATGGCAGTTCTTCTAACCCTGAAACGTCTCGCTCTTCCCAAGAGACAACACCTTCGTCTGGTCCTCGACAGCGAAGTGGTGGTCCGCTGCCTCAACAGAGGCGGGTCAAAGTCAGGGCCTCTAAACCATGTTCTAGTAGCCATATTCTCCCTAGCAGCCTTGAACCGTTGGCATCTTTCAGCTGTCCACCTGGCGGGAGTCCGGAATGTAGTGGCAGACGCCCTGTCCCGGACCTCCCCTCTAGAATCGGAATGGTCACTCGATCTAAAGTCATTTCGGTGGATTCTCTCTCAGGTTCCCGGTCTCCAAGTGGACCTCTTCGCCACGGAGTCCAACCACAAATTGAGAGTATATGTGGCTCCCAATCTAGACCCTCAGGCTTACGCCACAGACGCCATGTCTCAGAATTGGGACATCTGGGAAAAGATTTATCTCTTTCCCCCGGTGAATCTTTTGCTGAAAGTTCTAGACAAGCTGAGATCCTTCAAGGGACAAGTAGCCTTGGTCGCACCCAACTGGCCCAAGAGCAACTGGTATCCTCTCCTGCGAGAGTTGAGACTATACCCTCACCCGATACCCAATCCGGTTCTGTCTCAGATAGTACAAACACGCGTTGTGTACGCTTTCTCAAACATTCAGAGCGCCCTAACTTTATGGACTTTATGAAGTTTGCGGCCATGCATGGTGCCAATATTGATCCTCAAAACACCCTGTTCCTAGAATCGGATAAACGGGATTCCACCATCCGCCAGTATGACTCTGCAGTTAAAAAGTTGGCAAAATTTTTGATAGACTCAGACGTGAACTGTATGAAATTGAACCTTACAGTCACTTTCTTTAGATCTTTATTAGAATCAGGTCTGGCAGCCAATACTATCACCACTATTAAATCTGCTTTGAAAAAGATCTTCCTAGTGGGTTTTAACATAGACTTAACCGACTCTTTGTTAGCTTCAATTCCGAAAGCCTGTGCCAGACTGAAACCGGTTACTCGTCCTACCCCGGTGACCTGGTTCCTTAATGATGTACTCAAATTGGCTTCTGATACCCTTAACAGTTCTTGCGATTACATTCCCCTTCTCAGGAAAACACTTTTCCTGGTGAGCTTGGCTTCCGGGGCAAGAATTTCTGAACTGGCAGCCTTGTCGAGAGACCCGGGTCATATTGAGTTCCTGCCTTCGGGAGAGGTCCTTCTTTCACCTAACAAATTCTTTTTGGCTAAGAACGAAGACCCTCAGAACAGATGGTCCTCCTGGAAAATTGTTCCCCTCACGCAAGACCCGTCTCTGTGCCCTGTTACTACTCTTAGGTCTTATTTATCCCGGACCTCCTCTAACTCCTCGGGGCCTCTATTCGTTAGAGAACAAGGCGGTACCATTACTATTAAAGGGATCAGGCAACAAATTTTGTATTTTATTAAACAAGCTAGCCCTGACTCTTTTCCTCTTGCACATGATATCAGAGCGGTTGCTACTTCGGTGAACTTTTTTCACCACATGAATTTTACAGACCTTTCCAGGTATACAGGGTGGAAATCACCGTCAGTGTTCAAGAAACACTACCTTAAACATTTGGAAGCCCTAAAATTTTCTACAGTAGCTGCAGGGAGCGTAGTTACTCCCAAGTAACTCACAGGTTAATGCCTTGTCTCTTTATCTCTCCCTCTTACCTGCCTCATTTATACCCTATTGTATTCGTTGGTCTCGCACCTGAATACTGTTATTATATTTGTAAATTTTTAAAACTCCTGAGTATCTGTATATATTATCACTCACGGCATTATTATACCTACTTTATTTGTCAATTGTCTACCAAGTGGATTTATGTTCATATTTAAGATACCCTTATAATTGTTTTTTGGTACTCATCTCTGATTAAAGCATCCTGTATTTCCCTTACGCTTATGTTTTTTCCTTTATTTTGCAAGTTTGGTGACATTTCTCTTGTATAGATTCACTGGGCGGCACAGGTTCGAGCCCAGAAAAGGGATTTTGACGTAGGAAAAATCTATTTCTGGGCGAGGGACCTGTGCCGCCCAGTGAACCCTCCCAGCTCCTCTCCCTTGGAGTCCCCAAACTTTGGGTGCTAAGGAGTTGGGTTCTGAGCGGATGCAGTGTTAGTAGTACCGAGTGAGGTTGAACGGCTCTCCTCTATTGGGGTTTCTGTCGTGGATGAATCTAAATAGTGCGGGACCTCTGGATTATACGCCCAATTTTATACCGACACCAATAGGTGAGCGAGCTAGTTAACCTAGCACTCCTTTACATTTTTTCTCTGGTATATTTAGCAGTAAATTACCTAAGAATAAGTGCTAAATGGAGCTTATTCACTGGGCGGCACAGGTCCCTCGCCCAGAAATAGATTTTTCCTACGTCAAAATCCCTTTTTTGTTAAAATAAGAATTTTGTGCTAAACTCTCCATCAGACCAACGTATCATCCGATATAATTTTTTTTCTTCTTCTTAGGCCGTACGACCGTGCTGGCTATGTCTTGGACATGACTGCATTTTGTAAATAAATCAGGAATAGTTTTAGGAGTTTTATTTGTACATCTAATGGGAATTTATATTAGTAAAGTGAACATAATTCATTTAGCCTTTGAAATAATTACTACATGTAGCAAAGCAAATAGTAGTAAAGATGATAATGCAATGAAGGAATGATTCCATACTTTATCTTAAGCTTCAACATCGGCAATAATATACCCAGTTGCCATAATTTGTCAACTTAATGAAATAACCTATCATCTAATGTTAAACTTAATTTCCGAGGAGGCCATGGCTTATTGCACAGTGAAAAAACATTACAAAGACTTTATGAATGGCGGAACGATACATAAATGTGGGTGGGGTATCTGTGCTAGCGTAGTAATACTACTGTAACAGTAGTGCCGCAACAGTAGTATACATGAATTAAACGTTTATGCCAACTGCTGGGATCCTTGAGGATCATTTAGCACTTCTTACAACTAATCGAGAAATGAGTTTTTATAGCCAGAATTTAAATTCTCTGATCCAACAATGCCCATGATAGCCTTCAGTGTTATCCTGAATTATAACGAGGCCAAAGTGGGTGGAGCCTCATGAAGTCATCATTCTGACGATAATTATTGGTGAAGGTTTAAAGCCAAAATACGGTGACGGCTATTTTTTTTTTCTTTTTTTTTTTTACAGTAAATAGGTAGGTAGATAAACAATAAATAAAAATTGCTTGACATTGGATATAGCAGTTACCAAATCAAGCTTGTCTTCTACGTTTTTGAAAATTACCAACTATTCCCTACACCTTGTCAATCTGATAGTGACCTATAAAGTAGACTGTAATTGCTTAGGAAACTTATTTTGGGAGTTAGACTAATAATCGAAGTGTTTTTGTATCTATTAACATATTTTGTTGGTTTGTTCATTATGACAAATATCAGTGGAGAGGTTTCAGAGTTCATAAAGGTGTACTGCTTTGCTTTTATTTAAACTTTTGTGTCATTGTTGGCAGAGGTATAGCCTTCGTTACGTATAGCCAATCATCGATCGAGAAAGAGGGAAGAAATGCCGTCATAAGTTACGTAACGAGTGCGTTCGAAATCTTTTCTCTGAGTAAATTGGCCCGTCTTCAAAAAACGTTACTTTTACATTATAAGTACCAAATTTATTCAACTTACGTAATGCAGAATATAGTCAAAATTTATGTGTAGATATAATGTGCATTCTGAAGAAGCGTTATATTTATGAAATTCATAGATAAAAAGTTATTGCGAAAAAACCGTGTTACAGAGGCCCTGAATCTCATAGTAGGTAGGCCACTAACTGTATTCCTTGAGTCCTCATCTCTTGGACTACTGTCTCCTCCAACTTAGTGAATAACTTGGTCGCTATGTTGAGTCCGAATGGCATCACCTTGAAGGTGTAAGCCCGCTTGCCTAGCATGAATCCTAGGAAAGGACGAAAAAGCCTTGCTATCGGAACATGAAAATAAACGGCTGTAAGATCTATAGAGGTGGTGACGGCCCTAAGGGGACAAAAGGTCCTCACCTCTGAGACGGTCAGCATATGGAACTACAGAAGTCGCATTGAATATATGTATTCAAATAGGACAGATCTAGATTACTCTTCGTTTGTCCGAGTTTTTCTTAGGCACCCTGAACAAACGTGCTTGAAATTTTTAAGCATATTACCTCTTTTATTGCTTTCTTTAGAAGATCTCCTGTGTAAAGTGTTAAGTCTGCCGTTGGAATCTGATAAAAACTGGTTGGTGGAGGGGGCTTTTTTCATCCATCTCCACCCCAGAACTTTCATTATGACGTTGTATGCCAATTGCTGAACGCCCAATGGCTCCGAAAGAGGTACAGCCTTCCTCCTACCTGGGGAGTCCTCTATGCAGGAAGGCTCCCCTAGCTCTACTACCTCTCGCATGCGTATTATATCCGTGAAACACTCTCTGTGTTTCGAAGGAAGGATGATACGCCGGAGACGCAATAAATGGAGTAGTGGCTATCGGTTGTTGAGGTGGTTGGCTTACCCACACATATTGATTTTGTGGCTGGGTTCTTGATGTGGAAGGCTGGCTCACCTGGGATACTGGCATTGCCTGTAGCACATCCTGAGCCTGTGGCCTTTGGAAGGACTGAAACTTCCTTGGTCATCTCCTGCCTCGTGATTGCGGTCCGGTGGGCTCAAATTTTCTTTTTGGAATTAGACCCCACCGGACTCTGAGGCTTTGGTTAACTCCAGTTGCTTCTCCAAGGGCGCTATTTACCACGTCCTCCGGGAAGAAGTCCGCTCCCCAGATCGAGGCCTTAAGTAACCTATTAGGCTCATGCCTAAAGGAGTCCTAAGTAAGACGAGCTTCCAGCAAGGGCGACGGACCACTGCAAAGTTATATGTATCACACTGCAGTGCGTGAGGCAAAGACACTGTCAGGATCTTAAAAAAGTGGCTCCTCTCGTAGACTAACAAAGTCATCTCCGTCATCGTGGCTGAGTTGACAGATCTACCCAGCCTGGTTCTTGCACCGTATTCTATCTTAACCAGAGAGTCTGGAAGTCTGGGGAGGAGTTCCCTAAACTGTGTAGTGGCACAGTCCTAGTACAGTACAATGACCCTGCCGTGAAAGTAGCTGGTGGATCGATCCAGCATTCTTGGCCTCCTGGGTACAACAGGGAAGTTAGTTCCGTCTTCCGTAGTTGCGGCGTGGGCTTGCCTTCCATATCCACCTGTAAGGTAAGGCCTACTACCTTGGTGGTACATGGTGTCGGGGTTTGCCCGTCCACCTCGAACTTAGTGTATGTATTCTTATGAGGGGTTAACTTGGTATTGACACAGTCCCACTCATTTAAAGTCTGGACCCAGTCGGACCGAGCTTGCTCGGCGCTCATATCAAGGGAAGATGAATTGTAAACCTGGTGGATATCATTCAAAATCTCCCAGACGGGGACCACCTCCTGCTATTGTCAATATGCCCTCTGAGAACGGGGCATGAAGAGCCAATCGCCACGGGCCGTTCTAAACGAACACCGGGAGCTTTGACACGTCCGGAACCACAAATTACCGTTGTTGTGGTAGCCCAGACCGCAAGGATTATCTATCATATTTTCCTGATTTTGCAGTCAATGGCCCAAACCGTCCATAGACAGCAGATGATCGGCAATTGGACCAAACTGGGACTAGACTACACTACGCAACCTCTCCATGAGCTGGCTCGAGAAGGCCACCGGACCGAAATCAAGTTCCGGCATCTGCCCTTTCGAGCTTCTTGCTCTTGACCCCTGATGAGGAGGATTAGACCCTGCCGAGTCCGTCAGTAGCTTAGAAGCCGATGATGGTCTGGTTGGGAGTGGTTTGGGTAGCCTAAAAGGCTTGCCCTCTTCGGGTAGGGCCGACCTCATACGTTTTACCTTAGAGACCACTGAGCATGGCACCCGGCATAAGATCGGCAGATCTCATGCCCACACGACTACTGCAGCACAGCAGTGCATGTTGTCTCCTGACAGCGTACCACCTGTAAGTCAATTGATACATGGGTATCATACTTGATTTTGCCGGAAAAACCGGTGACATATATAGTTAAGTTAAATCCACTGTGGATAGCTCAGCGGAGTCGTAGTCTTTCTTACCGTTTTACAATAGAACCCTAATATTCTGTTTTCCTTCTTCCACCATCTCCTGTCATCCAAAGTATTGCAACACAAAGGTTTGAAACCGGTAAAAATGGCGGCTGGATTAATCTTGGACGAGTCTGCCCTCTCCAGAGAGAAAAATTCCACTATGAAACTTCTCTCAACCTTCCATATCCCTACCGGAGTAGGATGTACTTATAGATGAATAAAGGTTGGGACAAGGAGATAAAAGGAAACCAGAACTAGAGACACCAATACTGTTGCCGGAATACTTGGTTGGAAGTATGAATTCCCACTGATGTAAATCCGGCCCGTAACCATATAAATTCAAGAATTACAAATCTCCGTCTGTAACTCTCTTCGCAACAATCATACCGCAAATATCCTGTAATATAAGAAATCAACCTACGGGATCAGAACAGTGTAAAAAATTTTATCTGAATCCGATCAAAGAAACATAGTAACTATCTCATGGATATGATTTCAAGTCATCCCTTCCCTCACGGGCCGGAAGAATATCGAAGATGGGATTCCGGGAATAGAGGGATACGCGGGACGTAGCAAGGTTCACGCTCAGTCCGGCTCGACTGGTGGCCATCCATGGCTAACCGAGGAGAGAGCGCTATTTGCATCGACTTGCAGATCGTGAGAGCTATCTCTCTCTCTCTCCCGGCTGTCTCCCTTCTCTCCTTAGTGTATAACTCAAGCCTACTTCCCGAGGTTAGGGTGCGGCGACTAAGAATTCCACCGAGTAAGATAATTTGGTATATGAATATAAAATTAACTTGTGCCGGGAATGAATGAATGAATGATTTAAAGTTTTCAGGCATCCTGACATCTAAGGTCATTGACGCCGGTAACATTTAATTTATGTATACAAAAGTAAAAAATGAAATAAAATAAAAAATTAAAGAGTATTCAATTAAAATCATAAAAATTGAATGTCATAAAAGTTAAATATTTTTCAGAAGACCTGCTTCTGAAAGAAATCTAAAAATGCCACTTGCATGGTAGGACACATCATTTCCAAGAATCTTGGCAAGGATGAACCTGCCACCCTCACCTCGAGCCTCAAACAAATATCTATTCCGCAAGATGTTATAATTGGGGCATTCGGTCAACAAATGCCTTACTGTTAGAGGTACTAAACAGTTGTCACAATACGGTTGGTGTTGGCCCTTCAGCAGAAACTCATGTGTCAACCGAGTGTGACCAATACGGAGACGACAAAGAGACGTCTCCCATTTTCGGGGCATCATATTATACCTCCAAGGAGATATGTCATTTGTTACTTCCCTCATTTTATTGCCATCTTGACTATCCCATTGCTGTTGCCATTTATTGCAAACCAATTTCTTGATGTCAGGTAAGAAATCATTACAGGGAATGGGATACCTTCTTGGCAGCAACTCGGATGCAGCCTCCTTAGCCAGTGAATCTGCCTTCTCATTCCCGGACACACCTACATGTGCTGGAACTCAACAAAATTGAACTGTTATACCTCTCCGTCCAATAAGGAAAAGCCATTCTAAAATCTTTAAAACTAGAGGGTTATTAGAATTAAAAACTTCCATAGCTTGAAGGACACTCCTTGCATCACTAAAAATTGTAAAATTACCCTCCTTCTCCAATGCTATTTTCTCAATAGCAGTTAATATGCCATACAGTTCGGCAGTAAATATGGAAGCGGTCAGAGGAAGTGCACCTCTACAATTAAAACCATTACTATGTACTCCAAATCCAACGCCAGCATCAGATTTGGAGCCATCAGTATAGATAAAAGTTGATCCTCTATGTTCTTTAACATGTTCATTAAAAAGAGACCTGGCTTCTATGTCTGACATATTCTTCTTATCTCCAATAAAATATTTACAAAAAGATATCTCTGGTAACTTCCATGGAGGCGTTGATGATACCTTGAATGGAAGTACCTTATTTCTAATTATATCCAGACTATTTAATAATCGTTTCACCCGAAAGCCTTAAGGTTGAGGAGATTTTGGGTGCAACTCAAAGTATGATGCTTGTCTTACAAGGCTTGCAGTCTGAAAGGCTAGAGAGTTAGGGAGTCTTTGCAATCTAAACCAATACCGAAGAATGGAAGACATTCGGTAAAGGTCTAGAGGTAACTCTCCAGCATCAACAAGGAGACTTGGGATAGGCGAGGTTTTAAAAGCTCCAGTAGACAATCTAATACCTGCATGATGTATCGAATCTAATATTTTTAACCGGCTTGGGGTGGCTGAAGAATATACCTCACAACCATAACTAATTTTGGAAAAAATCAAGGACTTGTATAATTTTAAAATAGTATTGCGGTCTGCCCCCCATGATGTATGGGACAATACTTTTAAGATATTCAGAGCTTCAACACATTTAGCTTTTAGCGCTTTTAGGTGAGAAACCCATGTAAGTCTACAGTCAAATATCAAACCTAAAAATTTGGTTTCCGATACACATGGTATCCGTTGACCTTTAATGTATATATCTGGGTCTGGATGTACTCCCCGGATACGACAAAAATGGACAATGGTAGTTTTACTTGTCGAGAACTTAAATCCATTCATGTCAGCCCACTGGATAATTTTATCAATAGAGAGTTGGATTTTTCTCTCAACCATTGCCATTCTAGTGCCAGCAAATGATATTGAGAGATCATCCACAAATAATGTTGAGAGAACATCCTGGGGAATGGCTGAGGATATCCCATTAATTGCTAGTGCAAAAAGGGTTACACTCAGCACACTACCCTGAGGAACTCCTTCTTCCTGGCACTTACTCTCTGATAGAGTTTCCCCCACTCTCACTTGAAAAACTCGACGTGTAAGAAATGCCTGAATAAATAGTGGCAGCTCTCCTCTCAATCCCAATTCATGAATGGTTTTAAGAATACCATATCTCCATGTGGTATCATATGCCTTTTCAAGGTCAAAAAATACTGTAACATGGTGCTGTTTGGAAGCAAAGGCTTCACAAATAGAAGACTCAAGTCGTATCAACACATCAGTCGTTGAGTGCATTTTTCGGAATCCACATTGAATCGGTGATAAAATACCTTTCTTTTCAAGGTACCATATCAGTCTTGCATTGACCATCTTCTCCATGATTTTACATAAACAAGATGTCAATGCAATAGGACGATAGTTTGCTGCTAAAAACTTGTCTTTACCAGGTTTTAAAAAAGCTAAAATAATGGCTAGTTCCCAAACACTTGGGTAACTATGATCATGCCATATTCTATTAATAATGCTTAAAATAAATAGCTTTGTATTAAAATGGACATGTTTAATCATTGCATATGGAATTCCAATCGGGTCCAGGGGCTGTATCGTTGCAATGAGCAAGTGCGGAATCAAATTCTCTTTCAGTGAAAGGAGAATTATACGACTCTTCCCTTCTTGTTGCAAAATTTAAAATTTTCTTTTCTTCAGTGCTCCTATACTGGTGACCAGGGGCTCCTTCACACTTGCTGGATACATTTGAAAAATGATTAGCCAGGGCATTGCTAACTTCATTTGCTTCAGTTACATACTGGCCATTCACCTTCAACACTGGTGGTGGGTTGGGGGTGAATTTGCCAGCTATCTTTTTTACTTTCCTCCACACAGAAGATGGTGGTGTTCTACTGTTAATGGAGGAAACAAAAGACATCCATGACTGGCGCCTTACTTCTTTCATGGCACGACGGAACTGTGCTCTACATTTCTTGTACATAGTTAAATTCTCATCAGTTCTGCGTCTACGCAATCGTGTTAAGAGATCTTCTTGTGGCTCTGTGGAGTGCAGTTAGTTCTGAAGACCACCACGGGACTGGTCGTCGTTTGAATAACCCTGTTGTTTTGGGAATTGAATTGACTCCTGCTGTATGAAGAGTTCCATTCAGTAGGTCTATGGCATCATCAACACTTTCAAACTGTTCTGCTCTCCCTTCGATTTCGCTTAGCTCGGAAAATTTAACCCAGTCTGCCTTGTCTAGATTCCAACGTGGCGATCTTTGCAAAGGCGGACCCTTGTTGGTGTTTATAATGATTGGTGCATGATCACTAGTATGCCAATCATCTAATGTCCTCCAATCAAAATCAAGAAGGCAGTTAGAGCTTGCAATTGAAAGGTCAATGCATGACAAAGTACCTGTCTGAACATGGAAGTGTGTGGGCTCTCCTGTATTAAGGAGTCCCACATCCTCATTCTCCACAATTGATGAGATAATATTGCCCCTTGTGTTGGCCAAAACATCACCCCATAAAGGATGTCTACCATTCATATCTCCCAGTAAGAGAAAAGGTTGAGGGAGTTGTTGAATGACCTCTGCTAAATCATCATATAAAATATTATCATTTGGAGGTAAGTACAGAGAGCATATTTTATATTTTCTCCCTATATCAATTTGTACAACAACTGCCTGTAGGGTTGTACGTATAGACATGGGTATTTGGGGAACATCTTGACGAATGTACATGAGACTTCCGCCATGGCTCCCTGCTTGTTGATTATATGGTGTTCTATAGCTAACATACTCTCGAGGACTAGGAGTGTTAGAATCAAGCATACTTTCCTGTAGACATACAATTATGGGGGATTGCTCGTGAATTAGGAGCTTAAGTTCTTCATATTTCGCCCTCAAACCCTGACAGTTCCATTGCAAAATGGAGGAAAAAACTATGGTTTATTTTTTGGAAGAGCTTTTAGATGAAGTCTTCCCATTAGCAATTTTTGATCTAATGCTATTTCCTGGTGGTTTTATTAGAGAGGGTCTTGATAAATATGGTTTTTTGTTTGTGCTTTTCTTGTTGTCCTTCTGATCCAATTGTTGAGGGGGATGGTGGACCTCAACTTGAATTTCTGATTTATTTAAATTGTCTTCTGGGTGATCAGAAACATCAACAGACAAAACATCATATTTATTTGATGTCATAACTAATATTTCTTATGGAAGGGGGTGAGAGAGATGGAGGTCTCTCTCTTTTCCTATTTATAGGTGGTGAGGATCTACCAGGTTTTTGCACCTTCCCTACCACAGGTGCACCTGGTAACTTTGTTTCGGGTGGAACCTCCATCAAATCAGGCAAGGACATGGCCTGAGAGAGGTTAGTACTATTGCTGGTAATGGGGGATGAAGTTTGTATAGAAGTGGGCAGTGTCGCAGTTTTAATACACAGTGGCAAAGCCTTGGAAGGCAATATGCTTACCTTGTCACGTAAAACTTTACTATCATTAGATGATGTATTTCTTTTCTTGGAATTACTGGCAGCACTATGTGGGTTCGATGACTCCTGTGGTATATTTTCTCTTGATTTCAGTGCCTTTGCATAGCTGTTTGGTTTTTTTCAGTAGTCTTTTGGCATGTCCTACACTTATGTGTTCTACACTGGATTTGTTGAGGGCTGCTTCTTCAAACTTATAAATCTCACAGCTCCTGTCAGTTGACTTATGGTTTTAATTGCAATTCAAACAGCTGGGCTCAAGTGTACACTCTCCATGATAAGGACTGGCACAGATGCTACACATTTTTTCATTTTTACAAACTTTAGAAGGATGTCCAAATTTGAAACATTTGAAGCATTGTAAGGGCTTTTGTTTAAAAGGTCAAACTTTTATTCTTTCATTTTCAATATCGATGTGGAAAGGCACATCAGCATCCTGGAAAGTAAGGATAATCATTGACGTCCCAGGAATCTTATGCACTTTCCACACTGTTAATGGGCACATGGCAAGTATTTCCTCTTCTGTAAATTCATACAGATCTTTATTGAAGACTACTCCCCTTCCGTAACTAAAGTTTAGGTGGGGTTTGACATCTAACATATCCTCATCACTGCTTGTCATAAGGTAAGACAGTATTACTGATTGCGTGTATGATTTTGCATGGATTAGGAAGCTATTTTTCCCAAAGCGAGATATATCACCTGGTGCAATGGTTCCTACCTTTTTTTGAATTAGTTTGCTAATTTTAAAATTCCCATTACTCCCTTTAGGCTCAGCAACAAGCCACATTGGTGGTTTTGGCTTTCTTTGGGGGAGCATAGTTAAATCGATATCTTTCTCAAACCAGTCAGCAGGTCTATATACATCCAAACTGTTTGGTATCTTATCACATAGGGCACCCATGACATTTAAGTTATTAATTTTGATATCATTGATGTTACATATTGCGTTGAATGCTTCTTCATGATTGTTATAAGTTATCCATGAATGCCATGTTTCATTTTCAAGTTTCATTCTAATTTCTTTTATCACTCCATAGCATCTAAATGCTTTATATATCATATCATAATCAGTATTTATTGGAATTTGGGTAACATGAAGGATTCGGAGTTTCCGTTTGTTACCCGACTTAATTGGGTTTAAAACACGAGTAGAGGGGTCCTTTTTTGTTCCTTGGTCGTCAACAGAATTTTCCTTAATTGAATTAGCAGAGGTCGTCAACAGTGCCGGGGGAGAGTCAGCGTATCCAGGGGATGGGGGTTCGTTACTTAAAGAATCCATTAGACGAGAGAGAGAGAAAAGGGTTAGTTTGATGTACCTGCTCGAGAATGTTAGGCCATCACACATCAGAAAGGAAATTTGCACTCTCCACTATCGGCACAATGAGAGTATACTTCCCAGATGGTCCACTCCATACCCTACCCAAAGGATAGCATCAAAACAGATATAGAGGCACAGGTGTAAGCTGAACCCGCCTGTTAGGACTGAGACCAAGAAATTATGGAATCATCCTCCCCATATCTGTAATGACGGGCTTCCAGCCAAAAGCCAAGAGTCCTACCCCAAGCATCGGATCCCCCTGGATTCCGAAGACCCAACACTTGAGAATAGTTCCGCCAAAAAGGTCCAAACCATCTTCGGGATGGCTGAAATCATCCAATACTCTCACATATAGCTTTGAGTGCAAACACCTCCCAACCGTGACACCTCCTCCTACTCATCAAAGCAGGCAGCAATAAAGGATGTATGAACATCCCCGCCGGGGCTACAATAGATGTAGAAACATCCAAGCCATAGGAAAAAAAAAAAAAAAAAAAAATATATATGTACATAATATATACACATATATAATGAGGGAAATTTTTCTCATAGAGTTTGGAAAGCAAGACGAAAGAAAGTTCATGAAATTAGGATAAGGTCGAAGTAATATTGAGAAAAAGAAAAAGGTGAAAGAGAGAAATTTAGATTCGAACTGGGGGAGCAATTTCCCCAAGTTCGAGAGCCCTCTTGCCCGTCACCAAGTTTCAGCACAGGAATGAAATGCCGTGCTGAAGCTCAATGACTTCATCAAGGCATTCTCTCATTAAGAGGGTTGTGCCGGGAACCCCAGCAGAGATCAAACACGATAAAAGTATATATATATAAAATAAACTAAAGAAATTAAATTCCGCCGTGACACCCAGCAGAAAATAGCGTGCTTAAGCTAAAGGAAATAATACGAAATAGCATTCAAAAAACATGTTACACCTCTGTCATGAAAAAATAGTCTTTATTATGAGTTCTCAGCACACGGGATACCCACCAAGGTGGGGAGCGTAAGCAAGAAGTGACAAGCAGACTAGAAACAACCATCGAAGTCCGTAGACTCCGGAATGTATGAAATTAAATGAATTAAATCTAATGACAGGAAGGGCGAAAATAGATACCATTGCGGCGCCGGAAAACATGCGTAAATCCGGTGCAAAAACCCAATGCTACGTAAGCAATGTAGGGCCGGAAGAAATGCGTCGCTAAAAAAAAATGCTATGTATTAACTCTAACATAAACTATAATCTCCGTCGCAGCCCGTCTCCCTCACAAACCAACCATCCATAAAATTACATTAACAAATATAGGATAAAGTAAGGTATCAGAACAGAGTAGGATGTCTGAATCCGATCAAAGAAACATAACTACCATTAGTAGATACGATTCACAAAATATTGCGGCCCTCCGGGACGGCAGGAATTGATAACACGGATGGATAACCTGAGGCATAAACTATAATCTCCGTCGCAGTCCGTCTCTCTCTCTCTCTCGAACCAACCATCCATAACATTACGTAACAAATATAGGATAAAGTAAGGTATCAGAACAGAGTAGGTTGTCTGAATCCGATCAAAGAAACATAACTACCATTAGTAGATACGATTCACAAAATATCGCAACCCTCCGGGACGGCAGGAATTGATAACACGGATGGATAACCTGAGACATAAACTATAATCTCTGTCGCAGCCCCTCTCTCTCTCTCTCTCTCTCGAACCAACCATCCATAACATTACGTAACAAATATAGGATAAAGTAAGGTATCAGAACAGAGTAGGTTGTCTGAATCCGATCAAAGAAACATAACTACCATTAGTAGATACGATTCACAAAATATCGCGGCCCTCCGGGACGGGAGGAATTGATAACACGCATGGATAACCTGAGAAATAAACTATAATCTCCGTCGCAGCCCCCCTCTCTCTCTCTCTCTCTCGAACCAACCATCCATAACATTACGTAACAAATATAGGATAAAGTAAGGTATCAGAACAGAGTAGGTTGTCTGAATCCGATCAAAGAAACATAACTACCATTAGTAGATACGATTCACAAAATATCGCGGCCCTCCGGGACGGGAGGAATAATAACACGGATGGATAAGTTGAGAGAGGGGATGGGGGGGGGGGGGGGGGGCGGCTACCCAAGGCACATACACTACTCGCGATGACGCAATGAGCGAAAGAGCCAGTCCCCACCCTGGGTGACCTAAGCCTACCCCCCTATGTAGGGAGTGGTGAAAGGCGTAAAGGGGGAGAGGACACTAGCTCGAAATCAGGTGACCACTGTGATCGGGAGGGGGGGGGGTTCTACCCTCCGAAACACAGAGGAAGACCTGATGCAAAGCACACAAACAAAAACAACATATAATGGCAGATGTTACAAAATCCATCCATCCATATACCAAGGCACTTCCCCCAATTTTGGGGGGTAGCCGACACCATCAATGAAATGAAACAAAACAAAAAGGGGACCTCTACTCTCTATGTTCCTTCAGCCTAATCAGGGACTCAACCGAGTTCAGCTGGTACTGCTAGGGTGCCACAGCCCAACCTCCCACATTTCCACCACAGATGAAGCTTCATAATGCTGACTCCCCTACTGCTGCTACCTCCGCGGTCATCTAAGGCACCGGAGGAAGCAGCAGGGCCTACTGGAACTGCGTCACAATCGCTCGCCATTCATTCCTATTTCTAGCACGCTCTCTGCCTCTCTCACATCTATCCTCCTATCACCCAGAGCTTTCTTCACACCATCCATCCACCCAAACCTTGGCCTTCCTCTTGTACTTCTCCCATCAACTCTTACATTCATCACCTTCTTTAGCAGACAACCATTTTCCATTCTCTCAACATGGCCAAACCACCTCAACACATTCATATCCACTCTAGCCGCTAACTCATTTCTTACACCCGTTCTCTCCCTCACCACTTCGTTCCTAACCCTATCTACTCGAGATACACCAGCCATACTCCTTAGACACTTCATCTCAAACACATTCAATTTCTGTCTCTCCGTCACTTTCATTCCCCACAGCTCCGATCCATACATCACAGTTGGTACAATCACTTTCTCATATAGAACTCTCTTTACATTCATGCCCAACCCTATATTTTTTACTACTCCCTTAACTGCCCCCAACACTTTGCAACCTTCATTCACTCTCTGACGTACATCTGCTTCCACTCCATCATTTGCTGCAACAACACACCCCAAGTACTTAAACTGATCCACCTCCTCAAGTAACTCTCCATTCAACATGACATTCACCCTTGCACCACCTTCCCTTCTCGTACATCTCATAACCTTACTCTTACCCACATTAACTCTCAACTTCCTTCTCTCACACACCTTTCCAAATTCTGTCACTAGTCGGTCAAGCTTCTCTTCTGTGTCTGCTACCAGTACAGTATCATCCACAAACAACAACTGATTTACCTCCCATTCATGGTCATTCTCGCCTACCAGTTTTAATCCTCGTCCAAGCACTCGAGCATTCACCTCTCTCACCACTCCATCAACATACAAGTTAAACAACCACGGCGACATCACACATCCCTGTCTCAGCCCCACTCTCACCGGAAACCAATCACTCACTTCATTTCCTATTCTAACACATGCTTTACTATCTTTGTAGAAACTTTTCACTGCTTGCAACAACCTTCCACCAACTCCATATAACCTCATCACATTCCACATTGGTTCCCTATCAACTCTATCATATGCTTTCTCCAGATCCATAAACGCAACATACACCTCCTTACCTTTTGCTAAATATTTCTCGCATATCTGCCTAACTGTAAAAATCTGATTCATACAACCCCTACCTCTTCTAAAACCACCCTGTACTTCCAAGATTGCATTCTCTGTTTTATCCTTAATCCTATTAATCAATACTCTACCATACACTTTTCCAACTACACTCAACAAACTAATACCTCTTGAATTACAACACTCATGCACATCTCCCTTACCCTTATATAGTGGTACAATACATGCACAAACCCAATCTACTGGTACCATTGACAACACAAAACACATATTAAACAATCTCACCAACCATTCAAGTACAGTCACACCCCCTTCCTTCAACATCTCAGCTTTCACACCATCCATACCAGATGCTTTTCCTACTCTCGTTTCATCTAGTGCTCTCCTCACTTCATCTATTGTAATCTCTCTCTCATTCTCATCTCCCATCACTGGCACCTCAACACCTGGAACAGCAATTATATCTGCCTCCCTATTATCCTCAACATTCAGCAAACTTTCAAAATATTCCGCCCACCTTTTCCTTGCCTCCTCTCCTTTTAACAACCTTCCATTTCCATCTTTCACTGTCTCTTCAATTCTTGCGCCAGCCTTCCTTACTCTCTTCACTTCTTTCCAAAACTTCTTCTTATTCTCTTCATATGACTGACCCAATCCCTGACCCCACCTCAGGTCAGCTGCCCTCTTTGCCTCACGTACCTTGCGCTTTACTTCCACATTTTTCTCTCTATATTTTTCATACTTCTCTATACTATTACTCTGCAGCCATTCTTCAAAAGCCCTCTTTTTCTCTTCCACTTTTACCTTCACTCCTTCATTCCACCATTCACTGCCCTTCCTCATGCTGTCTCCAACAACCTTCTTGCCACATACATCACTTGCAATCCCAACAAAATTTTCTTTTACTAACTTCCACTCCTCCTCTAAATTACCAGTTTCTCTTACTCTCACCTCGTCATATGCCATTTTCAACCTTTCCTGATATTTACTTTTTACCCCCGGTTTTATTAGCTCTTCAATCCTCACTACCTCCCTTTTACATCCACCTACTCTATTCCCCCACTCTTTTGCTACAACTAATTTTCCTTCCACAAAAAATGATCAGACATACCGTTAGCCATACCCCTAAACACGTGCACGTCTTTCAAATCTTCCAAACATTCTTTTAGTTATCAACACATAATCCATTAATGCCCTTTCTACTACTCTTCCATTTGCCACTCTTACCCATGTATACTTATTTTTATCTTTCTTTTTAAAGAAGCTAGCACTTATTACCATCTCTTGTTCAACACACATGTCTACCAGTCTCTCACCACTCTCATTTTCACCTGGTACGCCATACTTCCCAATGACACCTTCTACCTCTCCAGCGCCCACTCTAGCATTTAAGTCACCCATAACAACTACATAATTCCTTCTACCCAGTCCTTCTACACACCTAGTTAATTCATTCCAGAACTCATTCCGCTCTTCTTCACTCTTCTCACTACCTGGCCCATACGCACTGACAAACGCCCAACATTCCCTACCCAACCTAACCCTTACCCACATTAACCTAGATGGTATCTCCTTCCATTCCACTACTTTACCTGTCATCCATTCACTCAGCAATAACGCCACATCCTCTCTCGCTCTTCCCCTTTCAATCCCAGACACTCTACCAGACATTTCACCAAACATCACTTCACCTTTTCCTTTCATCTTTGTCTCACACAAGGCCAATACATCCATCCTTCTACTTCTAAACATACTTCCAATCTCACATCTTTTACTCTCTATCGTACTACATCCACACACATTCAAACACCCCAAAACTAGAGTGCGGGGAGCAGTCACTCTCCCCCCAGCTCCATCTCCTTGTCGATGTCTCGCAGGAATTTTATACAGGAGGGGGTTCCCAGCCCCCAATGAAATTCAATAAACAGGCTAAATCGGCATACAGTATTGAGAAAAAGGGTAGAAAAAGGAACATGGCGTAAAAGGAATAATAGCAAAACCTTCCAATTTCGGGTAGTTGCCGACTTGGAGAGGAAACTATACCATTTTAAACGAAAACTAGTCCTCCAAAATCGGGTAAAATACCGATCTCAACAGGCAGAACTAAAATGAATGAAAACGCGTTCCGATTCCTTGTAAAAACTAAAAAAAACAAGAATTCTCGCATGAAAGGCTACTGACCGAAGCCGCTAACTAACACTGTCCAAATAGCCTAAATAAAAGATAAAATCATGCCAAAACATTGAATTAGATGTCCATAACACAAAAATAAGACTGCAATTAGTATAAGGAACTAATAGAAAGTCTTACAAAACAAAGAGATCCCGAGGAAGCGACACAAAAAGACCGCATACACACCCGTAAGGGAATGTCAACAAAGTGGCTGAGATAAAACCCAACAAGGTTATGAAGGAACGTGTCGCTACCTAGAAATCCCAAACAGACAAGTATACTGTGAACGTATTTTTGTTCGTGGGTACCAATTTTCGTTGTTTTATAAAAAAAATGGTGGTTCGTGGATTTCCATTTTGAAACTTTAACCTTTTTGCTTATTAGTTGAACCCCAATTATGATAAAGTGTTCATTTGCAATGCATTGCTTTTATTCATTTATTAAAAATTTTAATAATTAACCCTTTTACCCCCAGGCTCTTTGGAAATTTCCAACCCTTAACCCCCAGGGGGTTATTTTATTCCCAGCACATTTTGCAGTATATTATTTTTAAATTGCTCTAACATAGAGAGGTCAGGTTGGTCTCATTCTCTTGGAAAATGCCTGAATTTTTTCAAAAAATTATCAAAAATATGAAAAAAAAATATTTTATAGCATTTTTTTGCAAGGACGTACCGGTACGTCCATGAGGGTAAAGGGATGGGTTTTGTGAAACGTGCCAGTACGTCCTTTGGGGGTAAAAGGGTTAACACTAATTAAGGGATTACTTATCACTACAAATGGTTATAATGTCGCCGCCAAAAAAGAAAATTACAGAAATACCCAAGTTCTTCTAATATAGCATCCCAAGCTAAAACATTACTCAAAATCTTTTGTTGTTACTCAGTGGTAATTAACAGACTTTTTACTATATTTAATGTTTTTTATGTGTAGTGCTGAAAACATGTCTTGCATATTAGTAGCTGATACTATTTTTATTATGTAACGCATTGTTATTTATTGATGAAAATATTAAAATAAATATGAAATAAAAAACAATTATTTTAATTTCAGTTTTATTCAGAAAATATATGAACAAATTCAATATATAAAAAAAATAAAAAATAAAAACTGTAGTAATCACTGAAAATGACTAAACCTACAAAAGAAAAAAAAAATTATTATAGTGCACACCAAAATAAAACATATTTACAATAACAAATAAAAATAATTAGCAATCCACAATGGTTTAGAAAATGTAGGTCACCAACACAAATCGAATGTGTCAAAGTTCAATACCAAAATCTGACAGTGTATAAAAATTTTCGTTGGATTTGTAAATTCGTGGATTCGCCCAACCACGAAAACCACGAAAATTGGTACACCACGAACAAAAATACGCTCACAGTAATACTCAATTTGGGAGCATGGATCTCCAAAACGCCTGACATCTTCATAAACACAAAATAACACAGAGCTACGAAAAACACGTCTGAACGTTCACGGGTGCTAACAAGGAATGCTAGGAGAAGGATAGGTGGTGGTGGTGGTGGGGGGGGGGGGGGGGGGGGGGGGGGGGGGCAGTAACTGTAGTGAACAACACCTCGTAGTAACGGGGGATTTTGAGGAGGGAGAAGTCTAATTGGAAAGGGATCTCTGGTAGTGGTATCACTCGCCCCAGTTTTAATACCGACACCCTTTAGGGGTGAGCGAGCTGGATATATTCCTAGCATTCCATGCAACTTTTTTCTTTGGTATATTTAGCAGTATTTATACCTTTGAAATGGTGCTTTAAGGAGCATTTCACGGAGCGACACAGGATGAGCCCAGAAAAGACTGTTTTTATTTGTGTTGGTCTTGGATGTGTTAAGTGAAGGGATTAGATATGAAGAGTTGTGGGAGTTGCTATATGCAAATGATTTGGTGATTACTGCTGAAAATGAGTAAGAATTACAGAAAAGGGTGGTAGAGTGGCAAGAAACATTGGAAAGGATTGGCTTGAGAGTAAATGTTGATAGACTGAGGATACGGTGAGCAGTAAGGAAGGTAGGGACAGGATAGCCATACACAGAAAGTAGAGGCGCAGTTATAAAACAATTGGAACAGTTTACATAATTGGGATCTACTATAAATCAGGAGGAAGGATGTGAGGCTGAAGTTGAGAATAGGATAAAAACTGCATGGGGAAAGTGGAGGGAGGTAGCAGGAGTAGTATCTGATAAGAAAATGCCAATCAAGGTAAAAGTCAAGATCAATAGCACAGTAATAAGAAAGTGATAATGTATGGATCAGAAAAATGACAATTTCAGAGATGATTTGTATTTTACCCAAACTAATACATACCTGGAGTTATTCATGTGGATATTCTTTCGGCGAAGCTGGAAGGTAGCCATTAGACTTTAAATGCGAGGTGGCAACCCTACCTAACCACTGCAGTGGGTAGGTAAGGAGTGGCTGGGAGGTACTCAGCCACCTATATCTACTCATGGTTCAAAGAACCACGTCACTTTTTTATTGCAGGCCGGACTTATAGGGGCAGGTGATGGCGGGACAATTTATATAACTCCACGTTTGTATTACAGTAGTTAGGGAAAATTACAAATTATCTCTGAATTTGTCATTTGTTCTCACACTAACAAACCTTACGTCATTTATGTGGACGACTCACCCTTCGGTGAGGAATAAGTCTGACTACTGGCTTAATCATTGACCTGGGTTTCCATGTACAGTACAGTATTAAACTGTATCAGAGGAAAACCTTGCCACCTCACTTATCAATACAGAGTGAGAATGATAGCAGCCTGAGCAACCCAAGTGGTTGTGAGAGATGGCATAGGAATGTCTAAATAAGCATATTCTGAGTTAAATCAGAATATTACACACACACACACATATACATATACAGTGGAACCTCTACATACAATCTTAATTCGTTCCGGAACCTGCTTCGTATGTTAAAACAATCGTATGTTGGAGCAAATATTCCAATAAGAATATACTGTAATTTGTATAATTCGTTCTACAGCCCAAAAACCTATGATAACTCCTTAATAAATTACTACACATAATTACACATAACAATAATACAATTGCATTACATAAGAGACATGTAAAATTAATAATTACAAAGAAATAAATAAAAAAGGGGTTTTTATTGTCACTTAACCTTAGAGACAGACCAACGCAAGTGTAGGATTTGTTACGCAGGAGGAGACGAACGGTCGGCAAGAGGTAGAGATGGTGACTGCGATAACGTACCATAACTTACTCTAACTTACAGTACATGAACTTTAACCTAACTTAGCTTATTTATTTCTTATTTTATTTTTATATTTTATATTTTTTTTACATTTTCTTTTCTTTTTGATTTTTAATTTTCATCACTTACATATGACACTTCTTTGAAATAAAAGAACACTGAGAGAGAGAGAGAGAGAGAGAGAGAGAGAGAGGAGCGAGAGAGAGAGAGAGAGAGAGAGAGAGAGAGAGAGAGAGAGAGAGAGAGAGAGAGAGAGATGATGATGTTTATTGTCGAGCATGCAATAAAACAAGCTGAATAAGTGAATCCTTAAAATAAGTTTTTAAAAAGTTCTCTCTCTCTCTCTCTCTCATTAAAGATCAGATAAACTCACCAGATTTGCCTGCCTTCAATAGGATTCTGAGAGAGAGAGAGAGAGAGAGAGAGAGGAGAGAGAGAGAGAGAGAGAGAGAGAGAGAGAGAGAGAGAGAGAGAGAGAGAGAGAGATTAATGAAAACTTTTTAAAACTTATTTTAAGGATTCACTTATTTCAGCTTGTTTTATAGCATGCTTGACAATAAACATCATCTTCATATCTCTCTCTCTCTCAATCTTAAGTTTTCTTTGCTTCACTTTGATCCCCCTCGATGGTTTGACTGCTTTAATAGCTTCCTTCTGCTTGTTGATCGTCGAGATCGTAGACCTATTCCGGCCATATTGTTTAGCCAGATCACTCACACGCACACCGCGCTCATTTTTTTCTATAATTTCTTGTTTCCATTCTAATGAAGCATTGCCTTCTTTCTTTTCTCACCACTACTAATACCTGTACCGAAACTGAGCTTGTTAGGACCCATGATTATAATAAAAAATGAAACGTGAGAAAAGGAAGATAATAAGCACTGTTAATAACAGACCAAACAGAGGACAACCACCACGATGCGTACAAGAACAGAGAACTGACCGACTTGACGCTCAATGGCGTCCCTCTCGGATGTTGGAGCATGACTTCAGGTGTCGAGACGAAAATTTGATTAAATTTTACTTTGGATGTTGGAACAATTGTATGTAAAGGTAATCGTATGTAGAGGTTCCACTGTATATATAAGATTTGGGACATGCACAAGTATATAATAATAATAAACTATACTAGGTTACACAAGGGAAGCAGTTATTACCTGCAGAGGTTGAAGCCAGCTTGCAAAGGGACCCATGACACTGTTCCTCAAGAAAGGGGAAGGTAAAGAAAGGAAAAGAGCGACATACATTCATTCATCCTAGACTTACCCGGGGTAACCAATGCACTCAACCTTCTGCTAGTTGTCCAACAAAGAGCCCGAGGTATTCTTAAACCACTTGTGTAGCCACCACAGGACCGATAGAGAAAACGTATCGAGTCTTCTGTGGGTCATGTATTGCAGGAAGGGTGAGGTGTAAGGTAAACGCCTTCACCCGACTACTGGCATGGCTTGCGTCACAAAGGAGCAGCTTCTAAACATTATGGGCGGATTCCGCCCTAAAATATTAGGAATTCTGGGTCACCTCTAAGAGAAGGAGAGGGATTCAGTCACTGGTATATGACCCTGTGTGTCCCAGTCAAGAACAAGATCCTTATAAGCCTCCTTTGACTCTCTTAAGGTTAGCGAAGCATGCTGAACCTTCGGAGAGAGCTCTTGTATTTTTTCCTGAGTTATGTCCTCAACTTAATCACTTGCATGAAAAGCAGGACTCAATGACTGGTATATGACACAATGGGTCCCAGTCAGGAATAAGATCCTGATCATCTCCCTTTAGGCCTCCTACGGTTGGCGAAACGTGCTGTACCCTTGGGGCTAGCTAATGCATCTTCCTCAAGGTATGGCCTCAAGTTCATTACTGGTATAACAGCCTCGATCAAAAAGTGGAGGGTTTCTAGTTCGGAGGGCTTGAACCTCAAAACTGACTGGGAAAAAAAAAATTGGATGTTAGTTTCTCGCCGTGAGTGAGAGATGTTGGGGGGAACCTGTAGGGTATTCCTATTCTCTTGGTCTAGGGCCACACCAGGAGAAACCTGTCCTAGGGATCAGAAGATCTGCTTTTTAGGTGTCCTAGGTCTTCGAGGGAGGGCAACCCGGGACCGAAGGAAGCAACCCGTGTCCCAAGGAGGGGCTTTATTACCCTACTATGGTTAAGCAGGCTCAAACTCTGGAAAGAGCAACTATAGGAGGAGATGCTCGGTGGATGAGCAAAGGTTTTCCGTTTCCTAAGTAAGAGCAGGATTCCTTTTGATGGCAATTTTGAGCGTCTATTACTGGAATAGTACCCTTGAGAAGAGGGACAGACTTCACCCGATCCTCACCACGGAGCATCTAGTTGTAAAGGTGGTCCGTAATGGGTTCTCGTAAGTTGTAAATATGCCACTGGATACGACGTGTCTTTTAGGCAAGATGAATCTTGCCGAAGAGGCTAGTCTGATGTGATAGTTGAACCTCTTAATGAGACAAAACTGCCGATGAAACCTGCTCGTTTGCGGGGAAAAGTAATTTTTTCTCGGAAAAATTGCTTGAAGATGATGTCCAACAGGTGACTGCAGTCCTTCTCCCGCAGGAAGAAAAAGATCAATTGATATTCATTCTGCATCTCGAAGGAAGGCCTCTAAACAGAGGCCGTTGGAGAAAGTCTCCCGCAGAAGGAGTGGATTCAATAAAATCCAAACCCGTGGACAGGATATCACATAAGGGGGAACCACATAGGAGCAGGAAGTGCTTCCCGCAAACGGGAAACAAACGAATCACTTCCATCTCCCTAGGCACTTTCCGAGGTAAGAGGTTGCCTTCCTGGAGATTGAGACTGTATCATTCATGCTTTGATCATAGTCCTGAGGACATGTGGTACTGTATGTTGCCCCCCCCCCCCACAACTTTTCTTTTGATACCTCCATGGGAAACGTCAAATCCAGGGAAATCGAGATTGCCTCCCTGACAGATATTCTCATCTGGTCGCCTCTTTATCAAGACAGTCATTTGCTCGGATCTCGTAGAGAACCAAAGGGAAGGCCGATTCCTTGTACCGAAGGACCTGGGACCTGGTTAGTCCTGATGATGTCACATTCGACGGGGACTGATGCGGTCTTGTCGAACCTGCGGAAGTTTCTGCAAACTGATGGCCAAGTCTATAGATACCCGTACTGGATATGACAGTTGGGTCTTTCCTTGGATTACTCCAATTCTCAGATGGTGGTAAACTGAAGGAGATGTCTCGCAGAAGCTTGAGACTTTTAGGATAAGTAAGTAGTACGAAATCTTGGAGATGGGGCGGATCCTGTACAGGAAGCCATGGGCTAACTGTTTGATCGCAAAACCTTTCCTTCGCATGACAGGGTTGGAAGGCTAAACACGTTTCACCAGGAGAGACTAAAACTGGAAACTTCTGACCGATGAAGCTCATTGGTATCTTGGCGAACCGCGTCTCCCCGTGAGATTGGATGTTCCAATCTCGAGGAGAAAAAGAGACCGCTTCCCATTTCCTAAAGGAAGATGGGAGATACAAAAGATTATCTCTTGCAGCTTGAATGTGAACTCTAGTCCTTGGCAAAAAATCATGAGCTGAGTGTTTCAAGGTTGTGGGAGGGGTTTTCCCATTAATGGAACAGCATTGAATTCAATTCTCTTAGAGGGAGAGAATAGGGGTGGGGCAGTGACTCCATAGGGTTGTCTCTCCCAATGAAGGGGGAGGAACAGATTAAAGGGATCTGCCTCCCCACCAACGTCCGTGATCCAATTTGCTGCAGGAGACTGCCTAACTAGCTCAGTTCCTATCCAAGAAAAGTCGGCTCGTGAGTAGTCCTATAATATACGGGACAACAACAGTTTTCAAGAACAGTATACTGCACTGCCAATCAATGACTGGACCACTGACTGCATTTACCAAATTTCTTATTATACCCAATGGTCAGAGGATCTTTCATTTTCCCAAATACTCTTTTAACCTCTTAAGATGTTATATTTTCTGTTGGTTCCTCTTATTCAAACATCTCCCTATTCATATCCAGCCTTGATTCAACTTTAACTATGGATACAGAGTTTATGAGAGCTGAATCAGAAGCCCAGGGTAACAAATCAGACATTGAAAAAGTTTGAATCTAATAAGCTACATCAATGACCCAGGACAAAGGTATGTAAAGCTAAAGAAATTGAAGCTTCTGCTGGGGGATTTTTTAACTTTCCCTGAATTAAAATAGGATCATCAAGAAACTCTGACACTCTATACTTATTACCTTGAAACAAAATTACAGAAAATGGTTAGGTTAGTAGAGACACTCGTACCAGATATCGGAGGAGACGGAAAGGATATGATATCAGATAAAGAAACAATAAGCGAGGAATCCAAAATGACACAAGTAACAACAGAGGGGGATTTAATAAAATTAAGGTACTCCTCCATAAAAGAAGCAAATTGTGATTTACTCCCATCAATTTCAGCCTTTACATCTATATTCTAACTCTGTTATTTGAGAAGCAATCTCCATCTCCCAGCCATCCTCTGCAACACTAGAAGTAAAAGGAGTGATACCATGATCACATTGCTGGGCCCTGTACCTGGTATACAGGATACAATGATCTATGTTTTTCAATAACAACCTATTCATGAAAATTCATCCAAAAAAGAAGACACACCTTGCTAATCTTTAACTAATTCCAACATAATACAGTATAAAAAAATAAGAAAAATCTCACATGAATGTAGTAGATAGTATGTATTAGGTAAGGTATAATATCTGGACCACCGGGTATGGTTTCAGCTCCACGGTTCAGCTCATGATGCTGCACTGAGTAATTCCCAAAGGATATGTTGTGTTGAGACTAAATTCTTACATTTCTATTTCACATTAGAGAAATTTGCACTTCATACATATCACCATTATGACTAGCAGGTAAGCTTCAATGACAAACTATGAAGGGACATGAGTTGATCAATTCATCATTGGATTCATACAAAGTAAAATGTTCAGGACATACAATTTGTTTCAACAAGTTTGATATGTTTCCTTTTTTAATGGATTGTTACATTATTACAGCGATCCTTTTAAGTAGATCCTAAACTTGTTACATTATTATGATGATTTTGTGCTAAGCTATCTGATTGGTTGCAAGGCTATATACAGTATTATAATACAGTACACTATCATCTAATGCTATCAACACAATCACAAATCAAGGCATGTTTTTATTAATACAATAAATACATGACAGCAGTTTAAGTGAGTTCCTTAATCTGGAAGTCTTTTGGGGAGGTTTCCATATTAAGCTTTTCATAATTTTTTGCCACACTTTTGAAGGCAGGTTCAGACAGCAAGAATGTGCTTTGCATAGTAGGATGCATTTCATAATTCTGATCCTAAGACACAGGGCCTTCTTATGCTGGTTAGGGGCAGCAATAAAAATTCTAGAGAACAAAATTAAATCCATACTAACCGTCATACATAAAATGTGCAGAAATACTTACAAGATGAAAAATATTGCACCTCCACTTAAACCCTCATCGGGAGCTTTTGGACAAATGACTTTATTAGGCACAATAAATTGCAAATAACAGCTTGTGTCAGTCAACTCCTGAGGTGCCTGGATTTGGACCTGTAAGACATTCATAAAAATGAAATACATTAGGGTTTCACACAAACTCGATTTCATTAATGAACAAAGATAATTGACACAACAGACAATCAAATTCCATTATATAAAAAGTATTGCCAAGGATCACCAATCCTGCCTTCTGATTTCAGCGTCATCCTTTTTTTATAAAGAGAGGTAAAATATGTTCATACTGTACTAATGCATAAGATAAAATTCTTAATTGTTAATTTTGTACATAAAAGCTGCCAAACAGGAAGTTTAGTGGATTTTCTATACTATTTCACAGCTATACAATTACTCTAAATTCTTATAATATTCAGACAAAAGCTAATACAGTACTGAACTATATGCAAGTACTTTTTCTAATTTTGGAAATTTGAAAAAAAAAAAAAAGATTGAATAAGGCCAAAAAAATTGGCTTTTCATTCATTATGTAATTATCTCCAGTCTAGTCTTTAGCTACTTACTCTCACCTTAAATTGTTGGACAAAATCGTGTGGTCTATTAAATTTCTTATCACTGATTAGGATATTAATCTCTGGGACCAACATTTAGTTATTCTATGTGCATGCGACATTGGATTTTAATTCTGACCATCCTTTGCATTCAGATCTTCCCAGAATTACTATCCTGTACATGGTGCAGGTACTGCTCCATGCAGTTAATTCTCATACTTTTGCCTTCTCCATCATAAGGCTCAATATAATTTGGTCACAAGTGATCTTTCCAACTTTATTTCATTATGTAACAAATAACTCAGAATTATGGATACCTTCAATTTCTGGTTGATAACCACAAGTAATAGAAGTACACCAAACCCCTACTAACGTGACATCTATAGAAAATATTCTTTATCAGTAATCACAAAAAAAATTTAGACAATGATGGTTTTTTAAATAAAACTATGAAACTGGTCATAAAATAATATCCTAATTCAAATTTGTCTACATGGTCAAAAGTCTACACACCTTTTTACTATACTGTATGTACAACATTGCTAAATAAAATGATCATGAGGATTCCAAACACTAATACTTTATTTTTTAAAATTTGGTAAAAATAAAATCTTAACTTTACATTTTATTATATGTGATATAAACAGCTACAATAAATATATTCATTTATTGATATTAACACCAACAATACTGTGTTGTAGGCATTGATAAAAGATGATGATACATAGTAAAGTTTACATTGTTAATAATTCATAGTTGAGTATTACTGGTAGCCTGGCCTGTGTATGTTTGGCATAGACTTTAATTAGTTGACTCCTTTATTTTTAAACCCTATAGTTGAATTAATGATCATATCATAACCTAACATACGCTATAAAAGGTTGTAGTTACATACAACATTCCTAGATTACAATTTAGGGTATAGTACTTAGCCACATAGCACATGCAGTCTGTTAAGCATTAGGTTTTGGTCAAATAATCTATACTTTTACTCTATAAAAATGTAAATTCATTTCCTGAATGGTCTGCATTGATTATAATTTGTATTAATCAGTTTGTATCACTAAAACTTACAGTAGGCTGTGATTGTTAGTATCTTTCCTAGCAGATTATCAAGGTAAAGTATAGTTATTATGAAATGATCTACTTATTTTGATCTCATAAAGAAGGTAGGATATGCTAGTTTGCACTTAGTATATTTAGCTTTTATATTATAAAATAGGAAATCAACTAAAAAGGAGGGCCATAATAATTAATTAACTTTTCTTATCTACAAGAAATGGTGCTCAAGCCTACTGGATATGGAGAAACAACACAAAAAAATGTTATAATTTGTCAAGTATAAAAATCAGTTAAACAACTTACCTCCTTCTGAAAAGGATCACACACAAATAAGATGTGGGCTTCACGTTGAGAACTATTACAGGTATTGTTGTTGTAACTATCACCACCTTGCAAAGTTAGCATCAACCAGTTCCCTGGAAAAAATAATGTTTAGTACTCCACTGTACAACATTAAGTACTATATAAAACATCATATACAGTACTTGTATATACAATAGATTTTTGGAACTAACTCATGTCAAACAAAAAAAATTATAAAAAGGTTATCCATAACTTGTCATCCATTACTTCCTAATACAGTATGACAAATTAGGAAGTAATTTGTATTTTTCTTAACCATACAAACATTAAGCTCTTTACAATGGAGATATATTTCGGTGACAGCTGAAACTAGCCGTAAAACTTTTAGCGAGGTGCTACTACCCTCCACTAGTTAGCAGGGTGCTAGACCAACCACCCTGCTCACACACGTAGTAGCCGACACAAGCTACTTTGCAATTGCAAGCAGGACTTCTGGGGATAGGTGAAGGTGGGTCAGTATGTGTAAAAAGCTTCAGGTTTGTATGGTTAGACAAAATACAATTCATTTCCTAATTTGTCGTTAATTCCAGCACCAAATACAAAGCTTTCAGCTCTTTACTATAGACTCACATTTAGGTAAGTGGAAGTCCAAGACCAACCGTCTTGTCACTGACCTAGGACAAGACTCTTGTGCTTCGCACGAACTGTGGAAATCCTATCACCTCCCTAACTCGCAATGAGATAATGGCCTATGCAATTGTGCGAAGATGTCAGAACTAAGCAATATGATTAGCCTAGGGAAAACATTACTTGGAGCTAGGCTCTTCTTACCTGGTTGTTACTCGATTCATAACACTGTGGGAGATGGGGGACATAATAAATATACATGCATATATAAGGTTTCATAAGGGACGATGATAGCCACCTTCAGTCAGAGGAAGTCAGCTTGCAGAGTTCCTTCAGCTTGCTCAAGCCCCACGAGAGGGGAGAATGAAAGACGAAAAGTCCCGTCATACGCACATTCATACGACTTACAACTGGGTAACATCTGCCCTCAACCAAATGCTACTTGTCCTACGAGGGAGCTGAAGTGTAATGATCATGTTTTGTGCAGCCACCACAGGACCTATGGAGAATGTGCCAAAGCTCCTTTGGGTTATGTCTTGCAGGTAGTAGGCAGTGAATGTAGTTTGAAGTTTCCACATGCCCCCTTTTAAACCTGCTTCACATTGAAATTCTTTTTGAATGCCAGGGATGTGCTAACACCCGACATCATGAGCTCTAGGTCTACGGTCAAGAGGGGTAAAGTCTGCTTGGAGGGCTTGTTCGATCACCTTCCTGATCCAGGAAGAGATTGACTTTTTCATAACTCTCTTTTCTTGACCCTGCCTATACTTACGAAGAGTCTATTGACCTGTTTTTGAGCTCAAACATTCCGTTTATAATATTTCCTTAGTGCCCTAACCGGGCATAGCAAAAGTTGATCTGGGTCACTTGTTACAGTACAGAGACTCTCAATCCAGAAGGGCCCAAATCTAGGATCTGTTACAGCTGGATTTTGAGTCTTAGTAATAAACTCAGGGACAAAGTTGAGCGTCACTCACCCCCATTTCCTTGCAGTAAACCCACATGTATCGCATACTCAAGGGGGGTCTCTAGCAACGCTTCATCTGAGGGTATACAGGTTCTTATTTCTATTTCTCTTTATAAAAGGAGCCGGGGCTCTAGTATGCATTGCATCAGAACATGCAAAATGCTCACTAACAACGTAGTTTCAGAGGCTATTGTAACCAAGTAGTATTGCCGAACACTAAGGTTGTGGCAAATCCATCTATATTACATGCTCAAGGGGGGTCACTAGTGATGCTTTCTGAGGATGCAAAGGATCTTTTGATATAATATACTTGAAGAGAAAGCGAGTCCATGAATACTCTCTTCCAGGGCAGTCAGAGCTTTGAACTTAAAGAAAGAGATGGGAGCAATCTGTCCCAGCTATTTGTTCTATCAGAAACTCTCACTGCTCTGAGGAACATACCACCTAGTAATGTTCGTATGATCAGAAAACCATTTGAGAGACCATGTCGTGAAAGAGTTAACTGGGATCTTCTAGCCTGAGTCTGGATTATTCATTGGGTCATAGGCAGGGTCAGGTGGTAATTTCTCATATCTTGGTATTAGAGGTGGGATCACTGGTGAACCCCACCCTGAAGTTAGTAAGTTTCATGTTAGTTCTCCATTCACAATGGGTCTGCGTTCAGGACAGAGACCTGATTTCTGGCCACCAGAGGAAGCTCTCACTCTCCACTCTCTATGGGCAGCAGTGTTGGAGAATTTGGTTATTTCTAGTCTCTGAGACTCAGCAAATTTCCGGTACGGACACTTCAAATCTGGTTCTCGTACTAATAGGAAAATAAGATCGTCATGGGAAATATAGCCTTTCTGTATTAGGACCCCGGGTAAGGAAACACCCTGCTCGTTTGTTTGCTATCTTACTGGAGGCCAAGAGGCAGAGTAAAGGAAGCTACATCCCTAACTAGAGCTCTTCTGCCTGGTATTGCAAGGATAACCTTAGGGGATGATGTGAGACCCTTCCTCCTGACTCAAAAGAATGGGAGGGGGAATTATTCTTACAACACTGTTTCGTCCCTCAGTGGCCCTGATAACGAGGGCGTAGATAATTCCTCCAGGTAGGAAATCCTAGCCTTTCATGCCTGAGATCATTCCAAGATCTCTAACAAGATCTGAACCTTCAAGAAGGCTACAGTAGCCGTTTTTAAGATGTCAAACGTCATTATCCAAAGGGATGTGGTCTTGGAAATCTCTCAGTACTAAAGTTAATCTAATGGTTGTTCTCTATGACCAGAACTGCCCTCATGCTGATGAATTCCTCTCTGGGAAGACATTAGGTTGAGATTCTTATGCGATGCATCAAGCAAACTCAATGCAACTGGCCTGACAGTGATCCTTTACTCGGTCCAACGGTCTCTTCGGACTTGTGATGAGACTAGGCCCGTTGACCTTTCTTAATCAAAGTAAGGATAGGTATCCATCTGACTCCTGCGTATCTCCTGATCTTATATTAGAGATGCAGGAAGAGGACATTGATCACTACCGTAGTACTGGTTGAGATCGATTTAACAAGCAGTTTGCCATGATAGACGATTCATTGTAGGGATATCATTTGAGGCACAGCTTCTTTAAAAGGAATGGAGGATATAGTTCTCCTAGTCCTTTCCTGGATAGTACTCATTGGTACTAATCATGACTGCTTCTACTTGGTAATGTCTTGACTCTTCTGGGGAACATCTAAATTATACCTCTTCATAAACCTTCTTGTCAGGCTTCCTAGATGAGGTAGATGTATTTACTGCCCTTAGGTCATTATACCTAAGTGGTTCTTCCCTAAAGAGTTTTGTAACCTTTCTAAAATTAGGAAGGAAGTACCGAAGTCCTGTTTAACCCATAAACGGTAAAAACAGGAGGGGCAACTTTCAACTTCTCCGTAGGAAAATTCTCAGGGCATTATGTCCCACAGGACCATGGAAAGTCCAGTTTCTTCTGACCGGGGAGAGGTTCCGCGTAATTCTTTTGACGCTAACACTACTTGTACCACGAATACTAAGGTAGACCTTGTTTCTCAGGATAGCTAATATATTCCCAGAGAAAAGGTTCCGACTCCTTTTGCTCTCCTTCCGACATTGGACTTGTAGCGAAGTCTCCTTCTTCCATTCCCGAGAGCTCTTCCCCGGGTGGGTCGCGGCCATCCCTCAAGTGACTGGCTGTCTCTGTAGACTTGGTAGACCTAGAAGAGGACTTTGGCAGAGTCTTGGATTCTTTGGGCTCCTTCTGAGGAAGGAGGTAGGACTCCAGCATCGAAGGCCGAGATGTGTCCCTCCTGATTTCCATTGGTGGTGGGGAACTCTCTGTGTGAGGGGAAGCTTCCTCCGAAGGTGGAAGGGAGGAGGTCCTTTCCTCACGCGACCCCTTTGGCAAAAGTGAGGTGGGAGAGTATCCCGAGGAAGATGCAGGAGGAGCTGGCCTTGATGGTCTAACAGGAGTCAGCTTTACCCCCGAGGAAGTGACCGTGTCTGAGACTCCTCTTTTCCTCTTCAGGGGGGAGAAAAAAGTCATGGTTCTTTGAGGAGGGTCTGCTGGAGCTATAGGCTGCTCCGAAGAGTGCCCAGACAGAGCAGGATTGAAAGCCTGTACCACTGCTCTGACTGACACACTGAACCATGGCTGTTGATTGACTGACACACTGTCAGACAGATCCCCTGAAGGGAAAGGGACCGAAGGTTCCCTACGAGGAGTCTCTGCTGTAGGTGGGTCCACCTTAGAGGAAGACAGTTTTGGGATTCTGAACCCTTCTGCAGAGGCCCATTCCCCTTTCCCCAGCGGACGCGCTGAAAGGCGTTTGCGGGGAGAGGAATGAGGCAATGGTGACATGTCAATGTGCTGTTCCTGATTACTGCCCGAATGTACAGGTGAGCGCTGGCGCGCATACATGGGAAAGTTCTGGTGCGTGCGGGCGAGTGCTGGCACGTGGGTGAGAGCTGGCACGTGGGCGAGAGCTGGCACACGCGGGCGAGATCTGGCAAGCAGGAGAGCGCTGGCGAGCAGGAGAGCGCTGGCGCATAGGAGAGTGCTGGCACGTAGGAGAGTGCTGGCACGTAGGAGAGAGCTGGAGAGCGCGCGCGGGCACGTGACCTGGTGACATGTCAATGTGCTGTTCCTGATTACTGCCCGAATGTACAGGTGAGCGCTGGCGCGCATACATGGGAAAGTTCTGGTGCGTGCGGGCGAGTGCTGGCACGTGGGTGAGAGCTGGCACGTGGGCGAGAGCTGGCACACGCGGGCGAGATCTGGCAAGCAGGAGAGCGCTGGCGAGCAGGAGAGCGCTGGCGCATAGGAGAGTGCTGGCACGTAGGAGAGTGCTGGCACGTAGGAGAGAGCTGGAGAGCGCGCGCGGGCACGTGACCTGTTGAGATCTGGCGCGCTGACACGTAGGAGAGTGCTGGTGAGCAGGAGACTGCTGGCACGCAGGTTGTAACTGTCGTATAGGAGAGCGCTGGTGAGCAGGAGACCGAAGTTGCGAAAGCGCGCGCTGAGGTTTTGACGAGCGCTGAAGATTTGATGAGCTTTGTTGCGCAGGTGATTGTTGGCGGACTGGAAGGTGATGAGGGCGAGCAGGTGAAGGCGTGCGCCGAAGTGTTGTAGCGCGCTGACGAGCAGGCTGGCGCTGACAAGCTGTTAGTGAGCGCTGGTGCACTGCAGGGAGCTGGCACGCAGCTGCACACTTAGGTAGGGCCTCATGAGGCTGTACCAGGAACAAGACCGGCGATGGTAGGTAGGCTGGCAGGTAGCACAGGAACAGGGATGTGCCCTTTGGAAGGGCGAACATCCATCGATGGAGATCGCGAACGATCTACAGAAGGTTCCAGGACTGAAGTCCGGGGACTAGTAGTAGCGTCGTCGGGAGAAGGTCCAGGAACTGGCAAAGGTCAAGGGCCAAGAGACGACTGAAGCGGAGACTCCTCTGCGGGGGATGGCTGTGATGACGAGGCTGAAGTGCCGATGAGGAGCCTTTTCACCGATGGTGAAGGGCGACCTCTAAGGCAAAGCGGTGGGCGAGCTCTGCGACGTAGACGCCCTCTAGGGACCGTTGGATCAGCAAACTGACCATGAGCAGCAACAGTCCTCTGTAGAGGAGTCTCTATGAGTGAACTCCCCTGAGGGGGAGAAACACTCGCAGGAGAGACAGACGTAGGACTAAGTTTCCTATCGAAGGATGATCAGGACCGGTGGAAACTATGTCGGCAGCAACAGTTGGAGAGTCTGGAGGGGCAGGGGAGTCGGCAGAAACCACAGAAGACACCTCTGACACCACGTTGTCGATGAGCGCAAGAGGATCTGCCTCCGAAGTCGACGAAGACGGCTGCACACTTGCATCCCGGAGGATGAGCTGCTGCAAGAAGTCCTTAGAGGGAGGACCGGGAAGCCGCAAGGGCAACCAAACCTGTAACACAGAAGACATAGACAAGGCCTCACCCGGGGGAAGAGGTGGGGCAGCTTCGCTAGGGGAAGCAACACCATCTCTCGAGGACCAGGATTGGCCGAAATTAAATGGGTCTATGCTACTACTCGACGGTCTCTCGGAAGAAACCGAACGAGTAGGAGCTTTGAAGGAAGGTCGGGAGACGGAAGAAGAGGCCTTGGGTTTTTCCCCCTTCGAAGGAGAAATATCCCGCTTAGACTTCTTCTTCCGCCATCTCCCACTGGGAGGCACACCACTCCCAACACTCACTACATTGGTTGTTGAAATCACACCGTTGACCTCTGCACACGGGACAAAGGGTGTGGCGATCGGTCTCCACCGCTGACATATTAGGTTCCGCAGTGCCGGCCATTGAGTCCAAGGCAGGTGAGCATGTTCGCAGAAGTCAACACATTCACACACTAACACAAAGAAAAAGCAAAAAAGAATTAATGGCAGTCCAAATAACAGCGAAGGATGAGGAACCGCAACGACCGTACACCATCTGAGCCAAAAGCAAAGTGAGCTAAATCACCAGTGTGTGAGTGGGAGTGGTAGCACGCTACCCCCCCTTATCCCGGCTAAATAGCGGTATGGGTAGTTAACCCTTGCTAAATTTTGATGACTCGTCATTTCAGCTACGCAGAACGTAATACCCCTAAATAAATAGCGTAGGTTTGTATAAGTATCGTCGTCGTCGGCGCCCACTCGTGTCCGAGTATTGGGTTCTGCCGTTAGCCATCAGCCTCCTATCTGTGGGGTGGGTGCTTATGTCTGATGTGGCTGTTAAGTCCTAGTCTGTGGTGGAAGAGTCGCGGACAGTGTTCACATGGGAGGGTAGGTGGTGGGCGGGGCTGTTCTAATCGCTCTCTCCTTCTTCTCCTCCTAGCCTCCTCATTTTGTCTCCTCCTCTCCTCGAAGTCCACGGTGCCATGGTGTACTGTACTCCTCCAGGTTTTCCTGTCCCTGGCTGTTTCTTCCCATGAGGAAGGATCGATGTCAGTTAGAGCCAGGGTGCGCTTTAGTTGATCTTTATAGCGCATTTTCGGGGCTCCTCGTGGTCTGGTGCCCTGGGTCAGTTCTCCGTAGAATATTTTCTTTGGGAGCCTAGATGGATCCATCCTATGTACGTGTCCTATCCAGCGGAGGCGGTGGTGGATGATGGTGGCCTCCACGCTGGACAGCGAGGCACGTTCTAAGACTTCAATGTTGGTGGTGTGGCTCTCCCAGGGGATTTTCAAAATCTGCCTCAGTTTCATTTGTTGGAAGCGTTCTAGGTTTTTAAGATCGTTACTATATAGCGTCCATGTTTCACATGCATACAGGAGCGTGGAGAGGACTACTGCCCTGAACACCATTATTTTGGTGGTCATTGTCAGTGCGTGGTTGTTAAATACGCGGCGGTTGAGTCGGCCAAAGGCGGAGTGGGCTGCCCTGATCCTGTTCTCCACGTCCTTTTTGCTTGTGGGAGCTGATGTTAGGATGCTCCCTAGGTAGGAGAACTGGTCCACCTGTTCTAACGGTTGGTCATTCACTGTGGTATTGAAGTTGGGGAGCATCAGTCCTGGTGGATGTTGGACGAGGGTCTTGGTTTTGTCTGAGTTGACTTGCATCCCAAAACGTTCGTAGGCAGAGTTGTATGCATCAGCTAACGACTGCAGGTCCTCTGCCGTCTGACCTGGGGTGGCATTGTCGTCAGCATACTGCAGTTCTCGCACTGCACACAAGGTGGTCTTGGTTCTGGCGCAGAGTCTAGCGAGGTTGAAAGCGCCTCCATCCATGCGGAAACGTAGGTCGACTGAGGGTGTGTCTGGGGGAATCTCGTTGAGCATTGCTGCGGTGTATAGCGAGAAACACGTCGGGGCCAGAACACAGCCCTGCTTCAGGCCGCCGTTGATGGGGAATGGGTCTGAAAGAGAGTTCTGGTGGCAGACTCTCCCAACCATTCCGTCATGGAGGGCACGCACCAGCTTGACAAAATCGGGTGGGCAGCCATATCTTTTGAGGACAGCCCACATGGCAGGTCGAGGTACTTTGTCGAAGGCCTTTTTCAAATCCCAGAAGATGAACATTATGGGCTGTTGTTGTTCGAGGCTCTTCTCTTGTAGTTGTCGCGCACAGAAGATCATGTCTATGGTCCCGCGGGAAGGTCGAAAGCCGCACTGGGACTCTGGCAGGACGTCTTCTGCGAGAATAAGGAGGCGGTCAAGGAGAATCCGAGCGAAAATCTTACTCGCGATGCTTAGTAGTGATATTCCCCGGTAGTTGTTACAGTTCTCCCTGTCTCCCTTCTTGAAGATGGTAGTGATGTTTGCATCGCGGAAGTCACTGGGGGGGGTCTTGGTCTCCCATATTTTCAGTATAAGGAGCATCAAACGGTTCCTCAAGCCGGGGCCACCGTGAGTGAGGAGCTCCAACGGGATGTTGTCTGGCCCTGGGGCTTTGCCGGGCTTCATGCGCTGCATGGCCTTGTTGAAGTCATGGATGGAGGGTGGTAGTGCCATCCAGTGACGGACGGGATGCTGCGGGGTCATTCGCAGGAGATCGTCTGGGGTGTCTGCTTGGTCATTGAGGAGGTTCTCAAAGTGAGACCTCCACCTGGCCAGGATGCCCTCGCTGTCGGTGATGGTCGTGGCCCCATCCGCGTCCTTCAGGCTGCCCACTGATGACCGTGTGGGACCGAATATTTCTTTTGTTGCTGCATAGAAGCTGCGCAGGTCACGTTGGTCAGCGAAACTCTGTATTTCTGCAGCTTTTCTTTGCCACCAGGTGTTCTGGGCTTCACGGATACCTCTTTGGCAACCAGCTTCAGCCACCTTGTGAGCACATTTGTTAGCTGCTGTTGGTTGGTTTTCCAAAGTCAGGCGTGCTTGTCGTTTGGTTTCAAAGAGAAGAGAGATGGTAGCATCATTCTCATCAAACCAATCCTGCCGTTTCTTGGTGGTGAAGCCTAGTGTTTCCTCCGCGGCACGGGCCATGGCGTTTCTGAGGGTGGTCCAGTGGTGCTCGACAGTGGCCTGACCCACAGGGTCTGCGAGGTATTGTTCGCAGGCCTCCTTGTAGTTCTGTGCCACCTGTGGGTTGCGGAGCTTACTACAATCAAAGCGTTTGTGTGGTACGCTGTCAGGTGCCCTTCTGGGTGGTCGTAGGGTCGTCATGGAGAGTCGGGAGATGAGGAGTCTGTGGTCCGTCCAGCAGTCGTCCGCTCCGGGCATGGATCGGGTGATGCGGACGTCTCCTCGGTCTCTGGCTCTGGTCAGGACGTAGTCCAGAGTGTGCCAGTGTTTAGACCGTGGGTGTCTCCATGTGGTCTTTTGTCGCTTTGGTAACTGGAAGATGGTGTTGGTTACCACAAGTTGGTGTTCTGCACACAGACCCAGTATTTTTGGGGGAAACAATTTTATTCTAGAAAATTGCTACTCTTTAAATAGTTAATTGCACATTAAGAAAGCGTGCACTTTTGTTTTTAAATTTCGGGTGTGTTTTAAAAATCGAGTATTGTTGACTTCTTTTTGTTTTACTTTTGGCTGTGATCAGATCAGCTGACGTCTAGCTGCCGGTCTCAAGAATATGCGCGTACGAAGTATTGTTTATACCATTTCTTAACTTATTCAAACCATCTATACAGTTGATATTACATAAGCACCAATGTGTTATAACCTATCATACTTTTTTGTTTATTAAATTTAAAAAAAAACTCTCTCTCTCTCTCTCTCTCTCTCTCTCCCTCTCCCTCTCCCTCTCCCTCTCTCTCTCTCTCTCTCTATACTTTTCACTACCTCTCATTCCTTACCTCTATCTCACTAACAAATGAAATCTTTGTTGCTTCACAAAGTTTCATTTATATTGAAAATCAATCATGATTCAATTTTCCTTACTTTCTCCAATCTCGCACCATCTGTCACATCGAACGTTATAGCGGTAACTTAATTGTTCGACAACTTTAAAAATCGGCCTAGTACTTGCTTCTTCTCTTACTTTTTATTTTTAGATGGTTTCATAATTGAGGGGGGTACAAGTTCACTTATAACTGAAGTTAGGAAAAGTATTTTGGATATGGAATGGAGAATCATCTTTATTAACAGTTTAGAATTATCGTAAATTATCATTCGGTCATTAGCGGCAGTTTGTTATTCTTGATTAAACGCCAATAAAAAAAAAAAAAAAAATTTTCCTGCTTTGCTACGTATGTAGGATTTTATATAGATACGGTAAATAATATTTTTAATAACATATTTACTAAAAGCTTTTAATATCATTATTTATTACTTTCATCATGCGCGTTTAATGCCTTCGTTTGTTTATTACGATCGAAGATGGAGCGTACAGTAAACGAATGGAAGGTTTCCGTTTCAGGCGGCGTCATAAAGAAAAACATATAAATGGCATTCATTTCATTTATTTGGAAGTCGTAAGAAAAATTAAGTAAAACATTGGTAATAACAAAATCAACATATAATCAATACTTGGTAAGATTGCTGTCGATGCAAAAACTAAATAACCTATACTGTACACAGATGTGTAAATGCGTCTGTTTCTTCATTATGATCAGCGATAAACGTAAACAAAACAGTGGTTGCCATTTTTTATCGTGCTTTTTGGCGTGTTTAGGAAACACGATATAAAATCGCCTTTAATATTTGTGCCTGTTTTAGTTTAGGGTACTGTAGTACATGCATTAAGTGTTCTGTACATTAAAGGGTAGTTTGTTAACAGTACTACGTAAAGGGAAGGTTTTAAAAGTCTGAATATACATGTTAAATAAATACGTAAATATGGTGTCCCTACTTCGCGGATTTTCAGCTATCGCGGCCGGGTTTGGAACCTATCTACCGCAATAAACGAGAGTTCACTGTACTCCTCTTTTTCTCTTCAAAGGGGTAGAAGCAACCTACGATCTATGCCCCAATTCAGAGAAGACAGGCTTGAACGCCTGTGTTACGGATCTGATCAGTGCACCGGACCAGGGCTGTTGGCTGACAGACACGCTGTCAGACATACCCCTTGAAGGGACAGGAATTGAAGGATCCCTGGGAGGAGTTCTCATCATTGGTGGGTTCGCCTGAAAAGGCTTTGGGATCCTGGACCCCTCTAGATGTTTCCCTTCTCCCACAATGCGCGCTGGTATGCGCTTGCGGGGAGGGGAATGAGGCGATGGCGACCTTGCCGTTCGTAGTTCAGCAGTCTCGCGTGCGGGAGGATATTGACGCTCGTGCGAGGGAGAGTAATGGTGCTCGCGCGAGGGAGAATACCGGGAATCACGCGCGGGAGACTGCTGGCGGGAAACTGCAGGCGCGCGTGCGGGAGACTACGGGCATGCGGGAGACTGATGGCGCACAGGAGCGCGTGCGGGAGACTGTGGGCGCACAGGAGCGCGTGCGGGAGACTGTTGGCGCGTGCGTGCGGGAGAGTATTCGCGCGCGCGCGGACGATCAAGACATTGAGTGCGCGGGCGCGTGGGCAAGAGTTCGCGCAGGAGAAAGACCCCTAGCGCGCGGGCGCACAGTTGAAGCCTGTGCTGCTCGTGGGCACGTGTCAGAATGGGGACGCGAATCCGTAGGAGAGGATGGGCGAGTGCGCGTATCCTCGAGGATGCGTGTGGGCGATGGTGAGAGCTGGAACGTGAGAGAAGTCACTCAAGTTGAGTTCCCAGTAGCACCCAGATCAGTAGATCGTGGGTGTGCAGGAGAAATAACTGCTGGGCGTGAGCGCTGGCGCACAGGAGATCGCTAGCGAGTAGGAGAGCACTGGCGCGCAGGAGGCTGACGGCGCGCAGGTGAGGGTTGGCGCGCAGCTGGGCCTGGGCCCGTATGCTTAGGCTCAGGCAAAGCCTGGCGCGCAGGAGAACGTGGGCGCGTATGTGCATGAGTGTGTGCATAGCGCGTAAAAGAGCTGGGCTCCTGTTGGGACATATGTGCGTGTTGGCGCATACGCCCTTGATGCTGTGTTAGGGTTTGTTGACGGGGCCTGACGAGCTACTATAGCACGTTCGTCAGGTTTCGTTGGCGCATAGCGCGTATCTGGTTGGCGCGCCTTAGCGTGCTCAGATGAAACCTTGCTAGGTTTATATAAGAACGGTGACAGCAGGTCGGCAGGTCGGCAGGTCTGTCGGGTGGAAGGTCGACGTGTCCTTTAAAAGGACGACCTTCCACCGAAGGAGATCGCGAACGATCTGCAGAAAGGTCCAGGACCAATGCAGTAACAGTGATCGGTGATCGATGTCGAGGCTCCTCTGCGGGGAACTGCATCGAAGACGTTGAACCGAAGAAAGGCAAAGCCTTGCGACGAATGCGCCCTCTGGGGGCCGTAGGGTCAGCGAGCTGACCTTCTGCAGTCCTCCGAAGAGGAGTCTCTGTAAGTGAACTCCTCCGAGGGGAAGAAACACTAGCAGGAGAGACTGTTGGACTTAGTTTCTCCCTCGTTGGTTGAACAGGAACGGGAGAAACTAAGCGGTCAGCTACCATAGGGTTTGAAGAGGCATAGGTGATGGGTGATACCGCATTGGATACCTCTGACACCACAACGTCGACAAGAGACAGAGGATCAACCTCTGTCGGTGACGGCGATTGCTTGACAGCGGCACCCAATCGGATGTAGACAAGTAAAACCTCCTTGGAGGGCAAACCCTCAAGACTCAAGGAGGACCAAAGCTGAAAAAGAGGGATTAGGGACATATCCTCCCCCGGGGGGAGAGGTGGAGCTGCTTCGCTAGGGAAAGCAACGTCATCTCTCGAGCCCCGAGTTTGGTAAACAGTACTGTACATCATTCTACGCTACCACTCGACAGTCTCTCGAAAGAGACCGATCGAGTGGGAGCTTCGGAGGAGGTTTGGGCAACGGAAGAGGCCTTGGGTTTTTCTCCTTTCAAAGAAACCTTCGAAGGAGAAATATCCCATTTGGACTTCTTCTTCCGTCGTTGCAAAAACCTCTCCCACTGGGAGGTAGACCACTCCCTACACCTGTTATTGCTATCACACCGTTGGCCCCAAAAGGAAGGGCAAATAGCGTGAGGATCGGTCTCGACTGCCGACATGAATGTTCCACAGGGGCGGTCGGGAAACCCAGGGAAGGTGCGCATATTCGCAGAGGCCAACTTCACACACACAAAACTAGGAAAGAAAAAGCAAAAAAGCATTAAATGGCTACTAAATGACGGCGAGGATGAAAGCGGACACGTCCGACTACCATCCGAGCCAAGAGCAAAGTGAGCTCAAGCACAGGTGTGAGGGGGGGGATTAGCAAGCTACCCTCCCCTACCCCCGCTAACTAGCGGTGTGGGTAGTAAACCCTCGTTAAAAATTAATGGCTCGTCATTTCAGCTACGCCGAAAGTAATACCCCTATTAAATAGCGTGATTTGTATTCCAGTTACGGAACAACTGGCAGTTAGGATCAAAAGGATTGTGAAACAATGTTACACCTGTCTCTAAATCCTCACCTCTACATCATTAAGAAAACAAATTATGTAATATATAAAAAAAAGGCTTACAATCCTCAGTGCTAGACAGTATATCATGGTTATTCTATACCCATACAAATGGATAAGTGGTGAGACCAACTACTGTATAGTCATGTTTACATCCCCTCCTCTTGATTGCAAAGTCAATCAGATAAAAATAAGATATAAAATATAAAAGTCCTTTTTCAAAATGAAGTCCTGTTTGGTTTGTGATGTAGATTTTCTAGCAGTTAACATCTAGACACTGTCTTTTCAGTCAAGGTCAATATATTCAAGACAAAGTTCCAAGCTTGTGACATAAGGAAACTTCAAGCTTAAAGGAGAACCCCGCAACATTGCGGACCATGATTTACATACATAGACAGCAGGTTTAGAAATTCCCATCACTTACAGTTTACCTCTGGCTGAAACTTTTTAGTCTACCACCACCTACGAGGGCATAAATAGCAGAGAAAGATTCTGTGTCCTATATCAACTTCTACGTATGTTGACACTGTAGTAATCAAAGACTATTGTATATCTCAGTGTTTGGGTTTAAAAGTCCTATCTTAAAAAAAAAAAATCAGTGATTCCATCAATAGAGGCTTTGTTCACATTCATCTTCCAATTGCCACCAATAAAAAATTTCCTAGAGGAAGACATCTGCAGTAGTATAAATTGTTTACCAATTAAAGATAAATAACATCGTGTGCAACATGCCTCTACTCTACTTTTAACAGAAAGGTCCACTTACTGTCTTTGCAGTGTCCTGGGTCAACAAACCCTTCTGTCTTTGTTTTTGCTGGCAACCTCAAGCAAGAAAAATAACACTTAACGGCCAATACCAAGAAACATGGCTAGTGTCCCAATTCCCAAGCATAACAAGCTATTATATTTGTTTGCCTCTACTTGACTAAGTCTTAACACTGTGTTTACTTTTGAACTGACTTCACTCAATTTTATAAGAAATTTTAATAATTGATCCGTGCTAAATGCAGAGCGCTTTTACTCTGTAAAAATGAAGAAAGGGGGTCATGAAACGAGATAAAGAGCTTATAAAATTTGTCTGATAAAATTTGTCTGGCTACCTTGTGGACCAAGCTTGTAACGTTCGTAAACGTAATGAGAAGCTGACAAAGTTTGTTGCTAATTTTTGTAAACGTAAGCTAACACTGTTCCCTTGGGACTAAGGTTCGAGATAATAACCATGTAAGGGTAATGTCTCACAAGTCTATTCTACGAGTACTCCGAAGAGCTCTCCATTCTGTCGGGAAACAAAGCCCAAGAAAAAATAACCCCAAAGAATTATCTTTCATGAAGCTCGCTGTCTAATGAGAAATAGTTACAACCGCATGAAGCTGGCCCAAGCAATCAATAGAAACCGTGTTTGTGGCAATAACCATAAGGTTTTGTCTTGGTGAGAGCGCATGCACCAAAGAAGGAGTTCTTATGGCCTTTTGTGGAGTTTTAATGAACGCCTGTAGTTATGTAAAACTTCTCAGGGACGAGTTTCCCATAAAGAGGCGTAGTCTCATACAGATAGCCAAGGACATGAAGAACACATACACTAGGCGGGTTCATATGGGGATGCCAGTGGACGTTTTCTCGCTAGCGAGAATTACCACCTCCTAATGCAGGCCAAGACCTGCCAGAAGGATTGAACTGAAATGAATATAAAAATTCTCTCTGCTTCGCTTCCGTCCTGGCAGTAGCAAGATTGACACCGGTCTTGCAAAGGGAGAGGGTTTCTTGGTGATGAGAGACAATCACGAGCCGCCTGCTACCACACCCACTAGTTAGCGGGAGGGGTGGGGGGAAGGTGACGGTGGCTCGTCCGAAGAAAAGAGACATGGAGCTGAAGAGACATGACTAGCCGACACGTAGCAACCATCTGGGACTAAAAAGTGAAGTAACAAGTCACGCAACGCTGGTAAGCCACTCGAATCAGCAACAAAGAGAACATTTATATGGCTACGAGATCCTGGGGGCAACATAGGGAGAGCTTGAAGGCTCAGCGAGACGAGAGCACGAGTGCTCTAGATCACGAGAATCAAAACATTCAACATGACGAGGGCCAGAAGGACCGAAGTCATGAGAGCCTTAAGGCTCAACATGACAAGAGCCCAAAGGCCAGAAGTCATGAAAGCCCGAAAGCTCAAGGCGACGAGAGCCCAAAGGCTCAACACCACGAGACCCCGAAGGCTTAGGTCACAAGAGCCCCAAGGTTTAGCATAACGTGGGTCCGAAGGCCCGAAGTCACGAAAGGCCGAAGGTTCAACGCAACGAGAGGCCGAAGGCTCAAAGCCACGAGAGCCCATAGGCTCAGCACAAAGATAGCCCGAAGGCTCGCGGTCACGAGAACTGAGAGGTTCAGCGCGACGAGAACCCGGAGGTTCTGGGTTACGAAAGCCCAGAGGCAAAACGTAATGTGAGCCCGAAGGCTCAGGGTCATGAGAGCCCAAAGGCTTAGTGCAACGAAAACCCGAGGATTCTGTGTAACATGGACAAAAAGGCCCAGGGTCACGAGAGCCTAAAGGCTCAGCGCGACGAGAACCCGAAGGCTCTGTGTCACGAGAACCCGGGGGTTCTGTGTAACTTGGACACGTAGGCCCAGGGTCACGAGAGCGGGAAGGCACAACGAGAACCCGAGGACTCAGGGTTACGAGAGCCCGAAGGCTTATCATAACGAGGGTCACAAGAGCCTGAAGGCTCAGTATAACAAAGGTCACAAGAGCCCGAAGGCTCCATGCGACGAGTGCCCGAAGGCTCCATGCGACGAGAGCCCTAAGGCTCCACGCAACGAGAGCCCGAAAGCCCAGGGTTACGAGAGCTGAAAGGCTTAGCATAAAGCTTGTCGCACACTGAGCCGGAACGGAACCGCCGCCTAAGACACCGAAGCCTCAGAACAGAGCAGAAACGACGTCCAGCGCTCTCACTGAGCCAGAAGCCACAGAACGGAACCGACGCAAAATTATATATAAATGAAGGAAGTTTTCCTTAATCATAACTGAGTTTTTATTTAATTGATGTTACAATGATTAGATATTCTGTATATCAATCTTTTATCGAATCCATAAGCCAGATGTTTATATGTTTTCAAAAATGAAATAATAATAATAATAATAATTAATAATCACTCCAAAATTCTTTGTATTAAATCATAAGTTCACATCATTGTTATTAAAGTACATTCGTCAAATTTCTGACATCAGCAAAAAAAATAAATAAATAATAATAATAACAAACAATAATAATAAATAATAATCACTCCTAAAATCTTTGTATTAACCCTTTTACCCCCGGGGTATTCGGAAATTTCCAACCCTTAACCCCCAAGGGGATATTTTTTTCCCAGCACATTTTGCAGTATATTTTTTTTAAATTGCTCTAACAGCCTTAATTTTTGTCATAGAGAGGTCAGGTTGGTCTCATTCTCTTGGAAAATGCCTGAATTTTCTCAAAAAATTATCAAAAAATATGAAAAACAAATTTTTATAGCATTTTTTTGCAAGGACGTACCGGTACGTCCATGGGGGTAAAGGGATGGCTTTTGTGAAACGTACCAGTACGTCCTTTGGGGGTAAAAGGGTTAAATCATATGTTTACATCATTGTTATTAAAATACATTCGTCAAATTTCTGACATCAGAAAAATATTGGTTGCTATCACTCTAACCTCCGAATTCCTCAGCAACCCTCTCCAAAACAACCGCTGCAGTCGTTCTGCGCATGCGTAGCCTGTCAGACGCCACCGACGCTTCAGAAAAAAATATCTTTCAAAGAATACTGTGTCGGTTCCGTTATGTTCTGGCGCATCAGTTCCGTTCTGTTCTGGCCCAATGTGCGCAGCCAGGTAAGAATGCATCCTTTCAATTTCTATCGGACGTTTCGGTTCTGATCGGGCGGTTCCGTTCGGGCTCAGTGTGCGGCAAGCTTAAAGAGATCTCTCAGGCTCAGCGTAACAAGAGCCTGAAGGCTAAAGGTCACAAGAGCCCGAAGGCTCAGCATAACCATCACGAGAGCCTAAAGGCTCAGTGTAATGAGGACCCGAAAGCCCAGGGTAACGAGAGCCCTAAGGCTCAGGGTCCCAAGAGCCCGAAGGCTTAGCATAACAGTCACAAAAACCCGACGAAACCAAGAGACATGAACCTGAAGGTTCAAACAGGCCTCTCCTTACTGCAGGGGGAGGAGAATGACCAGGATGATAAGGGGTCAGCAACTCCTACCCCTGACGGACCTGCGAAAGGGAATGTCTAGGAGAGGGAGTCCATTCTGTAACAAAAAGATAAGTACAAGCTTACTCTGGTGAACGAGATGAATGTTCTCCCGAAGGAGGACATCGCCTAGGACCATGCTTTCCCCCAGACCTAAGGGGATAAGCATAGGTGTAATTCAAATGTTGGTCACAAATTGCTCTCTCTCTCTTGCAACCGAGAGAGATGTCCTCCCAAAGGAGGACCTTGCCTTGGACTTGTTTACCCCCCACAGCCATAAGGAGAGAAGCGCAGTCTTTGGCAACGAGATAGCAGCTGCTGATCTTCGTCGCGCTGTCAGCATTTCTCCCCAGAAGCAGGAAGGTTGCTATACAGCTGATAAAAGGAAGCACTCCCTCGGAAGGGAGAGAATCCCAACACACGGGGAGTTTAACTCTTCCTTGAAAGGGAAAGTTGTCCATCCCCTAGAGGCGGATATCCTGCCAGCGCTCTCTGCTTCCCATCAACAAGCCTTGTTCAAGTTGGAGGTCGGCATAGAGTGCTACCTGAGAAACATAGCCGAAGATAGTTTTTGGGTTCACACCTTAGGGATCCCCCAATTGGAACACCCTAAGGAACCCAGTATGCCACTGCACTCATTCCTACACTTGAGCATCAGGAACGAAAGTGAAGCAAAAGAGTAAAACAGAGACTACCATGATCACCAGGGACCTCGTGGAAAAATGCTTAGAAAAAAAATTCAAATTACTTTTTTAGTTTTATTGTTTACTTTCATTCTTATTGTTTAGGCTGTATTTGTACAATGATATATTTATTTTTCAATATTTTTTGTATTATTTAATGTGATTATCTCCAGTCCATAGCTAAAAATTCTTCTTCTATTGCAGAGTAAAGGGGCCCTGCACCCACTGGGGATCATATGGCATAAATTTGTTATAAATGCTAGAAATTTGTCATAAGATGAAGATTGTCCAAAAAAAAAAAAAAAAAAAAAAAGTCACTTGGATAATATCATCTGTATTTAAGAATCCTGTATTGAAGCCTATTAAAGATAGGCGCTGAGAGCGATTAAGACTCCCCTCCGCTTTTAATGCCCTTTGAATTTCAATCCAGTTGTAATGTAAGGTATCAGTGCTTATATTAGTAAAAAACTGAATATCATGCCAACAACAGGGCACTGTAGAGGAATTTGAAAGTGCTAGGTGAAACTAGGTGAAGGCAAGCAATGATTTATGGTGGAGGATTCTTAGGATATTAGTGCAGTGGACACTTAAGTGAAAAAAGAAAAACAATACATTTGTGTCTCAATTATCAGAAGATAGTCGGAGATTTATGTCCAGGCCCTGTTGACTCACTGTATAGGTCATGAAGTGCAATGCTGTGGGGTTCATCATTAAGCTTGAAGTTTTCATATGTTACCAGCTTGAAACTTTGTCTTGATTATAAGTGCCAAGGTTGGCTGCTGATAACTTTTGTGTATGGATACTGTATTTATTGTAGCGGTAATGTTGCTTGGTGAGATCATTGAACAACCCAGGCAACAGCAACGTACACACTGTGGCGTTCATTAATGTACTATAATATGAAGATTTCTGTAGCATGGTTTTTAGGAAGTCACTAAACTGTATATGATATTTAGACGTCCCTTTTGAATGTAGCACTGAGGATAATAAGCCTTTTCTTAATAACTTACATAATTTTTTTGTAAAATTGATGTAAAGGTGGGAATGTAGAGGCAGGTTAGAGGTGTGAAACAAACTGTCAAATTACATTTGAATTTAGCCCAAATATTTACACTTATGTTAGTCTATTTATATTTGTATATGTAGATTAAATATTCAGAGGATTGATTCCTATGAGGTTCTTATGATACTTATTTTTTATCTTTGCCTTTAATAAAACTTTTTTTCTCTTCTTTTTGCAATCTGTAAGCGTTTCTTTCCCCTACATAATTTTGTCCCCTTCCCAGCCACCAATTTAGAGTTCTTTTTTCTTTGCTATATTATTTTTTCCTCTTCTAATGTTTGTAATGTTCAAATAACTTCAAATAATTATATTGAACTCCATGCATGCCAGTAATAAGTGAGACAGCATACTTCTAGAATAATAATAAGCAACTCAGTTCTAGATGGGTCCCCTTGCCCAGTATGAAATCAAGGGGTGGTGCCCCGTGCCCAGTTCATCCTTGATTGTCTACCTTTACCCAGATTTCTGGGTATTCCTCCGTTTCTTTTTGTGTAGTTAAACGTAAGGAGTGTGGTCGGCATTCGGACACTAGGCAGTCTGTGTGCTATATCTGACCACAGTCCGCAAACCACATCATCCTTAAAAGGAAAAGATCATAACCAGCGAGATGATCTGGAGTTGCCACAAGAAGGAAGCTCCCTTCAGCGCAGGACTGTGACAGGGCACCTACAGCAGATTCTTCTACATCGGCTGACATAGCCGAACGAAGAACGGCATTGCTATCTAAGGAAATATAAGAATTAAGAAAGAAACTCTCTCAGGAGGATCACCTAACCCGCAGACAGGAGAACAGAAATATAATAAGGAATGCGGACTCCTTTCACCGGCGGTAATCGTCGTGAGGAGAGCAGCAGCGTAAGAACTGTAAAAAAAAAAAAAAGGATTACAAATCATTAATCTGCTGACAAAAGAACATTACTCAGGAGAAAACTCAACCCTCCGTTGTGAAGGGGTTTCCCCAAGGGGGAGCGGACAGGCTAAAGACTATACGCTCCTTCTGCTGGCTAAGAAAGGCTGTTGGCCCATCGCCACAAGAAAGAGTGTGGATTCGAGAGCTGAAAAAGTTAAATTACAAACAGTTATTATTTCAACTTAATTACTGAAGAAACCATTAGGGAGTGCCTCCTGACCGGCGAAAGGAAAAGGTATTCCTCCGCAGAGGATCTGCCAGCCATTCACGTAAAGAGGGAGAGCGATGTAGTAAGGGAGGAGTATCAACACAATGACACCCCCCTGCGGCAGAGGACGAGTCCACACAATACTGTCACACAAATAGTAACTAATTAAAATTTAAATATAAATAAAAACATCATGAGTGCTTTCATATATATAAAATTAAAAATGACAAATTTGGAAGAAATTTGTACTTTTCCTACTGATACAAACCTGTTGCTATTCATAGGGATATCACTTTCGGTGAAGCTGAAAGACGAACCATTAGATTTTTAGCAAGGGTTAACCACCTGCCAACTAGTTAACGGGAGGGGGGTTAGTAGCTACCCCTCTCACTCACACACCTGGGCTGTGAGCCTCACTTTGCTTGGAGGTAGGACTTCAAGGGGAACTGGTGCTGGCGGGCCAATCTGTATAAACGGCTACAGGATTGTATCGTTAGGAAAAATACAAATTACTCCAAAATGTGTCACTTGTTCCATCACTATATGCTAACCAACGCTATTTATAGAGGTTGAGTTACCCTTTAGGAAGGTGGAAGTCCTTGCTAATCTGGCTTTTTGGCTTTGAACTCTGGAATTCCCTTTTGTGTGTTTTGCATTTAATAGGTAACCCTACACCACACTAAAACTGGGCTATGCATGGTCCGCAACCTTCTCAAGCTCTGTTCGTGATACTAGCAATGTGACTGTAATGGTAAGAGTTGTTCCGAATCATAAGAATTTTCTGAGGTTACCAAGACATTCTCAATACCTCCCTTGATAGAATATGGGGACGTAACAGTATTGACACAATACCAGGTTACACAAGGGAACAATGGTGTACCTGCAGTGGTTCAGGTCAGCTTTGCAGAGGATCCTGGGTGCTGATTTCCCCAAGAGACACTAATCCCAGGTAACCAATGCCCTCAACCTCCTGCTACTTGTCCATCCAGGAGCCTGAGGTGTTAAACCAGTTGTTGTGCAGCCACCATAGGACCAATGGAAAAGGTTTCCATGCTGCTGTGGGTTATGTCTTGCAGGTAGTGGGCGGTGGAGGTCGTCTGACGCTTCCACACGTCAGCCTGTAGAACCTACGCCACAGAGTAGTTTTGTTTGAACGCCATGGACATAGCAATGCCCGCCGTTATGAGCTCTGGGTTGATGTGATGGAAGAGGATCAAGATTCAGTGCCAGGTCAATAACCTTGCGAATCCAGGAGGAGATGGTGTTCTTCATCATCCTCCTCGACCTTCCCTGTGCTGACGAAGAGGGCTCGCACACGGGGGCAAGCTGCTGATATTCTTTTGAGGTAGTACTTCAAACTCCTTACTGGACGCAATAACAGTTGATCTGGATCTTCAGATACAGAATGGAGACTCGTTATCCGGAAGGAATCGAATCTAGGTTTCGTTATCCCAGATTTTGAGTCTGCAACAAACTCGGGCGAAGCTGAGGTTTACCTCTCCCCATCCCTTTGAATAGGCGATGTCATATGAGAAACCATGCAGTTACCTAACTCTTTTGGCCAAAGCCAAGGTGAGTAGGAACATTGTCTTCAAAGTGAGGTGGCGATCTGTTGCTCGGCGTAGTGGTTCATAGAGAGGACCCTTCAGGGACCAAAGCATTCGAACCACGTTCCAAGGAAGAGGTCTCACTTCCGACTGGGGACAGGTAAGTTCATAACTTTGGATGAGGAGAGAAAGTCTCAGTGAAGAGGAAACATCTACTCCTTTCAGCTAAAAGGCGAGACTCAAGGCTGAGGGGTACCCTTTTACTGCCGAAACCGAGAGGAGCCTTTGCTCCTGCAGGTGCACAAGGAACTCCGCTATTGCTAGAATAGAGGCATCGAGGGGAGATACCCTTTCCACGACACCCATCACAGAAGACAATCCACTTTGCCTGGTAGACTGCAGCTGATGATTTCGCAAGTGTCCAGTCATCCGCTTTGCTACCTGTTGCGAAAATCCTCTCTGAGTGAAGAGATGCTAGATAGTCTCCAGGCGTGAAGTCATAGCAAAGCTACGGCTTTGTCAAAGATGGCATGTGGTTGTCTGAGTAAATCATGTCGTGGAGGGAGCTCTCTTGGGAGCTCCGTCAGGAGCTACAGAAGGTCCGGAAACCATTCTGCAAGATGCCATAGTGGAGCTATGAGAGTCATTGAGAGATTGACTAATGTTCTGGTCTTGTAGAGTAGTCTTCTCATCAGACAAACTGGGGGAAAGGCAAAAATGTCGATGTTGTCCCACCATTGTTGGAATGCATCTTGCCAGAGAGCCTTAGGATCGGGGCTGGGGAGCAGTACAGCGGGAGCCTGCGGGCACCTTTGTTGGCTACTAGATGATTCAAAGACCACTCGGAGCGCACTATCTGAGTCGCTCGCTCAGATTGTCTGCGAGCACATTCCTTTTGCTGGGAATGAAGCGAGCTGATAGGGTCACCAAGTTGTCTTCTGCCCATCTCAAGATCTCTACTGCCAGATGGGATAGGGGCTGCAAAAAAGTACTGCTTTGTTTGTTGATATAAGCCACTACCACTGGTGTTGTCGCTCATAACCACCACTGAGTGGCCTACCAGGAACTGTTGGAACTGTTGAAGGGCCAGGAAGGCAGTCTTATATGTGCTGGTACTTTTTGGACTCTGACCATAGGCCTAAGATAGTGTGGTGCAGCATGTGGGCCCCTACCCTTTTGATGCATCTGAAAAGAGCATCAAGTCCGTGGAGAGGACGAGAAAGTTGACACCCTTTAGCATATTCTCATCTGCCACCCATCACACGAGGTTTCGCCCATTCCTCTGGTCCCATGAGAACCAGAATGTCTGGGGATTCGAAGGGGTGATTCCAGTTGGACTTTGGCTGCCATTGGAGAGATCATATTCTGAGGCAGCCATTGGGAACTATACAGGGCAGGGATAATAGGTGCCCGAGGAGACATAACTACCTCTGCGCTGGGAGATCTTCTCGTCTGAGGAATGGTCTTGCAACCTTCCTCAGCCTTACTACCTTGTCGTCTGATTGGAAAACTTTCTGAAGGTCGGTGCCTATTACCATTCATAAGTATACCAGTCACTGAGAGGAAGCAGTGATGACTTCTCAAGGTTTACCATGATCCCCAGATCTTGGCAAAGCCTCAGAAGTTTATCTCAGTGTTGAAGAAGGGTGGCCACCAAATCTGCTAGAATCAGCCAGTCGTCCAAATAGTGAAGGAAACGGATGCTGATTCTATAAGCCCAAGATGACACTAGGGAGAACACTCTTGTGAAGACCTATAGTACCGAGGAAAGACCGAAGCACAACATCTTAAACTGGTATTTCTTGCTGTCTAGAATGATTCTCAGATACTGTGCTTCCTTGATGACGGATGGATTGGGATTTGGAAGTATGCGGCCTTTAGGTATAGTGTACACATGAAGTCCGGTGGTCTTACCGCTTGTCTGACCATGCTTGCCACCTCCATGCTGAACGGAATTTGTTTGACAAACTTTTTCAGAGCTGAGAGGTCGATGATTGGTCTCCAGCCTCCAGACGCCTTTTCCACAAGAAAGAGTCAACTGAAGAAGCCTGGGGAGTCATCGAGGACCTCTTGGAGAGCGCCCTTCTCCAACATGGTCTGGACTTCCACCCGAAAGGCCAGCTCCTTTGCAGATCCCTTCGCATAGGAGCTAAATGGAACTGGAGCTTTGGTCAGTGGAATGAGAGATTGTATGAACAAGATGCGATACCTTAAACAAATTACGGAGACTGTCCAGGGTTCAGACCCGAGCTACATCCACCTTTTCCTACAGTTAAGCAAGCATCCGGCCCCCCACTAGTGGACAAGTGGGAGGATTTCCCATCCTAACGATTGCGGCTTCAGCTGCCTCCCCTAGGATTCTTCCCTCCATGGGAGGACTTGGGGCCTTTCCTGTTCTTGGCAGGAAAGGGCCTCTTAGACATCTCAGTATGGATGGCTGTAGTCTTGATCATTGGCAGTTTCTGCTTTTTCTTCTGCAGAGGAGGAGGTGGTCTATAGGGTCGGAATGTAAAGGCCCTATGCTATGGAGAAAGGAGTCCCGATTGGACATCCCCCATCTCTCCGCAGCCCGCTCAACGTCTTCCGGCTCGAACAAGGAAGACCCCTCCAGAGAGGAGTTCCGGAGTTTCGATATCTCAATCTGTGGGACTTGGTGATGGAACCTCTGCTATCGAGTCTTTTCGTCTCAGGATGGTGTTTGCCCACAAGTTTACAGCTTGGTGGGCAAGGAACTTGAATGTTCGAGTTCCCAACAGCAGATAGGTTTCCATTGCCTTCCTGGAGCTTTCCTTGGACCAATCCTTGGTCCGCATCAGGTTTCCTACAGACCCCAACCAGAGGTCCAGCCACGAAGTAGCCTGCATGCATATTTTAACGCCTTTTCTTGGCTGAAGATCTGAGACATGGAAAAGAAACCTCCAAACCAGAAAGTCTCTCTAAAGAGATTCTCTTTGTCAATTCCTCCAAGGAATGGTGCAGAGGGAGGGTCAGAAGAGGCTCATTAAAGACCTAATAGTATTTCCTCTGCTGCACACACAGTGGTGAGAGGAGTCTTGATGAGTTTGCCCGGAGGTAGCTGGAGGCGACAGTGATCTGAGCAATTGCCTTACAACGGACACTTCAGACCCTGGGACCAGGGCAAGGCTGCACTGGTCATAAGGGGGCTTCTGAGTGCCATAGACATGGTCTAAGACTGCCTTTGCCCTCCTGAGGGGCCACCACTGGGTCTGACAACCCATTGATAGCCCTCATGTAGGCCAAAACCTTCCAGAAATCATGATCAGACTCACTTTGCTCTGTCTCCGATAGTCTCGGACTAGCAGCCTTATGAAGAAGGTCGTCGAATTTGGAGTCTTTCACCCATGAGATGTCATCTCAGGATGGTTCATGGTCGTCGAAGGAATGATGTGATACAGCAGTTGATGGAGACAGCCTCCTGGGACCCTCTGAAGATCTTGCAGTCCTCACAGAGGACTTTGGCGGGGTTTTAGAATCCTTGGATTCTTTCTTCGGATTGATTGATTGATTGAAAGTTTTCTGGCATCCTGACATCTAAGGTCATTGACGCCGATAACATTTATTATATATGAAAAATAAAAGAGAATTCAATTAAAACCATAAAAATTAAGAAGTCATTACAATAGTTAAATAGTTTTCAGAAGACCTGCTTCTGAAATAAATCTAAAAATTCCGTTTGCATGGTAGGACACATCATGTCCAAGAATCTTGGCAAGGATGAACCTGCCATCCTCACCTCGAGCCTCACACAGATATCTATTTCTTAAGTTAGTAAAATTAGGGCATTCGGTCAACAAATGCCTTACTGTTAAAGGTACTAAACAGTCCTCGCAATACGGTTGGTGTTGGCCCTTCAGCAGAAACTCGTGTGTCAACCGTGTGTGACCAATACGGAGACGACAAAGAGACGTCTCCCATTTTCGGGGTATCATGTTATACCTCCAAGGTGATAAGATATTTGTTACCTCCCTCATTTTATTGCCATCTTGACTATCCAAGTGCTGTTGCCATTTATTACAAACCAATTTCTTGATGTAAGGAAAGAAATCATTACAGGGAATGGGATACCTCCTTGGTAGCAACTCGGATGCCGCATTCTTCGCCAGTAAATCTGCCTTCTCATTCCCAGACACACCTACATGTGCTGGAACCCAACAAAATCGAACTGTTATACGTCTCCGTCCAATAATAAAAAGCCATTCTAAAATCTTTAAAACTAGAGGGTTACTAGAATTAAAGACTTCAAAAGCTTGAAGAACACTCCTTGCATCACTAAAAATTGTAAAATTACCCTCCTTTTCCAAAGCTATTTTCTCAATAGCGGTTAGTATGCCATACAGTTCGGCACTAAATATGGAAGCTGTTAGAAGAAGTGCACCTCTACAATTAAAATCATTACTATGTACTCCAAATCCAACACCAGCATCAGATTTGGAGCCATCAGTATATATAAAAGTCGATCCCCTATATTCTTCAACATGTTCCATAAAAAGAGACCTGGATTCTAAGTCAGTCATATTCTTCTTAACTCCAATAAAGTATTTACAAAAAGATGTCAGGTAATTTCCATGGAGGCATTGATGATACCTTGAATGGAAGCAACTTAATTCTAATTATATCCAGATTGTTTAATAATTGTTTAACCCAAAACCCAAAAGGTTGAGGAGATTTTGGGTGCAACTCAAAGTAGGTTGAGTGTCTTACAAGGCTTGCAGTCTGAAAGGCAGAAGAATTAGGGAGTCTTTGCAATCTAAACCAATACCGAATAATAGAGGACATTCGGTAATGGTCTAGAGGCAACTCCCCGGCATCAACAAGAAGACTTGTGATAGGCGAGGTTCTAAAGGCTCCTGTGGACAATCTTATACTAGCATGATGTATAGAATCTAATATTTTTAACCGCCTTGGGGTGGCTGAGGAGTATATTTCGCATCCATAACTAAATTTGGAAAAAATCAAGGCCTTGTATACTTTTAAAATTGTATTGGGGTCTGCAGCTTCAAGACATTTAGCTTTTAATGCTTTTAAGTGAGAAACCCATGTAAGCCTACAATCAAATATCAACCCTAAAAATTTAGCTTCACTTGCACATGGGATCCGTTGACCTTTGATGTATATATCCGGGTCTGGATGTACTCCCCGTTTACGACAGAAATGGACAATTGTAGTTTTACTTGTCGAGAATTTAAATCCATTCATATCGGCTCAATGGATAATTTTATCAATAGAGAGTTGTATTTTTCTCTCAACCATTGCCACTCTAGTCCCAACAAATGATATGGAGAGATCATCCACAAATAATGTTGCGAGAACATCCCGGGGAATGACTGAGGATATCCCATTAATTGCTAATGCAAAAAAGGTTACACTCAGCACACTCCCCTGAGGAACTCCTTCTTCCTGGCATTTACTCTGTGATAGAGCTTCCCCAACTCTCACTTGGAAAACTCTACGTGAAAGAAATGACTGAATGAATAGTGGTATCTCTCCTCTTAATCCTAACTCATGGATTCTTTTAAGTATACCGTATCTCCATGTGGTATCATATGCCTTTTCAAGATAAAAAAAAGACTGTCACATGGTGCTGTTTGGAAGCGAATGCTTCACAAATGGAGGACTCAAGTTGTATCAGCACATCAGTCGTTGAGCGCATTTTTCTGAATACACATTGAATGGGTGATAAAATACTCTTCTTTTCAAAGGTACCACATCAGTCTTACATTGACCATCTTTTCCATGATTTTGCACAAACAAGATGTCAATGCAATTGGCCTATAATTTGCTGCTAAAAACTTGTCCTTACCGGGTTTTAAAAAGGCTAAAATAATGGCTAGTTCCAAAACACTTGGATAACTATGATAATGCCATATTCTATTAAAAATGCTTAAATAAATAACTTTGTATCAAAATGTACATGTTTAATCATTGCATATGAAATTCCATCGGGTCCAGGGGCTGTATCGTTACACATAGCAAGAGCAGAATCAAATTCTCTTTCAGTAAAAGGAGAATTGTATGACTCTTGCTTTCTTGTTGCGAAATTTAAAACTTTCTTTTCTTCAATGATCCTATACTGGTGACCAGGAGCTGCTTCACACTTGCTCGGTACATTTGAAAAATGGTCAGCCAGGGCATTGCTAACTTCGGTTGCTCCAGTCATATACTGGCCATTTACCTTTAACACTGGTGGTGGGTTTGGGATGGATTTGCCTGCTATCTTTTTGACTTTCCTCCACACAGATGAAGTTGGTGTTCTACTGTTAATGGAGGAAACAAATTACATCCAAGACTGGCGCCTAGCTTCTTTCATGGCACGACGGAACTGTGCTCTACATTTCTTGTATATGACTAAATTCTCCTCAGTATGGCGCATGCGCAATCGAGTTAAAGACTTTCTTGTGGCTCTGTGCAGGGTAGTTAGTTCAGATGACCACCAGGAGACTGGTCGTCGGCTGAATATCCCTGTTGTTTTGGGAATGGAATCTACTCCTGCTGTGTGAAGAGTTCCATTGAGTAAGTCTATGGCATCATCAACACTTTCAAACTGTTCTGCATTTCCTTCAATTTCACTTAGCTCCCGAAATCTATCCCAGTCTGCCTTATCAAGATTCCATCGAGGCGATCTATGTAAAGGTGGACCATTGTTGGTGTTTATAATGATTGGTGCATGATCACTAGTATGCCAATCATCTAATGTTCTCCAATTAAAATCGAGAAGACAGTTAGAGCTTGCAACTGATAGGTCAATGCAAGACAAGGTACCTGTCCGTACATGAAAATGTGTGGGCTCTCCTGTATTGAGGAGTCCGACATCTTCATTCTCCAAAATTGATGATATAATATTATCCCTTGCATTTGCCAAAACATCACCCCATAAAGGATGTATACTATTAAGATCTCCTAGTAAGAGAAAGGGTTGCGGGAGTTGTTTAATCACTTCTAATATATTATCATATGAGATGTTATCATTTGGAGGCAAGTAAAGAGAACAGATTGTGTATTTTCTCCCTATATCAATCTGTACAGCCACTGCCTGCAGAGGGGTACAGATAGACAAAGATATTTGTGGAACATCTCGACGAACGTATATAAGACTTCCCCCATGGCTCCCTGCTCATTGATCATATGGTGTCCTATAGCTAACATACTCTCGAGGACAAGGAGTATTAGCATCGAGCTTGATTTCTTATAGACATACTGTACTGTTATAGGGGAGTGCTCACGTATGAGGAGCTTAAGTAGTTCATATTTCGCCCTTAAACCCTGGCAATTCCATTGCAGAATGGAGGAAAAAACTATGGTTTAGTTTTTGGAAGACACCTTAGATGAAGTCTTCCCATTGGCAATATTTGATCTAACAATATTTCCCGGAGGTACCTCTAGAGAGGATCTTGATATAGTGGGTTTTGTTATTCTCTATTTCTTTATGTCCTTTTGATCTAATTGTTGAGGAGGATGGAGGACCTCAACTTGAATTTCTGATTGGTTCAATTTACCTTCTAGTTGATCAGAAACATCAGCAGACAAGATATCATATTTATTTGAAGTCGTGACTTTAATGTTTCTAATGGTAGGAGGCGAGAGAGATGGAGGTCTCTCTCTTTTTCGATTAAAAGGTTGTGATCTGTCAGGTTTTTTCACCTTCCCCACTACAGGTTCACCAGGTAAATTGGTTTCAAGTGGAACCTCCATCAGATCAGGCAAGGACACGGCCTGTGAGAGGTTTGTACTATTGTTTAAAATCGGAGTACTTGGCTTTTGAATAATTTTCAGATCTTTAAGTATCCGTTTTGATTTTTCTACAATTTCTGGATATAGATTTTCGATGGGACTTTCAACCTCTTTGATTACTTTCATTTGTTTCTTTATCTTAGAAGTAGAGATATAATTTTCATCTGTGTGGTTTGGCAAGTTTTTCTTCAGAACCATTGAAAAAGGTTGCCCTGGTCTTATTTGCTTTTCAAGAGCTCTTTTACGAGCCTCTTTAAAAGTAACCCTTTCCATGGTACTAATGGCCTGAATTTCTTTTTCAAAAATAAACTTTACACAGCTTTTAGATGTAGCTGGGTGTGCTTCCCCACAATGTATGCAATTAGGGTTTTCTATGCATACTCCATGACTACTTTTTCCACAGTTGGCACAACAGCTGGCTTATTGTTTAGTTTTTCCCTACATTTCTGGCTTAAATGGCCATACATTTGGCAATGATAACATCGCAATGGTGAAGGGATATATGGTTTTACCTTCAAAGATAGCCAACCAGCTTTTATAACATTTGGTAATTGGCATTGATCAAATGTTATAATTAAAGTAGCAAGAGGAATACGTTGTTCTCCAACTCTCTTTCTCATTCTGACTACTTTAACTACTCCTTGATTTTTCAGTTCATCCTCAATTTCTTTTTCCTCTATATCCAACAATTCTGGAGCATATATCACACCTCTACTCTGGTTGAAAGTAGGGTGCGAAACGCATTTTACGCTATGACCATTCAATGTTGTAAGTGTTTTTAACCTTTCACCTTGTAATGGGGACAGTGTCTCTATCAAGAGACTTCCATTTCCCTGGGGTAGAATTTTTGGCTGCCCTCCACATAAAGTAACTATTTCCCTATTAGCTTTAAAAACATTTATACGCTCATTTCTTCCGTTTTCAAATTCCAAGGTAAAAAATTTTTCATAATTCACTACTTCATAGTGACCAGGTAATACTTCTACTTTTCTATATCTTTCTGTACTGTCATCATTTTTCACTCTCTCTTCTTCTCTAGTGTTTTATTATTCACATGACGTGAATAAGGTTCCAACGTTACAATGTTAGAACCCGAGTTGGAGCTGTCTGTACCGAGGTCCATGTTTGTATTTTCCAGGTCGTCAACAGAGGGGTGGGATTTTTTGTTATGAGCAAGCCGGGTTATCCACCTCTTATCGGAGGATGTCAGTCCTCCTATCCCATGTGGCCCAACACGAGAAGAGGCTTCAGCGGGGACCAGTCCTCTATTAGAGAGGGGCTGTCGTTCTTAAGGAGGGCGTACACTGGTCAGTGGGGGTAGTTAGCCCCTCCCACCGTCAACTCCAATGCCTGACGTCACCCATTACCCGCAAATATGGGTGAGTTAAAACCGGATCACTGGAGCCCGACTCTTAACAGACTTGGTCTGCACCCAATGGGGTCTGCCAGAGGGTGATGGCGTCTAAATTGGCACAGGTTGAGATGGAATGCCGTCCATCCCACACTGTGCCAAATCCAAAGCAGCATCCAAAGTATAATCGAACATGCCAGTCGTCAACAATATCGAGCCCAAAAGGAAGAGATGGGAGAAAAAAGAAATAATCAAAAGTAAAAGAGAAAGTGCTGACTGATTTAGTTGGATCGACAGCTGGGCACCGAGATCCAGTGGGAAGTAGTTCCCACTGTTCATTAGAGCCCAGCTGCTAATCCCTAAGCCCCCCATCCTCATCAAGGCTTCAGTATCTGGGGGTCTTTCTTCAGAGGGAAAAAGATTTCCAGGAAGGAAGCTCTTAAAGGGACATTCTTTTGTTGCTCGCCCACAGGAGGCGACACGATTTCTTCCAAGGGCTTCAAAACTGGGAGAGGGGTGGAATGAGCTCACTAGAGACTCCTCTCTGAGTGGAACCTCATGCGAAGAAGATGAAGGTTGTGCAACTGGCCGAGAAGGAGTATGGACGACTATACTGTGCCTCAGCTTGGATGTTTGACTGGAGTTAGCTTGACTCTACGTGAGACTGCCTTGCCAGAAACTCTTCTCTTTTCCTCTTCAGAGGAGAGGAGGAAGAAGCCGAAGCTTCTTTACGGGGAGGAACTGTGGATTTTCACCTTGGATCCACCCAAGGAGAGGAAGACTTCTCCAGAGGTACCCTGGGTGTTCCCGAGGGACGAATTGGGGGGACACCTGATATGAAAGCCTGATGGACGGTCCTCACCAGGTCTCCAAACCACGGTTCCTGGCCCACTGTGGCACTGGCTGAAAAATCCCGAGAGGATCTACAAAGATAGTTACTGAAAGGGAGCCTTGCCTGAGATCGATGAAACCTGGCAGGAGGCTGCAGTTTCAAAGTTTCTTCCTTGCAGTGGAAAGGATTTGGTCAAGATACCAGTTCCTTAAGAGCCTTAAAAGTCTGATCTTCCCAAATGGAAGATTGTTGGGGGATGTTCCTGTCCCTTCCTGTTTTCATGGGAAAATGCGATGTCCTGTGTTTGCGAGCAGGAGAACGAGGAGAGGATGAATGTCAAGAAGGCAAATGCCTGTGATCCGGAGAGCGCCTGGAGGCTAGTGAAGGAGAAGCTTTGGTGATGATCTCCCCTCCCACGAACGATGACGTTCCTTAGAACGGCGCCATTCTAGCAAGGGTTGACGATTGTCAGGAGACTGCCGAGGTTCTGGCGAATGCTGAATAGCAAACGAACGATAACAAGTATCAGGAGAGCGACGAGAGGTCGCTGCTTAACAAGCTGCTGATGATTGCTGAGAGGTCAGCGATTGGCGAGCAGTCGGTGCACGCCGGAAGCCTACCAATCGTTTAGGGGATCGGCGAGCTGGCGAATAGCGAGCAGTGAGGGACTGATGCATGAGAGGCTGTCGTTTGATTTCCGCTCTCCTAGGAGATCGACGAGTCGCTGGCAAACGACGAGCCGATGGCAACTGACGAGCAGTCAAATGCCGATGGTGAGCTGGCAAACAGCGAGACATCGGAGAAGGACAAATCGTCAGGGAGCGGTGAACTGTAGGACAATGGTGAACTGTTGGGGAGTGGCGAGTCATTGGCCAACGACGAACAGCTGGTTGATGACGAGCGGGCGAGTGATGAGGAGCTGGGTGACTGGAAACAGTTGGCGAACCATGAACAGTTCGTTGGCGAGCAGTTGGCGAGGAGTGTTGGACTGGCGAACGCAGCAAGGCTGGAGAATGGCGAGTCCGTAGAGAGTCCAGTGATACAGGCGTAGGTTGGGAACCAGATGGCAAACGGCGAGACTGGCGAGACTCGTCAGACTGACGGTCTCTTGGCAAAGCCGGATCCTCCGAAGGGAAATAGTTCAGCATCAGATGATCAATAGCCAGACAGACATTTTGCCAGAGGCGATAGAGAATGCCTGAGGCAGCAAGGAGAGCTTTCCAGCTAGCTGGTCTCTGGCAGGCATCCAAAGAGGTGTGTCCACGGGGGTTTCCCCTCACGAACGAGAGAGGAGACCACCCACACATGAGACTAGCCTTGTTTGCTCTGTCCCCGAAGGATGATCGGCGAGGGGAGAGCGTAGTTCTCAGTAATGGCGGCAGCAGCGGTGGACTAGGCAGGGCTAGAATCAACCAGCAGGGCCGCAGAAGACTCCTCAGAGTCACGAAGGTCTACGTTGAGTAGGGCCAACGGATCCAGCTCCAAGGAGGAAGAATGTTGCCTTTCAGCACCCAGCTGAAGGACCAGCAACAGAGCCTCCTTCAAAGGAGGGCCGATCAATCCCAGGGACGGCCACACCTGAAAAATATCAGAAAAGATCAAGGATTACCCCGGGGGGAGATGCGGGGCTGCTTCGCTAGGGGAAGCAGCTCTGTCTCTTGAGAACCAAGGTTGTCCAGGAGTTAAAGTCCTGCACGGCTATTTGACAGTTCACCGGATGAAACTGGCTGAACAGGAGCTCCGGAGGATTTCTTTGACTTTGAGGAAGACCCCAAAGGCAACGAATCCCTTTAAGCCGCCTTCTTCGGTCGGCCCCAAAACCTTTCCCACTGAGAAGCAGACCACTCAGGGCATTTAGAACAAGTGTTATTATTATCACACTGTTGCCCTCTACAAGCGGGACATAAACAGTGAGGATCCATGTCTACCGAGGACATAACAGTCCCACAAGAAGTCCTCAGGTCCTGGGCAGGTCTGCATACCGATGGCAAGAAGGGCACACACACTGAAAAGAAAAAGCAAAAAAGATTGATAATGGCAAGTCAAAAATTGGTGAGGGGAAGAGCGGTAACAACAGTTCTCCATCCGAGCTGAAAGCAAAGTGAGGATCACAGCCCAAGGGTGTGAGTGAGAGGGGTAGCTACTACCGCCATCCCCCACCCCCTCTAACTACTGGGCGGATGGTAAACCCTCACTAAAAATCTAATGGTTCGTCTTTCAGTTTTGCAAAAAGTAATACCCCTATGAATAGTATTGGTTTGTATGTACAGTAGTGACAGAACATAAGTTTAACGATAAGAAACACAGAATTAAAAGTAAAATATTCAAATGACAAGTCTTAACGGCAGGGGAGAGCGGCAACTTCCATCCTCTACCAAGACAGAAATCAAAGAGGGTACTCAGCCTAGGTATGAGTAAGAGGGTAGCAGGCTAACACCCCAACTCTCCCACTAACTGGTGGTAGGGGTGGATATACCCTAGGAGGATTAATACTACTGGAGATGCCCTGACTCACAGTTCTTACCTGAACCCGTGAAGCCAGGTTTAAGCCAGGTTTACCAGTCAGATTGTCAGTTTTAGCTCCGCCATTGACTAAGTAAAAAAGGTCTTAGAACCAAAGTTATCTACAGAACTAGTGTTATTGTTAACGATTTACTGTCTCTTTTATACATTGTTATCTTTATGATACCTTTTGTGTAAAATTCTTTAACGTTTTATGACTCAGTTTATTAATAATTTTTAATTTCGAGAACAATAACATAGAGAAAATCCATACACGAATCAATCACTTACTACTCTGGAAGATGGTTTAAATAGGATTTGATTGAGCCCATAATAACAGACAGCTGCCTGCCTTTAGGGAAAAATTATATTTTAAATTTAAAATAAATTTTTGAATATACTTACCCAGTGGATATATACAGTATGTAGCTAACGTCTCCGACGGTCGACAGATTAAAAAAACTCGCGAGCGATCACCGTGGTGGTTGCTGGGTGTGAACACTAGCGCCAACTGCCGGCAGGATACCGCATATGTTTCCCCAGGAATTCAGTTCTTCTTAGTCAGTAGGATCTCTATCGAGGAGGAAGGGGGGGCCGGCCTTTAATTATATATATCCACCGGGTAAGTAATTTCAAAAATTTATTTTAAATTGAAAATATCATTTTTAAATATTTAACTTAGCCGGTGGATATACATGCAGCTGATTCATACCCTTGGTGGAGGGTAGAGACCAGTATTAAACATTAAAGGAATATTAGCTCAAGAGTTTTTGACAATTATCCAAAAAACAAACTTAAGTATAGGTACCTGATAAGGAAGCTGACTCTGTTCCACTCAGGGTGCTGAAAGACTTCTAGGAGCTGTTATATTTAGGGTGAACACCCCTATAACAGGACCTCATCAATACCCTTGATCTGGGCGCTCTCAAGAAACAAGTTTGACCACCCGCCAAATCAAAAGATTGCGGAAGACTTCTTAGTCTCCACGTACAACCCAAAAAATTAAAAGTTTCAAGAGAAGAAAAAGGATATTGGGATTAAGGGAATGTAGTGATAGAACCTTCACCCACTACTGCACTTGCTGCTACGAATGGCCCCAACGTGTAGCAGTCCTCATAAAGGGTCAGGACATTTTTTAAATAATGTGAGGCGAACACAGATTTACTCCTCCAAAAGGTTGCGTCCATAATGCTTCTAAGGGATCTATTTTATTTGAACGCTACTGAAGTTGCCACCGCTCTAACTTCATGAGTTTTAACCTTAAGCAATTTCAGATCAATCTCACTTAAATGAGAGTGAGCCTCTCTAATTAAAAGTCTAATAAAATATGAAAACGCATTTTTCGACATCGGTAAGGAGGGCTTTTTAGCTGAACACCATAAAGCCTCTGAATTACCTCGCAGCGTTTTGGTTCTATTAAAATAAAATTTAAGAGCTCTTACAGGGCACAGGACTCTTTCAATTTTGTTCCCAACAATTTCAGATAGACTGGGAAGTTCAAACGATTTAGCCCATGGACGAGATGGTCGTTCATTTTTGGCTAAAAAACCAAGCTGAAGCGAGCATATTGCTTTATTAGAGCAGAAGACGATATTTTTGCTGAAGGCATGTACTTCACTAACTCTCTTTGCGGTAGCCAAGCTCACTAAAAAAGAGAGTTTTGAGTGTAAGAGTGAGGTTGAATTCAACGGCTCAAACCTTTCAGACATAAGGAACTTAAGGACCACGTCCAAATTCCAAGCAGGAGTAGTAATCTGACGCTCCTTGGAAGTCTCAAAAGACTAGAGAAGGTCTTGAAGATCTTTATTATTAGACAGATCCAAATTTCTATGTCTAAAAACTGAAGCTAACATGCTTCTGTAGCCTTTAATGGTTGAGGCAGAAAGGATGCGATCATTTCTAAAATAAAGTAGAAAGTCTGCAATCTGTGCTACAGTGGTATTGGAAGAGGAAATAGAGGAGGATTTGCACCAGTCTCTAAATACCTCCCATTTAGATTGGTAGATCCTGATGGTAGAGGACCTTCTAGCCCTTGCGATCGCTCTAGCTGCCTCCTTCGAAAACCCTCGAGCTCTAGAGAGTCTTTCGATAGTCTGAAGGCAGTTAGACGAAGCGCGGGGAGACTTTGATGAAATCTTTTTACATGAGGTTGACGCAGGAGATCCATCCGTAACGGTAAACTTCTTGGAATGTCCACCAGCCATAGAAGTACCTCTGTGAACCATTCTCTCTACGGCCAGAGGGGAGCAACCAACGTCAACCTGGTCCCTTCGTGAGAGGCGAAATTCTGAAGAACCTTGTTTAGGATCTTGAATGGTGGGAAGGCATAGATGTCTAGGTGAGACCAGTGCTACAGGAAAGCATCTATGTGGGCTGCCTCTGGATCTGGAACTGGAGAGCAGTAAGTTGGGAGCCTCTTTGTCACAGTGAAGTCGCTAACAGATCTATGGTGGGTTGACCCCATGTCATCCATAGCTTCTCGCACACATTCTTGTGTAACATCCAATCCGTGAAGATGACTTGTCCTCTTCTGCTGAGGCAGTCCGCTAAGACATTCATTTCTCCTTGCACGAATCTCACCAAAAGAGAGATGTTTCTTGCCTTTGACCAAATGAGGAGGTCCCTTGCGGTGATGAAAAGGGAGTGAGAGTGAGTCCCTCCTTGTTTTGAGATATACGCTAAGACCGTGGTATTGTCTGCATTCACCTCTACCACTTTGTTCTGAACCAGTCTCTCGAAACTTCTTTAAAGCTAGATGGACTGCCAGAAGTTCTTTGCAGTTTATATGGAGTTTCTTCTGATCTGTGGATCAAAGACCCGATCATTCCAGATTGTCCAGTGTCGCTCCCCAACCCAAATCCGATGCGTCTGAATACAACACATGGTTTGGGTTTTTGATTGCAAGAGAAAGACCTTCTCGAAGTCTGATGTTGCTGTCCCACCAAGTAAGACATGTCTTGACTGAGTTGGAGATTGGAATAGAAATCATCTCTAAGCCCTTCTCCTTGTTCCAATGGTGGTTTAGGTGAAACTGGAGAGGGTGAAGGTTGAGTCTCCCCAGAGAGATAAACTGCTCCAGTGATGAAAGAGTTTCCACGAGGCTCATCCAAACTCTTACTGAGCAACTGCTTTTCTCTTGCAAGTGACGGACTTTTAGCAGAGCTTGCTCCATTCTTGTGGGAGACCGTAAAGCCTGAAAAACTAAACTCCGTATCTCCATCCTCAAAATAGGGAATAGTTAGAGATGGGGTCAAAAGAGACTTCTCCTAGTTACAAGGAGACCTAAGTCCTCCGCTAGGGACTAGTTCCATCTGAGATCCTTCAGACAGTGAATGAAGTATGACGCCCTGAGTAGCCAGTCGTCTAAGTAAAAGGAGGCTCTGACACCTGTCGAGTGCAGGAAGCTCGCCACGTTCCGCATGAGCTTCGTTAACACAAGAAGAGCAGTGCTGAGACTGAAGTACAGAACTCGAAATTGGAAAACTTCCTTCCCATACACGATCCTTAGATATAGTTGGAAGGTCGGATGGATAGGGATATGGAAGTAAGCGTCCTGGAATCGACTGAGGACATCCAATCACTTTCCATTACTGCTGCAAGCACAGACTTGGAAGCTTCCAAAGAGAACTTTGTTTTCAGATAAACCATTGAGCGCGCTCACATCCAGCACTGGTCTCCAACCTCCTGAGTTCTTTGGAACTAGGCAGAGGAGGTTATAAAAGTTTAGAGACTGAAGGTTTAGAAAAACTTCACCACAATTCCCTTCAACAAGAGAGACACTTGTAGGTGCAAAGCTTGTCTCCTTGTTTCCTCTCGTTATAGGGAGAGAGATCTCTCTCGGCTTTTGGACAAGAGGAGGTTTCTTTACAAAAGGTACAATGTACCCTTCCTTCAACAAGAGGACAGACCATTGGTCTGCTCCTGTTCCATACTAAGCCTGCCAAAAGATCTTCCAACCGGTTGGAGGGAAGGCAAAGATTGACATAGTAAGACTTCTTATCGTCTTCAACCATTCTCTCAGCAAACGTAAAAAACTCTCTTAGAATACCGAGAGAGCACGAATTAGTAAAAGAGGGAGCTGAGGCAGCCAACCCTAAATGAATTCTGAAGGAGGCGAGCATGGAGCAGCAGGAACAAAAAGCGAAGGAAAAACTTCCTTAAAAACAGTCATGATCTTATTAAGATATAAAGACTGTTAGGCAGCTCTATGTTCCTCTACTTCAGAGAAGATACCCAAAGGAACAGCTGGAAAGGAGAAATATCCTCCTTCTCCTCAGAATAACTTCAACTTGAAGTCTATGTCTCTATTAAGTTGAGAGCCATTAAGAAGTCGCGATGGAAAATCTTGACAACTATCATCAACCTGTCGATGAAGAACAGGTAGAGGTTGAAGAAAGACGTCAAGTCGTGACTGCATCGACTGACATCGACGTCAATTTGTGACTGCGGTGTCTTAGGTTCGACGTCAAGTTGTGACTGCGGTGTCTTAAGTTCGACGTCACGCCATGACTGCATCGACTTTGTGACTGCAGTGACTGTGACTGCAATGACTGCAGTGTCTGACTTCTAAAGTCACTTCATGGCTGCAGTGTCTGACGCCCAACGTCACGTCATGACTGCAGTGACTGCAGTGTCTGAAATCCAACGTCACGTCGTGACTGCAGCTCGAAGTCAAGTCGAGACTGCATTGACTGCAGCTCGACGCTGCTGCTAACTGTAAAGACTGACGCTCGACTATGGCTGCATTAACGTCGATAGTTTCGACTGCATAATCTGCAGTAAATTAAAAATTACACACGAGGATCAGAACGTGACTAGGCAACGTTCGATCCAAAACGTCAGTAATGAAAACGGGAGCAGCACTCACATTACGACTGGAAACTCCAGATGAAAATAAAGAACCGAGACCCTGTACCGGGATCTCCGGGGCAACAAAACCAGACGTTATAAAGTAACGTTCGGCAGGTGAGTCTTACTCCGTTGAAAGTAGACGTTCTGAACTGCTCCAATGACTGCAGCCAGGACATACATTTTGTTTAGGATTTTAATATGACCATAAAGTCTTCGGAGGGTGAGGAGAACTTAGTCTCACCTCTCTCAAGCTAAGGACGAACGTTACGAGAAACGTCAACCGCAACTTGTGAGGGAACGTCTGTTCGTTGTATAAAACCTATCGTTCCATTTGGTGTCTTTGACATTCCTTCTCCCAGGGGTTGGGGAGCTTGAAAGAGGTCTAGGACTGGGTGAACGGCAAGAACGTACAGACGAACCCTCTACAACACTGATAATAACTCGTGAGGGAAAACGTCTGTTCGTGGTTTAACACCTCTCGTTCCCTTTGGTCTTGTGACATTCCTTCTCCCAGGGGTTGGGAGCTTGAAAGAGGTCTCGGACTGGGTGAACGACAAGTACTAACAGACGAACCCTCCGCAACACAACATATTTTTCGCACTTTCTTCACTGACACTCGCATTTTTTAAATAATTTCACATTAGACATGAATAAAGCTGATTTCTATCTGAAGCAAGCAATTCTCCCTTAAATGAAAAGGTTAGAATTGCGAAATATGTCGTATAATGTAAGCTCATTAATACATAATGTATCACACATGCAAAAATTAATAAACATATACATACTGTATATATAATAAAATGGAAATATATAAAGTTAAAAATGATCAGTGACTTGGGAGGAGACTAAAAAACTAGATCGCTAAGGACTACGTTTTCTATCTCTCACTGTACAGTGCCTTGGGATGAGAACAAAAACTAGAACGTGAAGGACTACGTTTTATCCTCTCTCTCTCTTTCTCTCTGCACAGAGACTTAGAACGAGAGTAAATATCTGAATCGAGAAGAACAACGATACTCACTCTCAAACTTCTTGTATAGAGACTTGGGACGAGAACAAAGATTTGGATCGTTCTCTCTCTTCAATGACACTCGGCTCTTGTCACGAGAGTATTGGCTCATTCACTCTTCGTCAATAAAAGGTTATTTGACTAAAGAAAAATACTAAAAGGACTAAGAAACTGCAAAATAACATGTTCCTTTTAAAAAGTATTTAAAAAAAACTTCAGTTTGTAAGAAGAATAAACTAAACGTCAAAATCGATTAACTTCTGCAAAGTGACACCGTGATTCTCTTTCTCTATCATAACGATAGAGTGCAAACTGCGTAGCATAAATAAACTTAACGCTAGTTCATCTTTGAAAACAGAACGAAGACTATTCGAAGAATAAATTTTAAACGACAAAAAATTACTTAAAATATTTTCTAAAAATATTAATCCCATCAATCTATAAAAATATAAAATATAAAAGTTGAATGGGCTCAACGTAGCTTAACTTCGTTTTCCAAGTCAGTACCGCCTACAAAGGATAGGCATAGGTCGCTTATAAAAAATATAAAATTTATCTCGGTGTTTAGTATAAATGGAAAGAGAATCGAAGAGGCCTAATAAAGGCGGGTGATATAAAAATATAGAGGTAAATCTATAAATATCAACAACAATTTATAAAGTGATAAAATAATTACTAAAAACTAAAAGCCTTTAACACACTTCCGTACACTGAGGGAAAGGTCGGCCATTACTCTCTACCGTGGAAAATCTAGAGAGATTAAAAAAGAAAGGGTAAAAATTTTTCTCTCCTTTCAAAAAGAGTTTCTTTTGAAGATCTTATTGTTTGAGAATAATCTAACACGGCGAAAGCCATAAAACTATGAAAAAAGTACTTCACCAATTAGTTGAAAACTTTGAAGTTAAGTACGAGCGGAACCAATGTTGTCATTTCAACCGACAGAGAAGAACTGAATTCTTGGGGGAAATATATGCGGTATCCTGCCGGCAGTTGGCGCTAGTGTTCACACCCAGCAACCACCACGGTGATCGCTCGCGAGTTTTTTTAATCTGTCGACCGTCGGAGACCTTAGCTACATATATATCCACCGGCTAAGTTAAATATTTAAAAATCGGTAACAACAGTTGTGAGTATATATATCACAAGCTATGTTCAATGTAATCCATAGAGGGTTATGGAGTGTAACGAATTTAGCGTAGTTCAATATTCCAAGGAGTTTGTAACTGATTCACCAATAAGTTGAGCAACAAGTTTAAGATTAATTTTTTTCATATAAAGCAGCATAGGGAGGAGCCATCGTTAATAAAAAGCACAAGAAAATAGTTGCCATCTATAAAGAAACGTCTGAATAGAACCGACTCTAATTTCTAGTACACTGTAGGAGATTAACTTGGGAATCGAGAACTGTCAGTTTGACAGTCTGACTGGTAAAGCCTGGCTTCACCTAATCAGGGTCAGGGCATCTCCAGTTATTTTTCATCCAAGGATATACCTCACTAAAATCTCATGGTTCGTCTTTCAGCTTTGCTGAAAATAATATCCCCTATAAATAGCGAAGGGTTTGTATTTAATGACAGAACAATTCTCCATCTTCCTTTGTGAAAAAAAATTTATGGTGAATTTAATATGTTTATGATAATAAAATGTCTCATTTTACAAAATATTTCTGGTACAATAAATGAGAGAGAGAGAGAGAGAGAGAGAGAGAGAGAGAGAGAGAGAGAGAGAGAGAGAGAGAGAGAGAGAGAGAGAGAGAGAGAGAGAGAGAGAGAGAGAGAGAGAGAGTGTGTGTGTTCCCAGTGAAGTAAAGAATAATGCATAAAAATTATTACTGTACACTCACCTTTACTATACACCAGAGACTGGTTATTGTAGCCCAATACTTTTGTTTGTTTGCTTGGTGAAGTTTGAATGATGCTAGCTCCTGTGTGTTTTTCATCTACATCTCCACAAACCACAAAGTCGTACATATAACCATTGACAGTTTTTAACTGTTGAGACCTGAAATAATAAAAATTTTAAAATGTGCATTACTGCTATCTACCATCTGTTATGCATGTTCTGTACTTGCAGGGAAGATCAAAATAAAATTTACCAAAGACGATCATTGGCCATCATGCATTTCTGTGGAAACTTCTGTACTCAAAAAGTAAATATCTTTTAAAAATAGGTATGGAATATGTTCAAGACTTTTGAAGAATCAAAAGCTGCCAAAGCACTGAATGAGGTACTGCATAAACATTGTGCAAAGGTGTCATTATCAAAGTGGAATTAGGAAACTAAAGAGTTCTTTTTAACAGTGCATTACTAGGAGTAACTAAGACAGGATACGGTACAAAAATATGAATATTCTGAAAGTGATGTTATGAACTCAGAAGCTCCATAAATTTTTATAAGATACTGTAAAACTAAAACTTTCCAATTACTGTATATACTGTACAAGGACATCTAGGGCAGGGGTGGCCAACCTATGAGCGCATGCGCCATTGCACGATTACAAGTGGCGCACTATACTCCAGAAATAATAAAAGAAAAAAATATGCCTGCTCATAAAAAAATAATACTAGTAATACTGATTTCTAGAAAAAATACAAAAAGAATATAAGGGGACTGTCTGCTATGTCCTGCATTTTTATTCCTAATTATTCAAGATATACCAGTTTAGAGATATATAATACATTCATCATATACAGGTTTCAAGTCATCTGATCATATTTTTTTTTGATTTATTAGTAAAAATCATGATTTACAAAATAAATTCAGGTACAATTTTCTTCACTAATATGACACCAATTGTATTGAAAATTATACCATCAAAACTTCTTTATAAACCGAATAATTCTGTTTACCAGATTTTCAATTTTCCTTTTCCTTTTTTAATGAAATTTGACTTAATTTTCCTCGTCTAAACGCAAAATAATCATGGAAAAAAAGAGAAAAAGGAAAAACCTTCAAATATGTCCAAATCACCATACTTAAGGATTGAAAGGGGGTTAAAGGTTGTGTGGCGCATCTGAATTAGAAGTGAAAAAAATTGGTGCATGGGAAACAAAAGGTTGGCCAACCCTGATCTAGGGAAACCAAAAGAAAGAAAGTATTGTGGTTAAAAAACATATATTTAGGCCTAATGGCAAAAATTATTATTGTTGTCACAATTACTTTCAGATTATTTACATCAAACATAATTATCAAACTATATCAATTTTCCCCATGATTGCTTGTGTGTTGTTATTGTTTATGAAAGCAATAATAACAACAAAATTTATCCTTTCAGTATATGTACTTTCCCATCATAAATCACAGCGCTAGAAAAAGAAAACACAAGTGTAAGACTTTGTGGACAATGATATCCACTAGCCTTTATCTTCACAAAAAACAGGACATTATGTAATTACTTAGGTCACTAAATCAAAGAAACATATATCAATGTACACAAACAAATGATTCAAGATAAGAAAGATAACCCTTACTCATTTTTGGTAAACATGTTTTTTGAGTCACAAAATTATGACCTAATTTGCAGCCAATTTTGTAATACTGTACAAGTAATGTACCACGAAGTACTAACTAAAGGGAATAACAGTAACAGTAATGATATTTGAAAAACTGAATAATTGTACATGGAAAGAATTACAAGATGTTAGTAGTAGTGAAAGGGAATGAATGCTTCACTAAAAGCATATGTTAGTTGTGCCTAACAAAGTATTGAAAATATAGATAAGACTTTATCTTTAAATTTTTTAACATTATACATCAACTACCAGTAAACTGATAACATGATAAGCTGGTGATATGAGATGAGATAAGATACAGGTTCTACTATCAAATTCTTCTATCAATGACTTTTATATCAAGTCTTGGTGATCTGATTCATTTCAGGTCTGACAAATGTTGAAAATATCTAAATTGACTATTGTAAGTACATGCACAGTAACTACAGCATTTATGGTTGTAAGTGTTTTTCTGAAAAGCAAAAAATGAGAATAATCCTGTGAATGTACATAAGTGGTATCACTTACCTTAGGAAAAAGTGTGTGAAATATATCGTATTAACCAAGGAAGTATTTCAAGATACAGTACTAAAAACGTGTTATTTAAGAAATCCCAATTCAATAAAAAGTGATATGAAAATTCCAGAAAAAAATTACTTCTCTGAATAGTGTAAACTGTGATATTTATGCAAGTTCTGTACTTCTACAACTCAAAATCTGATTTCTACTAAAATAAATTCAAAATGATTGACCACAATGAACTTATTCAAGAAATGGAGTACATTGAGAAAATGCCCCGGATGGAGAGGATAAAATTAGCTGGCAAGAGACGAAAAGATCAGTTAATAGCCCACACAAAATGGATGAAAACAGAGGACATCACTAACACAAATAAACATCACTCAAAAAACAGAAAAAGAATTAAATTTACGGCGGACTTGGAACTAATGGACATTGCTGCAAGAAATGACCTGGATGAAATGAAAGATCTTTTGAAAAATGGTTAGTTTCACAAGCTTCTGTACATTCAGTTTTGCACATTGCATATAGTAATGTAAGTTATAGCTATTTAATAGCCTTTGTCATAGTACCATACAATTTGGCAACAAATATTTCTAAAGAACTACTGTATAATTGTGAATTGTAATACTTGCAAACATATTCCTAAGTACCTAGCCAAAAAGAAATTCTCTAAACTGATTGACACAGAAGACTATAAAAAATGCATAACCAATTGTTAAGATCACAAAAACATTCAAATCATTTATCAGATGGTTTTTAGATTAAAAATTACAACAGTAATCGGAAAATACATTAGTAACAAACACTTTAGCTACCTAGATGATTATTCACAACTACAGCTTAATAACTTAACTTTCAGCTGATAACTTTTATTGCATCACACTTTTTCAATATCATAATTCCCTCTTCAAGTCTTTAATGACAAATACTGATGTAATTGTTACTCAAAAAAAAAAAAAAAAAAAAGATGCTATGAGATGGTAGACTCATCCAGTGGAGACAGAGGTTCTACCCATGACCTCTTACCTCACAACTGACATAGCTTCAACTTCCCCAATCATCTGAAAACCTCTTATTTCTGGTGTTCTTCCCTTTATACTTTTCAAATGTATCACTACCTCTACTCATACTTCTGATTAGAAGTATTTTGAATGCGCATTTAATTTCACTTCATGTATCTTTTTCTTCTGAGAGGGTTGTTATCGAAAGTAATTGGCTAGCTAGTTTTAGGGTTTTATAATAAATGGTGACATTGAGGCCAGTGAGTCACATTTTCTTTAATAATTCTTCAAAAACCCTGCTCATCTTCTTGGAGCTTTCTAAGCATAATGATCTCAAAAATACATTTTAGGATTTTCTATTGTTTTTTGGGGGCTCCTACGCATATACAGTTCAAAACTTTTGTCCTTTAAAATAGGGATATGTCTTCAGGGCACGTATCACACTGCCTGAGGTTGACCCCGTAGAAAACGGAAAGAGGGTAAAATGGAGTTTTCATGATAAAACAAAGTTTTATGAATACTTACCTGGCATTTATATATACATAGCTAATAATCTCTATTTCGGCAGAATTTTTCTAAACTAGGCAACCGCCTTGTGGTGGTTGGGTGGTAACACCCGTTAAAGGGTGGTAGGAGGAATCATTCCCGTTTTCTGTTCTTCAGTTAATCTATGCCCGACCTGTCTCCTGAGGGGAGGTGGGTAGGCCTTCGAATGTATATATAACTGCCAGGTAAGTATTCATAAAACTTTGTTTTATCATAAAAACTCCATTTTTATGAATAGAACTTACCTGGCAGTTATATATACATAGCTGATTAACACACTTGGAGGAGGGTGATAGACAGTAAATATCGTTGGGGAAACAACCAAAAAAGCTGTAGGATAAATAAACACCTTGATTCCTTACCTGCTAAGGTAGCTGACTTCAAAGGTTCCTGCCTCTTGAGTCGCTTTCCCTTAGGAGTGTCAGCCAGGATGTGACCTGCAGTGCTGAAAACACTCAATCGAGTCTGTCAACGGGGGGAGACCAACAATCTGACTAGACTTCAGGACTACCTATTGCCCAAAATAAAAACTGCAACCTTACCAAACCAACCACCTAACATTTGCAAAGTAGATAAAAATTATCTAACTAGACTGAGGTAACTGTACACAAGTCGAAGTCCTCAGACAACCAATAAAAATACACCAACCTATGCACAAGTTAACAAAACTAAGGTTGAGGGGAGGTAGTAACTCCTTTACCTAATACAGAAGCCGTAGCTACATATGGGCCCAAGGTATAACATTTCTCATAATCCACCCTCACCTCTCTGAGGTAATGAGAGGCGAACACAGAGTTGCTCCTCCAGAATGTCGCATCCATAATTTGACGGAGCGACATGTTCTTGCTGTAAGCAAGCGAGGTCGCAATGGCCCTCACTTCGTGAGCTTGCACTTTTAAACGTCCGAAGTGTTCCTCCTCACACAAGAGATGCGCTTCTCTTATTACTTCCCTCAGGAAAAAGGACAAAGCATTCTTGGAAAGGGGCTTCTGAGGATCTTTCACAGAACACCACAGGGAGCTAGAAGAGCCTCTCACACTTTTTGTGCGAGACAAGTAGGTCTTGAGGGCTCGTACTGGACAGAGAAGCCTCTCTTGCTCTTGACCCACTAGGTTGGTCAAGTTAGGAACCTCAAAGGTCCTCGGCCAGGGCTTAGAAGGGTTCTCGTTCTTAGCGAGAAAGTCTAATCTCAAGGCACAAACTGCCCCATTCAGATTGAAGCCTACCTGTTTTTCAATTGCATGGACTTCACTAACTCTTTTAGCTGTTGCTAAGGCCAAAAGAAAGAGGGTCTTCTTGGTAACCTCCCTAAGGGGAGCCTGTGAGATGGGCTCAAATCTCTTGGTGCACAGAAATTTAAGAACCACATCAAGGTTCCAAGAAGGGGGCTTTAACTGGGTCTGCTTGGTCGTCTCAAAAGACTTCAAGAGGTCATGTAAGTCCTTATCGCGAGACAAGTCCAAGCCTCTATGCCGACAGACGGAAGAGAGCATACTTTTGTACCCCTTGATAGTGGACACAGCTAGCTTAGCGTCCTGCCTAAGGTACAACAAGAAATCCGCAATCTGGCTCACAGAGATAGTGGATGAGGAAATCTTGTGCTTCCTACACCAAGCTCTAAAAGTCTCCCACTTGGACTGGTAGACCCTCTGCGAAGAGACCCTCCTCGCTCTGGCGATAGCTTTCGCAGCTTGCGCTGAAAAGCCTCTCGATCTGACGAGCTTCTCGATAGTCTGAAGGCAGTCAGATTGAGAGCGAGGGGGTTTTGATGATATCTCTCGAAGTGGGGTTGTCTGATCAGATTTGGACTTGCAGGGAGGCTTCTTGGAAAGTCCATCAACAAGTCCACCACCTCCGTGAACCATTCCCTCATCGGCCAGAACGGAGCTATTAGGATCATCCGTCCCGAATCGAGGAGGGCGAATTTCCTGACTACCAGATTGATGATCTTGAACGGGGGAAAAGCATAAGTGTCCATCCCCGTCCAATCCATCAAAAAGGCGTCTACTGCTATTGCCTCCTTGTCCGGAACTAGGGAGCAATAGATGGGGATCCTCTTGGATGAGTTGAAGGCGAAAAGATCGATGAGGGGTCTCCCCCACAGCCTCCAGAGACTCTGACAGACCTGCTGGTTGAGGGTCCATTCTGTGGGAAGGACCTGCCCTTTCCTGCTGAGCATGTTCGCCCTCACATTCTTCTGTCCCTGAACAAACCTCGTCAGCAGGTTTATCCTGTTCTCCTTCACCCAAAGAAGGAGCTCTCTTGCTGTCTCGAACAGAGACAGAGAGTGAGTCCCTCCTTGCTTCCTGATGTAAGCAAGAGCTGTGGTGTTGTCTGAGTTGACCTCCACAATCTTCCCAGACACCAAGTCCTTGAAGGCCTTTAGCCCCAGAAAAATGGCCATCAGCTCCTTGTTGTTGATGTGCCATCCCAGCTGAATTCCTTCCCAATAGCCTGAGACCTCCTTGCTTCCTAGTGTTGCCCCCCAGCCTGACTCTGATGCGTCTGAAAACAACACTAGGTCTGGGTTCTTCTTGTGTAAGGAGATCCCTTCCCCTAACAAGGTTGGGTCCAGCCACCACTTCAGAAGAGTCTTGACTTCTGTTGGAATGGGGAAGGAAAAGGAGTCTTCCTGCATCTTTCTGTTCCACGTCTTCGAAAGAAAGTGCTGAAGAGGCCTTAGGTGGAGTCTCCCCAGAGAGACAAACTGTTCGAGGGAGGATAGAGTCCCCAGCAAACTCATCCACTCCTTCGCTGTGCATCTCTTCTTGTCCAGGAAAGTTCTGACTTTTACGAGACACTTGGTCTGTCTTTTCTGAGAGGGAGAAGCCCGAAAAAGAACTGAATTCAGAACTATCCCCAAATAGAGAATAGTCTGATTCGGTCTGATCTGAGACTTCTCCCTGTTGATGACCAGGCCTACATCTTGAGCCATCATAAAAGTCTTCCGTAAATCCTCCAGACATTTCTCCCTCGATCGTGAACGAATCAGCCAATCGTCCAGATAGAAGGATATCCTTATCCCCTCCTGATGCAGCCAACCTGACACATTCGCCATTATCCTGGTGAAGACTTGAGGAGCCGTGCTGAGACCGAAGCAAAGAGCTCTGAATTGGAAGCACTTGCCCTGCATTACAAATCTCAGGTACTTCCTCGAAGTCGGATGGATGGGGACATGGAAATATGCGTCCTGCAAGTCGAGGGACACCATCCAGTCCCCTGGACGTACTGACGCCAGCACCGACTGAGTCGTCTCCATGGAGAACTTTGTCTTCTCCAAAAATACGTTGAGAGCGCTGACATCCAGGACGGGTCTCCATCCGCCCGAGTTCTTGGGGACCAGAAACAGGCGATTGTAAAAGCCTGGGGAGGATAGATCCCGAACCGGTTCTATCGCCCCCTTGTCTAGCATTTGGTCGACAAGGTCTATTAGGGCCTTCTGTTTCCCCGGATCTGAGTACCGGGCTACTAAGGCCAGCGGAGCATCTGCGAGAGGAGGTTTTTTCAGAAAGGGGATCTTGTATCCTTCCTTGATGACTGAGAGGGACCAGGTGTCCGCCCCTCTCCTCTTCCAAGACTGTCAAAAACCTGACAGTCTTGCGCCTACTGTCTGGAGGAGACGAACTTCATTTTCTGGAGCGAGGTCTGAAAGAACCCCTGGTAGATCTTGGTCCTGATTCTTGCCTTCTCCCTCTAAAATCTGGTCTTGAAGTAGTCCTGCCCCGAAAGGGCTGCTGGAATCTTCTTTCCTCCCGTTTCAAAGAAGAAGGCGGGGGTGCCAAGGGCTTACGAGCAGAACGAGATAAAAGGTCTTGGGTGGCTTTTTGGGCCAGAGAAAGCGTAATGTCATTAACCAGGGACTCGGGAAAAAGATGTTGAGAGAGGGGGGCATAAAGAAGCTCAGACTTTTGTGCAGTGGTAACAGACCTAGAAGCAAAAGAGCAAAGCAGAGCTCTCTTCTTTAGGACCCCAGCTGAGAACAGCGCCGCCAACTCATTCGCCCCATCTCTGAGGGCCTTATCCATACAGGACATAATACTGGTAAGGTCCCTAGATCCTTCCATCTGGTCAGTTTTCCTTGCGAGAGTCCCAAGCGACCAGTCTAGGAAACTAAAAACTTAAAAGGCTCTAAAAACACCTTTGACGAGATGATCCAGCTCCGACATCGACCACATGGCCTTGGCTGAGTTGAGAGCATGCCTTCTAGCAGAGTCCACTACACCAGAGAAGTCACCCTTGGAGGAGGAAGGCACTCCCAGACCCAAAGGTTCTCCAGTTGCATACCACATACCCACTTTTGAAGCAAGACGAGCTGGTGGAAACGAGAAGGAAGTCTTAACTGTTTGTCTCCGCTCCTTCATCCAGTCATCAATCTTCGTGAGAGCCTTCTTTGCGGAGATAGACAGCTTCATCTTGATGAAGGCCGACTGTTTCTTGGCCTTCTTTCTGTTAAATTGGGACTGAGGAGATTGAGGGGCAGCAGGTTGAAATTCCTCTCCAAAAAGTTCAAGAAGGGAGCGAGAGAGAACTTTGTAATCTCCCGCAGCGTCGGCAGGATTATCATCGTCATCAGAAACATCCTCGAGGTCCTGATCCACATCTGCAATATCCTTCGAAAGAGAAGAAGGATCCTTAGAACCCGACAAGGGCAAATCAAAGGCATCATCCTGCAAAAGACGGGTTGCATCCTGGAGTCCAGCGCTAGAAGAATCCTTGGGACAAGAGGCAGTATCGTCCCGAAGAGGCAGGGTGGTATCGCCCTGGGACCGAGAACGAGAGGCAGAGTCGTTCTGATGTCGAGAGCGAGAGGCGGTATCGTCGTGGCGGCGAGAACGAGAGGCGGTATCGTCGTGGCGTCGTGAACGAGAAGCGGTAACGTCGTGGCGTCGAGAACTAGGGTCGGTATCGTCGTGAACGAGAGGAGGTATCGTCGTGGCGAAGCGAACGAGGGGAGGTATCGTCGTGGCGAAGCGAACGAGAGGAGGTATCGTCGTGGCGAAGCGAACGAGAGGAGGTATCGTGCTGGTACCGTGAACGGGAGGCGGTATCGTCTTGGCATCGAGAACGAGAAGCAGCATCGTACGATAAGGTATCGTCCCGGTATCGAGAACGAGAAACCGTATCGTCCTGGTATCGCGAAGAAGTATCGCCTGGCGAAAGCACACATTCCTCATCCTGGCGTAGAGAGGGAGAAGTTTTCTTTAAAGAAGAACTCCGTTCTCTCTTAGAAGCAGACTTCTTAATCGGTAACGAGTCGTCTTTACGTCTGTCAGACTGGGCGTGAGGGCGGCTAAAGGCTTGCACTAAAGTCAAAAGTTGTTCCTGCATGACAGACATAAAGGATTTAGCAACATCAGCTGGGTCTTGCGGCCCCGAAGGGGGGGGCTGACGAATAACACTCGTAGAAGGGGGAGGATCTTCGGCAGTAGGCTTCGCCCTTTTCACAGGCACGGAGTCGAAATCATCCTCCGACGGACAAGGTTCATAACTGCTAGAACCGGGAGAGAAAGAACAAGTAGGTCTTGAAGCTTCAAACTTCCATTTACGTCTGGACGAATTCGGAGAAGAAAACAACACATCCGACACGTCTTTCCCGTGACGGTCAAGAGCAGCCTGGGAATCGACAACAGGACTGTCTGAGGCGACGGCTGACCGAGGGTACATACCTCTCACCCCCTTTCGGTCATCGACATACCTTCTCCCTTGGTCCTGGGAGCTTGGTAGAGGTCTAGGCCTAGGGTAATGACAGGTTCGGTCAGTCGCCACCTCCACTGCACTAACACAAGCACTTTCACTTTCCTTACCTTTAAAGGCCTCCAGTTATTCCTTAATGGCTTTCAACTCGGCCGCCAGGCTAGCGTACCGAGGGTCATCCGTAGATACGGAACCTGTAGGAGGTGCAGGAGTTACTACCTCAAGGGAAGGATCAACTTCCAAAGAGGAGTCAATTATAGGTTCAATAGATAAATCTACACTAAGTTCGTCTTCCTTACCACTAACAGACTTAGACTTAGACCTAGAAGCTCTCCTAACTCTATCGAGCTCTAGCTTACGCACATAGCGCTTCATAATTAACCAATCTTTCTCATCCAAAACCTTACATTCCCCGCACCTATTATCAAGGGCACAAACAAAATCCCTACAATTAGAAAAAACGGTGTGAGGGTCTACCGCCATTTTCGGTAGTCTCACCTTACATTCCTCATTCGCACAGATACGGTAATGACTCTTTTCACTCATAATGAAAAACAGCAAAAAAGCTAAGAGAAAACAAAATACACGATCGCCAAAACCCCAAATCAGAGTACTTCACCAAAAAAGCAGACTGGTAAGAAAAACTCTTAATGACGGACCAACGTGTTGTCGATCCGGCAGGCAGAGATGAACTGAAGAACAGAAAACCGGAATGATTCCTCCTACCACCCTTTAACGGGTGTTACCACCCAACCACCACAAGGCGGTTGCCTAGTTTAGAAAAATTCTGCCGAAATAGAGATTATTAGCTATGTATATATAACTGCCAGGTAAGTTCTATTCATAAAACTATATAAAAAGCTGGTCGGTTAGGTAGAGTTACCTCGCTTCTCTGTCCGGCAACTTCCGCACCAGTTTGCTCAGTACCGTATCCCTTTTCCTCAGGACCCAGTTCGTAGCCACCGACAGAGACTGGGATGATAAAAACTTAAGGCCTTGCCTCCAGAACTAACAAGATCCCTCAGCATGGCCTGATTGTCTGGGAGGGAGAGGTCGTGGGATGCCTGAAACCCCACCAAAACGCAAGACCACCAATCTAACCAGGAGGACACGTAGACCAGGTCCTATGCCATGTCCTCCATCATAGAGGCTTCTGACGGGGAAAAGCACACGGGGGCAGTGGAGGCCCTGTCTTCCGAGGCTCCCTGGTTCAGCGCGGTCACCGCTGCTTCTACCGCACGAGGACCACCGTGATGCCCTTCGGGAACGTAAAAACGTTTCTGGGATTTCAGGCCCGGAAGAAGCTTGGAGGAACTCTGGCTTCTGGGGGCCTCTGCTAGTCCTGCTAAGTACAGTACTCATCTATCTGCTCCATCTCCAACTTCACGTCTTGAGCGAGAGGGAGAGACAAAGAGGGCTTTTGTTGTACCGGGCTGTCGATCATCCTGGACAGTCCGGATAGTACGGCCTTTGCAGCTGAGGGCTTGGGTTCATCCAAACGGTGATGCCTCCGAATTAGGGCCAGAACCTTACGGTAGGAGGAGATGTCGTCAGACGAGCACTCCCCTCCTTCAACCAGGTCTTTCGTCACCAGTTCCTCCGTACGGGGGTACGCCGTGACGGTGGGAAAGGCAACGCCCGACGAGCCTGCCAGTGGTATGGGCTGCCCCGTCACGGGGCATCCGTCATGGGAGTACCAACGCCCGACGAGCCTGCCAGTGGTATGGGCTGCCCTGTGGGGACGAAGGCATCCGTCATGGGAGTACCTTGTTCCACGGGGGGGCTCCGTGGATGGAGGATCCATGCGGACCGACGGGCGCCCTTGGTGCTTAAGGAAGGCCTCCAAGGTGCCCGTGGTCGACGCTAAGCCTTCCTTCATACTCCTTATATCCTTCCTAAGGGAAAAAGGGGCGGAGGCTACCATTGGGTTAGACACTACACGGGGGTCCCGGTTCGACCCCTCTTGCCGGGCAGCTGGTCCGAAGGAGGAGATAGGAGGATGAGACACAGAAGGCGAGGCTCTAGGGAGCCACCCGGAAGCGGCCGCGGCTGTGGTAAACCTAAACAGCTCGTTCCGGGGCACTGTGAAATTCACCCAGTCCTTCGACTTACTCCTCTTCGCTTTCTTTTTAGAGGACTTCGACCTTTTCTTACCATGCCTCGAGCGGGAACGAGACTTCTTCTTGCGGGATTTTTCCCTCTTCCTCTTGCTAAGGTTCCTGTCCCCATCCTCTGACGACGAAGACGAAGAAGAGTCCGATGACGACGACGATGACGAGGATGAGGACGAAGCTCTCCGACCGCCCGACACGTCCAAGACTGCGGGGGGAAATTCTCGTCGTTTCTCAGGTGTGGGAGGATGCAGAAACACGGGGGGTAGCGTAGCCGAGGGAGCCGGAGGGGACCGCGCGAGCCCTTTACAGAGCCATTGCTCCACATCCTCTTCTCCTCTAACGGGAGACCTGAAGGGAGTCCTAGGGGCCACCCACGTGGTGGGGTCCGAAGACGACGAACTACCTTTTTCCGTGTCTCCCTCGGCGGTTGACGCACCTGAAACACGCCACGAGGCAGGGGAAGTATCTACACTCGGTCTACCCCACATAGGATCTTCCGAGGAGACAGGACCTGCGGGCACCAGGCCCTCGCCTCCTACCCACACTTCCGCACTACACTCAGGCCCCACACTGGACACTTCCCCCACAGGAATATCAGACTCTTGGGGAAGGGCAATGGGCCTCTTCCCCGCAACGGACTTACCTCGTCCCCTACGCTGGGTAGGGGAAGAAGGACGGCAGCTATGGTCTGCCGAGACGTCTGGCGAAACCACAGGCGAAGATATGCTGGAGTCCTTAGGCGACTTCTTAGCTGCCTTCTTTTTCTTCGTCGCGAAGAGCACCCACTGGATCTCAGTCCAATTAGCACACTCCGGGCACGTAGAGGTAGGGGAACACGCTTTCCCCCTACACGTGGAGCACAAGGAGTGGGGATCAACCTCAGGCTTGGAAAGAAAAGCCCCGCCAGACTTCCCAGCCACAGGCCCAGGGTAACGACGAGGATGCTCCATAACGCAAAGCTAACACACCAAGAGACACAAGGATGTAAAGGGAAAGTGAAATGGAAACACGTGGGTAACACGCGGTAAGCACAAAGGATCGGGGGACACAAAGGGTCGCACAAGGTAAGAGAGAGTGCGGCGAGATGTTGATCACGTCGCGACCAGAAACTTTCTGGCGATTCGACCTGAGCTAGCAAGCTGCCCGACCCCGGGTCGCCTCAGGGCACGTACCACACTGCCAGAGGTTAACCCCGTAGAAAACGGGAAGAGGGTAAACTATACAAAAAGCTGGTCGGTTAGGTAGAGTTAACCAGTAACTCCTAAGAAGGTAGTTCTAGGTAAGTAACCGTGTTGGAACAAGTACATTTTAGGATTTTCTATTGTTTTTTGGGGGCTCCTACGCATATACAGTTCAAAACTTTTGTCCTTTAAAATAGGGATATATCTTCAGTGGGGCTAGAAAAGCCCCTGAATTGTTAACAAGGTACTGTAGTTAGTTAACAAGCAGCTGTGTGAGGGAGAAGGCCTGCCCACAAGTCTGTCACATTATAGCCATTTTTGTCTTTGATTGCATTTCACTGTGATAAGTGTTGGTTTTTCATTTTTTCCTTTTTGTGAGCATTCTCGCTTGTAAAAGAAAGAGCACTGAAGAGTATGCAAGTAGATAAGTGAATATTGATCCTATGAAGATCCAAACCATTCAAAATCTAATTTGTTGTGAACCTTTGCAAAGGTGTGACTGTAAGCATAGGGCCCCTTTTGGAGTGCTGTTCATGGTCTTCCAATCACGAAGACAATAAACGCAGAGCATAACTTGCCTTGCTTCATGATAGTTTCTCTGCCTCGGGAATAAGTTACCTGTTTTGGACAGTTTCGTCCCACCTGCTTGGCCGATAGCAAAAATTTCCTTTCTGCAAGGTTACCTGGTGCTGATAAGTGTTCCTCAGATGGTGATCCCTGTGTTGTAGTGTTAGTAAGTATTCCCAATACTTCCCTTGTAACAAAACAATCCCTAGTGTAATGGTTTGTGTTGCAGTGGAGGAAGCTCTTGTACTTTCTGTCTAAAAGGGAGCAATGTCAAAATCAGTAATCAAGACTATGAATTATTTATGGAGGAAGGATAGTTGGTGAGAGGTAAGTCATCCTCTCTCTTCCTCCTCTACTAATCTTTTCAACCTACTCCATCTCCTACGCTAGACATTTCTTCATTGAAAATATGACAAAGAGAATAGTTGTGTGGAAAGGCCTTTTGCTAAAAGTTCCTAGGGACTTATAGTGACCACTCTCTTCCCTAGGTCAAGTGACAGTACTCACCCAGTAACTGGTACCTTTGAAATCAGTCGAGCAAATGTGATCAGACGTTACAATTACTGTTGCTGAACTGGATGCAAGTGAGCAGTCATACTTGGATCAATCATCAGCACTGTAGGTCAGGAGAGTGCGAGAGTGTATACGCCCACCTTTCTTAATTCTATTGTGATAAGGAAAATTGACCCTTAACCTGATGCGTGGTCTGTGCTGTATGGAACTTGCCCACCAAAACGTACCTTCGGAGTCGGTTAGCGATCATGAGCCTGGTGTAAGTGGACAGCCAAAGCTATTTCATCAGTTGCAGGTGAAAGATCATAACCAGACTAATCACCAACATTGTAAGGTAGATGTATCATTCATAATATGGGTGTCATTTACGCTGCTCATTGTGCCATTATAGAGCATAATTAATGAATCCCAAATGCCAACAGGTATCTGTGGAATCAGTCAGAGACCGTTATCTTGGGTTAAACATACTATTGTTTATTGTTGAGCCACTAGAGTTTTCTCACCAACTGGTAACTTTGGGGTAGGTCAGCAGCAAGGTGAGATCAGTGCAACAGTGACTGCTGTTTAGACGTGTATCAGGTGGTCAATCTTTCTGGACAAAACACCAGCCCCTAGGCTATTGAGGGTAATGACACATCATATGAAGCTCACCCACTACTCCTTTTCCTTTTCCCTTTCTGATTCTGATGATCCTTTTCAGAAGTTGTAGTAGTTTAAGAAGGCCAGTTGTAAGTAGTTCAGCACAACTCTTCAAAACTCCATCTCTATTTTAGGGAAGGTGGATGGCTCCTGGCTAATCACCAACCCCTGGTGGAGGGCTTGACTACCCTGATTGCCAGGCTTCCTTGAGATGCATGGCTCTGTATGGGGCCATTCATTCTTTCAATTGGCTAGTGTTGAAGGACTTTGGGTACCCTCCTTAACTTTATCTACCTAGATTGGAGAGTGCTGCTCTCTTCTCTGTACAGGACACTTTGGCCTCTCCTCGAAGGGGTTAGTACCCCTTGTCCGTAGGAAGGTTACCCTCATCTCTGGGAGGTTTAAGAGATGGTACCGTTCGGACTCTGACCAGAGCCAGGAGGCTGAGTGGTACAGCATGGCCAAATCCTCCCTTTCTTTGATGTATCTGGAGGGAGAGTTCAATTGGGGGAACGGCCGACAAGATCGACTACTCGGCGAAGATTCCATTTGTCAACCGTCCTCTTGGGTCTGTCTCCTATCCGGGTCTTATAGAGACCCCCGAAATAAGGGGGATCCTACTCCTGCTCCCATTCATGCCCCAGAAGAGTGTTGATTCGAAGGAATCCAATAAAGAATGATGAACCCGAGTGAAACAGTGACTTAGGAGACGTAACTACTGCTCGCTGAAAGTGCATCTCGTAGAGGGAAGACTTCTGTCATCCTCCTCCTAAGATCCCGTCGATCAGCAGAAAAAACTTCTGTATGACGGCGATAAACATATAAAAGGGTAGTTGTCTCTGATAAGGAAGCTGGGGTATCTCTCGAGATTTACTTCAATCCTCCGATCTTGGTAAACTCTGGGTGAAATCTCGATGTTAATGTAGGTCATCCACCGAGTCTGTTAGGATCAGTCCATTATACGAAAGTCTTCAGAGAATGAAGACGATCCTACCAAACTAAGATGTTACTAGGGTAAAGCTCCTCGTGAGAACTGCTAGATGGTCGAAGATACTTCCTCGATGATGGCATTCTGGAATCTAGGAGAAAGAGTCCTAGTGGTTGAATGTACCCAGGAAGTCCTTTGGACTTGCTGCTTGTTTGACTATACTGTATGCCTTTTTCTCGTTGAACAGTTTGAAAAAATTAACCTGTTCCAGGAGAAGAGGAATGAACTGGAGAAGAGGTTCAGAGACCTTGATGAAAACACGTCATTCTGCACAATAACGAAACAGCTGAAACGAACGTCTGAGTGGATGTTCGGAAAGAGTAGGTAAGAAGAGAATTGTCCTCATACTTCCACAGGTTGGAGAAAAAGAGAAAGTGTATTCTCTAGTAGCTGAGCTGTAAATTCTCAATGATGTCCACAACATCCCTCTCCCAGCCACGACCAAAAGCACAATTGCGGTGGTGTTCCCACGTAGTAATAGAAGCTTTGCAGATAACCAATCTGCTTACAGAAAATTATACTCAACGGAGACAGCCATCTGCTCTGTTGTAAATGATATGTTGGAAATGATGGATGAAAATATATGTGGTATTTTAATATTACTCGATCTTATTACTACTTTTGATAAAGTTCTGCATGAACTGCTACTAAATGACCTATGGTTCATCGGCACTGAAAGTCAAGCTTTCGAATACCTAATAGACTACTTGGTTGGTGGAAATTACTGTGCAAATTGTTAACTTATTCATCATATGAACCTTTAAACAGAGGGGTCCTACAGGGAGAGTGTACTTGGCCCAATCTTATTCTGCATCTATACTATCAGTCTATCAAAAATACTACAAAGCCACGGTGTGAAGTTCAAACTATTTGCGGATGACACACAATTTTACTTCTCCATAAATGATAAAGACGACACTACTGAACCTCTAAACTGAATCCTTAATAGTGTTAGAGAATGGATGACAATTAAACAATTAAAATTAAATGAGAACAAAACTGAGTTCATGGTGGTGGGAAAGAGAAACACTGTGAAGCTTGGGTAATATTCAAATAAACATAAATAATGTCTCGGTGCCGATATCTAGTAAAGTTCATGATCTAGGCATATTTCTTGACTGCAACTTGTCTCTCAAGGCCTAAATAAATAATGTAGTAAAAACTGCTGGTTATCATCTAAGAAATATGGTAAATTCGTAGATAATTTGTATTTTTCCTAACGATACAAACCTTAGCTATTTATTTAGGGGTATTACTTTCTGCGAAGCTAAAATGATGAGCTATTAAAATTTAACGAGGGTTAACTAACCATACCACTAGTTAGAAGGGGTAGGGAGAGTAGCTTGTTACTGCTCCCACTCACACACCGGTGATTTAGCTCAATTTGCTTGAAGGGGAAACTTCAAGGGGGATAGGGCTGGCGGGCAAGTTTGTATAAATAGCTAAGGTTTGTATCGTTAGGAAACATGTTATTTTGATAATAAAATAAATTTTTGAATATACTTACCCGGTGATTATATAGCTGCAACTCTGTTGCCCGACAGACAACTCTACGGTAAAAACTCGCCAGCGATCGCTACACAGGTTGCGGGTGTGCCCAACAGCGCCATCTGTCGTCCAGATACCCAGTACTCAATGTAAACAAAGACTCAATTTTCTCCTCGTCCCACTGCGTCTCTATTGGGGAGGAAGGGAGGGTCCTTTAATTTATAATCACCGGGTAAGTATATTCAAAAATTTATTTTATTATCAAAATAACATTTTTCAATATTTAACTTAGCCGGTGATTATATAGCTGATTCACACCCAGGGGGGTGGGTAGAGACCAGCAATATATGTTTACACTTTTATGAGCTAAGAGTTTTTATTTCATTTTAGAAGTTATCAAAAAAACAAAAACAAAATAAATAGGTACCTGGTAAGGAAGTCGACTTGAACAATTTCTCTGCCTTTTAAGTACGTCTTCCTTACGGAGCCTCGCGATCCTCTTAGGATGCTGATCGACCCCTAGGATCTGAAGTATCAAGGGTTGCAACCCATACAACAGGACCTCATCAAAACCCCTAATCTAGGCGCTCTCAAGAAATGACTTTGACCACCCGCCAAATCAACCAGGATGCGAAAGGCTTCTTAGCCTTCCGGACAACCCAAAAAACAACAATAAAAACATTTCAAGAGAAAGATTAAAAGGGTATGGAATTAGGGAATTGTAGTGGTTGAGCCCTCACCCACTACTGCACTCGCTGCTACGAATGGTCCCAGTGTGTAGCAGTTCTTGTAAAGAGACTGGACATCTTTCAAGTAAAATGACGCGAACACTGACTTGCTTCTCCAATAGGTTGCGTCCATTATACTTTGCAGAGATATATTTTGCTTAAAGGCCACGGAAGTTGTTACAGCTCTAACTTCGTGCGTCTTCACCTTAAGCAAAGTTCGGTCTTCCTCACTCAGATGTGAATGAGCTTCTCATATTAACAATCTGATAAAGTCTGACCAAGCATTCTTTGACAAAGGCAAGGATGGTTTCTTAACTGAACACCATAAAGCTTCAGATTGGCCTTGTAAAGGTTTAGTACGCTTTAAATAGAACTTAAGAGCTCTAACAGGGCATAAGACTCTTTCTAGTTCATTGCATACGATCTCCGATAAGCTGGGGATATCGAAAGATTTAGGCCAAGGCCGGGAAGGCAGCTCATTTTTGGCTAGAAAACCAAGTTGTAGCGAACAAGTGGCTTTTTCTGACGAAAATCCTATGTTCTTGCTGAAGGCATGAATCTCACTGACTCTTTTAGCCGAGGCTAAGCATACCAGGAAAAGAGTCTTAAGAGTGAGATCTTTCAGGGAGGCTGATTGTAACGGCTCCAACCTGTCTGATATGAAGAATCTTAGTACCACGTCTAAATTCCATCCAGGAGTAGCCAAACGACGCTCCTTGGTGGTCTCAAAAGACTTAAGGAGGTCTTGCAGATCTTTATGTTTGGAAAGATCTAAGCCTCTATGCCGGAAGACCAATGCCAACATGCTTCTGTAGCCCTTGATAGTGGGAGCTGAAAGGGATCGTCCTTTTCTCAGGTATAAGAGAAAAACAGCTATTTGAGCTACAGAGGTACTGGTCGAGGATACAGAAACTGACTTGCACCAGTCTCGGAAGACTTCCCACTTCGATTGGTAGACTCTAATGGAAGAAGCTCTCCTTGCTCTAGCAATCGCACTGGCTGCTTCCTTCGAAAAGCCTCTAGCTCTCGAGAGTCTTTCGATAGTCTGAAGGCAGTCAGACGAAGAGCGTGGAGGCTTTGGAGTACCTTCTTTACGTGTGGCTGACGTAGAAGGTCTACCCTTAGAGGAAGACTACTGGGAACGTCTACTAACCATCGAAGTATCTCGGTGAACCATTCTCTCGCGGGCCAGAGGGAAGCAACTAACGTCAACCTTGTCCCTTCGTGAGAGGCGAACTTCTGCAGTACCTTGTTGACAATCTTGAACGGTGGGAATGCGTAGAGATCCAGATGTGACCACTCTAGGAGGAAAGCATCTATATGTATTGCTGCTGGGTCCGGGACTGGAGAGCAATAGATTGGAAGCCTCTTGGTCAGCGAGGTTGCAAAGAGATCTATGGATGGTTTGACCCCAAGTGGCCCAAAGTCTCTTGCACACATCCTTGTGGAGGGTCCATTCGGTTGGAATTACTTGCCCTTTCCGACTGAGACAATCTGCTATGACGTTCAAGTTGCCTTGGATGAACCTCGTTACTAGGGAGATGTCTTGACCTTTTGACCAGATGAGCAGGTCCCTTGTGATCTCGTACAACGTCAGTGAGTGGGTACCTCCTTGTTTGGAGATGTACGCCAAGGCCATGGTGATGTCCGAGTTAACTTCCACCACTTTGCCTCGAAGGAGAGACTTGAAGCTTTTCAAGGCCAGATGTACTGCCAACAGCTCCTTGCAGTTGATATGCATGCTCCTCTGACTCGAGTTCCACAGTCCTGAGCATTCCCGACCGCCTAGTGTCGCGCCCCAGCCCACGTCCGATGCGTCCGAGAAGAGAACGTGGTTGGGAGTCTGAACAGCCAGGGGAAGACCCTCTCTTAGGTTGATATTGTCCTTCCACCAAGTCAGACAAGACTTTATCTTTTCGGAAACCGGGATCGAGACCGCTTCTAGCGTCTTGTCCTTTTTCCAGTGAAAAGCTAGATGGTATTGAAGAGGACGGAGGTGTAGTCTTCCTAGTGACACAAATTGTTCCACGGATGACAGCGTCCCTACCAGACTCATCCACAGCCTGACTGAGCAGCGTTCCTTCTTCAGCATCTACTGGATGGATAGCAGGGCTTGATCTATTCTGGGGGCTGATCGTCTTGTTGTTCAGCAACGTCCTCATCAGAGGGTTCCTCATCCGAAAACTGATGAGGAAACGGCAACGGAGTGGGCAACGTCTGGCTCGCTGAGTCCGGTCGCACTGGTGGATGCGTGACGGAGCCGGATGCAATATCATGGAACTGCTGCACAGTCTGTGAACTGTCAACAACCATGGGTGCGCGAGGAAGCACAGCGTCAACCCGAGACTGTCTAGACCGTCTGGGTTGTGCAGTCAACACCCTACCGGGTTGCTGAGGTTGACGCACTGCGTCAAACAAGTCACCTCTGCTGGTTGTTGAACGTCCTGAACGTCAACAACCACCTCCGAGCGTCGCTTAACGTCAACGTGCGGCTGGCAACCCACACTGGGTCGCATCGGTGGAGGAACCACCTCAACTGGCAGACGCGAGTAGGTTACCTCAGCGTCAACAGGGCGCACAACCGACCGGTTGGAAGGTTGTTGGCCAGAAGGTACGGTAGCAACCTTCTCCGCATTAAAGTCCTCTATCAAGGACGCAAGCTTGGACTGCATGTCTTGCAGCAAAGCCCATTTAGGGTCTACGGGAGCAGGTGTGGCAACAGACGGGGTTAGCGACTGAGGCGGTACCGTTTACCATCCCTGAAAGCCTTGTTATGCGTGACATAATTGTACAGCAAAACTTCAAAGGCTCGAAAACAGCTGTGAAGTTGACCTGTAAACAACTTGGAGCGTCTCCTGGCCAGGCGCCAGGGAGAGTCTACGAGAATTGAGAAGTCTATCTGGGCAGAGGCATGAACTCCCAAGCCGAGAACTTCTCTCGTGTCATATCAGACTCTCGCTCTATAAACCAGTTTAAAAGAAGGGAAAGCAAAGGCTGTATCCCCCAAACTCCTCCTGGTGAAAAACCAGTCGCCTAGCCAACGTAAAGCTCTCTAGGAGAGCGAGAGAGCACTAGCTTAAAAACAACGGCTTCGAAGTAGCTAGGCCTAGTGTAAGCTCTGACGTTTAGGCGAACGAGGAGCAGCAGTTACAAAAAGATCCGGACAAAGATCCTTAAAAAAATCATCATGATTTAATTAAAGTCCATAGGAGGCTAAGCAGCTTTAGGCTCCACTCTATCTGACAGAGTCCTCAAGGGAATATCAGTAGTAGGGAGAAAAGCAACTTCCTCATCTACAGGAACCTTGTCCGATAAAAGCTGAGTCTCAAGCAAGGGAGAGACCTACCGTAGTGGCAATGCTTTACAAGCAGAGTCCACACTCACTGGTGCATTAGTAGCGGACCAGAACGCAACGTCATGTAACTGCTTGACAGTCTGTGAACTGTCAACAACTGAACTGTCAACCACAACAGGTGCGTGAGGACGCACAGCGTCCACTCGAGACTGCTTTGACTGCCTAGACTGAGCAGTCAAAACAACTCTAGAATGTGGAGGTTGACGCACAGCGTCAAAACAAGTCAACTCCGATTGTTAGTGAACGTCTTGAACGTCAACAGGAGCATCAGCAAGTGGCCTAACGTCCAAATGCGGCTGAAAAACCACACGAGACCGCATCGAGTGTGGTTCTAAACAACCTGACTGACGTGACTAAGCTACGCCAACGTCAACAGTAAGCACAAAGGAACGTTAGGTTGGCTGAAAGCCAGGATATCGATGAGATAAACGGCTAGACTCAACGGACTAATCGGCAGAATAGTCTTCCATAAGGGAGGCAAGCATATACTGCATGTCTTGCCATACAACCCATTAAGGATCAACGGAAATGGTTGTGGTAAGAGACGAGGGTAACGTCTGTGACCGCAACACTTTGCCTACAAAAAAAGACTCTCGGAGTCTGTGTTACGCTTTTGTTAGGCGGCGAGCAGTTATCTGATGACTGCATAGGGTCAGAGCTGTCCTAATGGTTGTAACCAGGACGCTGGACCTGTCCTGAAAGGACTGACTTTCGCTTAAGGGCTTCGAAACCTTGTGACAGGTTTCTTATGCGAAAAGCCTTCGGATGACGAGGAGAAACAACGTCTCTCTCGTCTTATGGTAGGGGAGATCTTGGTAAGATACACCCGATACCATAGAGGGAAAACGTCTGTTCGTTGGTCAAGGCCTCTCGAACCCATAAGTCGTTTGACATTACTTCTCCCCTGGGCTTGGGAGCATGTAAGAGGTCCCGGACTAGGTGAACGACAGGCACGAACAGACGAACCCTCGGACGCAACACTGTAACACTTTGCGCATATCACTTTATCACTTCGATTTTCTGTTTTGCACTTATTTCACTGAAATCGAAACTTTTACTGATTTCTACCTGAAACACGCAATTCTACCCTTCATTAAAAGGTAGTAATTGCGAAATCGGTCGTATAATGCAAGCTCATTAATACCAGCAAAAAACAGAAAACATATTTTAAGATAAAAAAATCAGTGGCTGGGAAAGAGACTAAACACTAGTTCATATAACTACGTTTTCAATCTCTCACCGCACATAGCCTGGGGACGAGAATAAAAAACTAAAACGTTTTATCCTTCCTCCCCGTACAGCGACTAGGGACGAGAGTAACTCGAGAACAACGTTACCCGCTTGAACGGAACGTTTTCTCTCCTCTCTCTCCCTCCGTCTCTATCTCTCTCTCTCTTTCTCTCTTGATTTCGCACCTAAGAGAAGAGCCCAATTATATTTCGTCAAAAAAACATGTTATTTGACTAAAGGAAAAAACTGAAAGGTTTTTCAATTAAAAAGTTCCTTTAAAATAGAATTTAAAACATTTAAGCTAAGAAAGAATGAACAAAACGTCAGAATCGATTTACTCTTACTGCAAAGTGAAACCGTGATACACTCTCTCTCTATCGTAACGATAGAGCGCATGTTGAACGTCCTGAACGTCAACAACTGCGTAGCATAATTAAACTAAACGTTAGTTCATCTTTGAAAACAGTACGAAGACTATCAAAGAAATTCTTTCATAAAATATTACATTTAAAAAGTTTTAAATCCTTAGCTCTTTAAAAGCTAATTACGATATAAAGGGCTCAACGTTGATTAACTTCGGTTTCCAAGTTAGGACCGCCTACTCTCAGGAAAGGTCTAAATAAACAAAACATTAAAATTATTTTTATATGTTTATAATAAATGGAAAGTTAATCGAAGAGGCCTAATAAAGGCGGAGAGATATAAAATATATAGAGGAAAATCTATAACGTGATATAATTACTAAAAGCCTAAACACACTTCCGTCTAAGGGAAGGGTCGGCCATTTAAAAGTGAAAGAAAGTCCATACTCTCTTTGTCACCATAATTAAATCTATCCAAAACGAGTTCAAGATTTAAGATGAAGATAAAACACCTGCATAGCGAAAGCTCAAAACTAGAATAAAGTACTTCACCAATTAGTTGTGAAAAAAACTCCAGTTTAGCAACAGCGAGTAAGTACGTCTTGTCGATAGCTCGACAGAGAGAAAATTGAGTCTTTGTTTACATTGAGTACTGGGTATCTGGACGACAGATGGCGCTGTTGGGCACACCCGCAACCTGTGTAGCGATCGCTGGCGAGTTTTTACCGTAGAGTTGTCTGTCGGGCAACAGAGTTGCAGCTATATAATCACCGGCTAAGTTAAATATTGAAAAATATAAATTATATACAAATTTGTCATTTGTTCCTTAACTGGAATACTAACCTACGCTATTTATTTAGGGGTGACTAACACATTAGGAAGGGTGGACGTCCCTGCCAATCTGGCTTTTGGCTTTTACCCGGGGGCACCTTATCTGAATATGTTAGTACTCAAAATAATGGGTCCTGTGCCTCGCTAAAACCTTGCTACGGAAGGTCTAAGGCCTACGCAAGCTGTGTTGAAATATTTAGAGGTGTGACCGTAAAGGTAAACTTATTCCAAGTCTTTAGGAGGAAAAACTGTTGTAACATGACAAATTCGTAGATAATTTATATTGATGCTAACTATACAAATCTTAGCTATTTAATAGAAGTATTACTTTCTGCGTAGCTGAAATGACGAGCCATTATTTTTAACAATTGTTAACTACCCACACCACTAGTTAGCGGGGGGTAGGAAGGGTAGCTTGCTACCGCTCACCCTCAAACACCTGTGATTGAGCTCACTTTGCTTGGAGGTAGGACTTCAAGGGGGATCAGTTTGTATAGTTAGGAAAAATACAAATCATCTAAGAATTTGTTATTTGTTCCGTAACTGGAACACAAACCACACTATTTAATAGGGGTGACTCACCCATTAGGAAGGGTGGAAGTCCCAGCCAATCTGGCTTTTTGGCTTTACCCGGGGGTTCCTTATCTGAGTGTGTTAGCACTCAAGAAATAAGGAGTCCCTGCGCCTCGCTAAAACCTTGCTACGCAAGGTTCGCGGCCTACGCAAGCTCTGTGTGAAGGTATGTAGAAATGTGACTCGTCCTAGACAGTTGTTCCTAAGTTCTTTAGATGGAAAACTGTGCGCTAGGACTTTCCCAGTACCACCTCGTCAGGGTATGGGGGTGCAACAATATCAATCTTAATACAGTACTAGGTACACAAGGGAGCATGGTTTACCTGCAGTGGTTTGAGGTCAGCTATGAAGAGAACCCAGGATGCTGCTTTCCCCAACAGAGGGGAGAATGAAGAAAAGAATAAGGTCCAGTCAAACCTTTTCATTCATTCAGACTAAAACCGGGTAACAATGCCCTCAACCTTCTGCTACTTGTCCAATAAGGAGCTTGAGGTTTTAAACCAGCTGTTGTGCAGCCACCACAGGACCGATAGAAAACGTATCGAGTCTCCTGTGGGTCACGTCTTGCAGGAAGTGGGATGTGAACGTGTTTTGACATTTCCACACCCCAGCTTGAAGAACCTGTGTCACTGAATAATTTCTTTTGAAGGCCAGGGACGTAGCTATGCCCCTGACATCATGTGCTCTGGGGCGACGTGACGGAGGAGGGTCTGGATTCAGAGCAACGTCAATGACCCTACGAATCCATGCTGAGATGGTGTTCTTGGTGACCCTCCTCTTGGTCCTTCCTGTGCTGACGAATAGTGCTGGCACACGAGGACGGGCTGAGGCTCTTCTCTTGAGGTACAGCCTCAAACTCCTTACTGGGCATAGTAAGAGATGGTCTGGGTCATCTGTTACAGTACGGAGACTAGAAATCTGGAAGGAGTTGAATCGAGGATCCACTAATCCCGGGTTCTGAGTCTTAGCAATAAACTCAGGGACGAAGCTGAACGTTACCTTTCCCTATCCCCTTGAATAGGCGATGTCGTATGAGAGACCATGAAGTTCGCTGACTCGCTTGGCCGAGGCCAAAGCTAGCAGGAACACCGTCTTCCAAGTCAGGTGGCAATCTGTTGCCTGGCGTAATGGTTCATAGGGAGGTCTCTTAAGAGACCTGAGAACTCGAAAGGAGGTCTCACTTCTGACTGAGGGCAGGTAAGTTCATAACTCCATAAGAGTAGAGAAAGTTCTAGCGATTAAGAAATGTCCATTCCTTTCAGTCTGAAGGCGAGGCTGAAGGCTGAGCAATAGCCTTTCACTGCCGAGACAGATAGGCGCATTTCTTCCCGCAAATACACGAGGAACTCCGCCATTGCTAGAATAGTGGCATTGAGTGGAGAGATACCCCTTCCACGACACCAACCACAGAAGACTTTCCACTTGGCCTGCTAGACTGCTGCTGATGATTTTCGCAGATGTCCAGACATCCTAATCGCAACTTGTTGCGAAAATCCTCTCTCAGAGAGGAGATGCTAGATAGTCTCCAGGCGTGAAGTCATAGCGAAGCTACGGCTTTGTGGAAGATGTTGGCATGTGGTTGTTTGAGTAGATTGTGTCGTGGAGGAAGTTCTCTTGGCGGCTCCGTTAGGAGTTGCAGAAGGTCCGGGAACCATTCCACGTGATGCCATAGCGGAGCTATGAGGGTCATTGAAAGATTGACTGATGTTCTGGTCTTGTTGAGTACCCTCCTCATCAGAAAGAAGAGGGAAAAGGCGTAAACGTTGATGTTGTCCCACCGTTGTTGGAAAGCATCTTGCCAGAGAGCCTTGGGGTCTGGGACTGGGGAACAGTACAGCGGGAGCCTGAAGTTCAGGGCTGTTGCAAAGAGGTCCACAGTCGGAGAACCCCACAAAGTCAGGACTTTGTTGGCTACTAGATGATCCAAAGACCACTCGGTACTCACTATCTGAGATGCTCTGCTCACGTTGTCGGCAAGCACATTCCTTTTGCCCGGAATGAAGCGTGCCAATAGTGGCATCGAGTGGATTTCGGCCCATCTCAGTATCTCTACTGCTAGATGGGATAGTTTTTGCAAAAAAGCACCTCCTTTTTTGTTGATGTATGCCACTACTGTGGTGCTGTCGCCCATCATAACCACATTGTGACTTGCCTGGAACTGTTGAAGGCCCAGAAAGACGGCCTTCATCTCTAGGATATTTATGTGAAGGTACTTCTCTGAGGTCCTGTGGTGCAGCACGTGCCCCCCCCCCCCTCCTTTTTTTTTTTTTGAAGCGTCTGAAAACAGCATCAAATCCGGGGGGAGGACGAGAAGGTCCACTCCCTTTCGTAGATTCTCGTCTGCCACCCACCACTGGAGGTCTGTCAGTTCCGCAGGTCCCATGGGGATCTGGATGTCCGGGGAGTTGTGTGCTTGATTCCACCGGGACTTGAGTCGCCACTGGAGGGATCTCATCCTGAGGCGACCATTGGGAACTAGACGGGCCAGCGATGAAAGGTGACCGAGGAAACGTAGCCACAATTGGGCTGGAAGTTCTTCTCGTCTGAGAAAAGGTCTTGCGTCCTTTCTCAGCCTTGCTATCCTGTCGTCTGATGGGAGGGCTTTGTGGAGAATGGTGTCTACAATCATGCATAAGTATACCAGTCTTTGAGTGGGAAACAGAGAGGACTTCTCGAGATATACCATGATCCCCAGATCCTGGCAAAGTCTCAGAAGTTTGTCTCAGTGTTGAAGAAGGGTTGACACCGAGTCTGCTAGGATTAACCAGTCGTCCAGATAACGGAGGAGACGGATGCCAATCCTGTGTGCCCAAGATTACACTAGGGTAAACACTCTGGTGAAGACTTGTGGTGCTGTAGAAAGACCAAAGCACCGCACCTTGAACTGGTACATTCTGTTGTCTAGGCTGAATCTTAAGTGCTTCCTTGAAGACGGATGGACTGGGATCTGGAAGTACACGTCCTTTAGGTCCAGTGTGCACATGAAGTCTTGCGGTCTTACTGCTAGTCTGACCGTGTCTGTCGTCTCCATGCTGAACAGAGTTTGTTTGACAAACTTGTTCAGAGCTGAGAGGTCGATGACTGGTCTCCAGCCTCCAGATGCCCTCTTTACAAGAAAAAGTCGACTGAAGAAGACTGGGGATCCGTCGAGGACCTCTTGGAGAGCACCCTTCTTCAACAGGGTCTGGACTTCTGCCTGAAGGGCTTGCCCCCTTGCCGATCCCATGGCAAGGGAGTTCAATGACACTGGATTCATCGTCAGGGGAGGTAAAGATGTAATAAATGGGACGCGATAGCCTAGACTGATCACAGAGATTGTCCAGGAATCGGCCCCGAGTTGCTTCCAACTGTTTGCGCAACTTTGTAGACATCTCCCCACTGATGGAAATGCAGGGGTCTGCCTATCCTAGTGTTTGCGGCCTCGGCTGCTCCCTCTAGGATTTTTCCCTGCCTGGAAGACTTTTTGCCTTTCCTGTCTTTAACAAGAAAGGGCTTAGACACCGTTGTCTTCGCTGCAGTTTTTGTCGTCGTTGTGGTCTTGGTTGGACGAGACTGCTGTGGTGCTGGAGGTTTATAGGGCTTAGATGTTAAAGCCCTATGGAGGAGGGAGAGACTTCCTTCACCTCTCAGCAGCATGTTCCACATCCTTAGGCTCAAACAGATGAGACCCCTCTATGGAGGAATGTCTGAGCCTATTGATCTCGACGCTAAGGACATTCTGGTGGAATCTCTCAGGTACTGCATCCCGACGTTTCAAGATAGTATTTGCCCACAAGTTTGAGACTTGGTGGGCAAGAAACTCGATCATGCGAGTACCTTTGAGAAGGAAGGTTTCCAAAGCTTTCCTGGTACATTCCTTGGAGAAATCCTCAGATCGTATCAGGATACCTAAGGTCCCTAACCAGATATCAAGCCACGAAGTAGCTTGCATAACATATTTCGTGACCTTCTCCTGGTTAAGGATCTCGGCTCCCGAGAACGAGACCTGCCGGCTGGAGAGTCGCTCAGAGGGACTCCCCTGGTTAGGTCTTCCAGCGAGTGGTGAAGAGGAAGAGCTGAACTGGGCTCCTCAAGGATCTCGAAGTACCTCCTCTGATGTATGTGAGGAGGTGGGAGGAGCTTGTTCGTGGTACTGGAACGGTTGGAGGAGGACACCTCGTAGAGCTGCTGGGCGATCTTGTCCTTGGTACTCTTCACCCCTTGAGACCAGGGTAGGGCTGCACTGGTCTTAGAGGGTTTTTGACTACCAAAGACGTGGTTTAAGAACATGTCTTTGCCCTCTCGAGGGAGGATCTCTGGGTCGGAAAACCCGTTGAGAACCCTCATTAAAGTCAGAACCTGCCAGAATGCATGTTCTGACTCCTGCTGGTCTCCTCCTGTTGTAGGACTTGCAGCGAAGTCTCCTTCCGTCCCCAAAGGCTCTTCTTGGGGAGAGTCGCGGACATTCCCTGAGTGGCTGGCTGGCTCCATCCTAGCCCTAGTGGAGGACTTTGGCATGGTTTTTGAGTCTTTAGATTCCTTCCAGGGAAGGAGGTAAGACTCCAACATCGATGTGTGTGGCATGTCCCTTCTATTCTCAGACTGCGACGAACTCTCGGCATGAAGAGAGATTTCCTCCAATGGTGCGATGGGGGAAAGTCTCTCTTCGCGTGGTTCCCTAGGTAACGGGAGATCTTCATCCGAAAGGAATGGAGTGTTAGTCTGAGAAACAGGAGGAACTTGCCTCGATGGTCTGAGTGGAGTCAGTTTCGCCCTCGGGGAAGTGACCGCATCCGAAACTCCTCTTTTCCTCTTCAAAGGGGTAGAGGAAGCCATGGCTCCATGCCCTAGATCAGACATGCCAGGCTTAAAAGCCTGGGTTACGGCTCTGATCAAGGCACTGAACCATGGCTGCTGGCTGACAGACGCACTGTCAGACAGACCCCCTGATGGGAAAGGGACCGAAGGTTCCCAGGGAGGAGTTATTGGAATATGACAAATTCGTAGATAATTTGTATTTTTCTTAACTATACAAACCTTAGCTATTTATTACGGGTTATACTTTCAGCGGAGCTGAAATGACGAGCCATTAAAATTTAGAGAGGGTTAACTACCCACACGGCTAGTTAGCGGGGGGTAGGGGAGGGTTGCTTGCTACCGCTCCCGTTCACACACCTGTGATTTAGTTCACTTTGCTGGCGGGCAAGTTTGTATAAATAGCTAAGGTTTGTATAATTAGGAAAAATACAAATTATCTACGAAGTTGTCATTTATTCCGTAATAGAATACAAACCACGCTATTTATTAGGGGTGACTCACCCATTAGGAAGGGTGGACGTCCCTGCCAATCTGGCTTTTCGCTTTACCCGGGGGCTCCTTATCCAAGTATATTAGTACTAAAAAATAAGTCAGTCCCTGCCCTCGGTAAAACCTTGCTACGCAAGGTCCGCAGCCTACGCAAGCTGTGTGATGAGACATGCAGAAGTGTGACTGTCTAGGTAAAGTTATTCAAAGTCTATTGTAGGAAAAACTGATGTAACCAAGACTTTCCCAACACCACCTCCCCAGGGTATGGGGACCCAACAGTATTAGCTTAATACTAGGTACACAAGGAAGCATGGTTTACCTGCAGTGGTTTTAGGTCACCTTATGCAGAGAGGTATGCTGCTTTCCCCACGAGAGGATAGGATGAAGAAAAGAATAAGAGCCACTCAAATCTTTTCATTCACGCAGACTAAAACCGGGTAACAGTGCCCTCAACCTTATGCTACTTGTCCAATAAGGAGCTTGAGGTATACAACCAGCTGTTGTGCAGCCACCACCGGACTGATAGAGATCGTATCGAGTTCCTGTGGGTCACGTCTTGCAGGAGAAAGGTTGTGAAAGTCACCAAGAGCATTCACATCCTTTCTTGTAAAACCTGCATCACAGAGCAATCTGCTAAGAAGGACCAGGGGCATAGCTATGCCCATGACATCGTGAGTCGTCATGTTGAGATGATGTTTTGGTGATCCTCCTTTAGTCTCTCCCAGTGCTGATGACAAGAGGAGGGACCCGGGTGGGCTGTTGCCGTTCTCTTAAGCTAGAGTCTCATACCTTACCCTGGGTACAGTAACGGATAATCTGGATCGTCCATTAACGAGTTGAGACTTGTGTAGGCTCCGTCACCTCTGGAGACTGTGTTTGGCGACATACTCGGGGACGAAACTGAACATTGCCTTTCGCCCGTCTCATTAATGGGCGATGTGGGAAGAGACCATGAAGTTCCTTGACTCGTATGGCTGCTGTCCGAGTGTGTAGGAACATTGTCTTCTTAAACCAGGTGAAAATTTGTTGTCTGGTGGAGTGGAACATAAGGAGGTCTCTTTAGAGATCGGAGAATTTGAACCATGTTCCGAGATAAAGGTCTCAATTGCGACTGGAGAAAGGCAAGTTGTAAGTCGGTATGAGTTAGGAAAGGACTAGTGATGAGAGGATGTCCCTTCCTTTCAGTTTGAAGGTGAAGGATCAAGGTTGAGTGATCATCTTTACCTGTTGAAACTGAATAGGGGGTCTTTCCTCTTGCATATACTCGAGGATTCCGCTATTACTGGAATAGAGGTATCAAGTGGAGAGAGACACTTTCACATGACACCAACCAACAAGACGTTATACTGCCTGGTAGACTGATGCTGAGGAATTCCTCAGCTATCTAGACAACCTTTCTGCAACTTATTGCGAAAAGCCTCTGTGGAAGAGGAGGTACTGGGTAGTCTCCAGGCGTATAATCATAACAAAGTTATAGCTTGTGGTAGGTGTCGAAGTGGGTTGTCTGTGATGTGGAGAGGGTTCTCTTGGAGAGACTATCAGGAGCTGCAAAAGGTTTGGAAACTGTTCTGCGTAATGCCATAGTGGAGCTAGGAGAGTCCTTGAGAGGCTGACCGATGTTCTAGCCTTCTTGAGTGCCCTTCTCCAGACAAAACAGGGACAAGACGTAAACGTCATTGTTGTACCCACCGTTGTTGCCAGAGAGCCTTGGGGTCTAGGGCTGGGGAGCAACGGCAGCCTGAGGTTCAGGAGAGTTGCGAACAGATCCCTAGTTGGAGGACCCCGTAAAGTCGGGACTTTGTCGGCTACAAATTGATCCAAAGACCATTCGGTATACCTTATCTGAGATCTGTGCACAGATTGTCGGCGAGCACATTCTACAAGTCTGGAATGAAGCAGGCTGATAGTGGTACCTAACGGACTTTAGCCCATCTTAGTGTTTATACTGTTAGATGGGAAGAGGCTACGAGCAAGTTCCTTCTTGCTTGCCAATCTGAGCCTCTATGTGGTGTGTGGTGTTGTCGCCCATCACATCACTGAGTGGTCTGTTAGGAACCGATGAGGCTGCTGAAGGACCAGAAAGTTGGCATTCATCTCTTAAAGAGATTTAAGTGAAGGTACTTTCGGACTTTGTCCAGAGGGCTGAGGTCGTGTGGTGCAGCACTATGGTCCCTCCTCTCTTCTTTTGATGTGTTCTAAGCCCAGCACCAAATCAGGGGGGTGGGGAAGGATGAGAAGGTTATACCACTCTGTAGATTCTCGAATGACACCCATCTCTTGAGGTTCGTCCAAACTTCTGGTCCCATGGGGGTCAGAATGTCTGGGGGATCGAGGGCCTGATTCCAGTCAGACTCAAGTCACTCTGGGATGGGAGTTGTTCTCGTTTTTGAGAAGGTTTTGTGGAGATTGGTGTCTAGAATCATTACCACATACACCAGTCTTCTGGGAGGGAAGTAGGGAAGACTTCCGCAGGTTTACCTTGATCACTGGATCTTGGTAAAAAGACTTCAGAAGTTCCGGTGCTAATGCAAGGTTGCCATTGAGTCTGCTAAGGTCAGTCAGTAGTCCAGAAACGGAGGAGACAGAAGCCGATCCTGTGAGACTAGGATGGGTGTAGCGGGAAGACCGAAGCACAGTGCCCTGAACAGGTGTTTCTTGTTTGTCTACACTGAATCTTCCAACCTTCCTAGATGGATGGTTTGGGCCTGGAAGTATGTCCTTTAGGTCCAGAGTGCAAATGAAGACCTGAGGTCTTAGCCCTTGTTCGAACTCCAATATGGTGTGAACATCAACCCAAAGGGACAGCTTGCGGATCCTTTTGCATGGAAGATTGTTGACGCTGGAGTCTTGACACGTGTCGTAAAGGATCAGACGCGATACCCAGTGTAAGAATTCTTTTATTCCTTAGAATAGAATCAATCTGGCGAATGTTAATCAATGGTTAACGGTTGGGTATCGTAGTTACTGTGCAGTTGGAGAATGCTCGCAAGTAGTTCCCTGTCGACAAGCCGTTGATGAGGGTTGTCGAACGTTTGTCGATCACTTTAGTGTGATGGCGAATGGCCAGTAGCGAGAAGTATGTTGTATACTTTCTGATCTAGGAAACTACAGGAAGGGGTTGACTAATAAGTCCGAGTCACGAACTTCTGGCGAATTGCCGATGACCAATGAATCGGTGGTCTGTGAGCCGATGGTGAGTTAAAGATCAGCAAGCTGATTATGGTCCCCCCTGGTTGGTCAGAGATGAGCAAGCTGAAGATGGGCTGGTCAGAGATCAGCGAGCTGAGTTCAATGATTGAAGAAAGATGAGCTGCCCATGAGTGATCTAGTGATCAGCAAGCTGATGACTGGTTATTGACTAGCAATCGGTGATTAGAACGCTAGCAATCGGAGATCGTTAGTCATTGAAGGGACTAGAGGTCAAAGATCAGCGTTGAGCTAGCAATTGGCGATCTGGTGATCGGCGACCTAGCGATCAGAAAACCGTGAACTAGCCATCAGCAAACAGTGATCTAGAGATCAGACTGTTGATGCTTTCCTGTTTGCTGATGGTGGTCTGTCAAGAAAAAAAGAAACTTTAGAAGAGACAGGGACCAAGGATTCCCCGTTTTGATTCCACTTGTAAGATGGAATCTTCGGGATCTAGAATCCTTCTGTGAAGACTCTTCTTTTCCTGGCGGCCATGTTATGCATTTGCGGGGAGAGGAATGGAGCAATGGTGACCTGCCCAAAAAGTTTTAATCCTTTTTTTTCTCCCTATTGCGCGAGTGTGCAGGAGAGTACTGGAGCAATGGCACACAGGAACTTGCTGGTGCTCAGTTTCTGCTGAGAAGCGCAGTTTCCGGTGAATGCGCAGAAGAGCGCTGGAGAGCAGGCAAGCGCTGGCTCTTTGGCAAGAGCTGGCACATTCGATCTGCAAGCGCTGGCTCTTTGGCAAGAGCTGACGCATTGGATCTGCAAGCACTGGGTCTTTGGCAAGAGCTGGCGCATTGGATTTGAGATAGCAACTGCGCAGGAGGGTGCAGAAAAGCGCGGAAGAGCGCTGGTGCGCAGTAAAGCACTGTGTAGTTTTGTGCAGTCTCCCTAGAATGCGCCGAAGCGTGCGACTGGTTGCGCAAGGGCGGGTGCATTGGTGCGCATGTGAGAGAGTACTATTGGTGCACGCGGAAGGCTTTGGAGCGCGCATACACGCGCGGAAGACCGTTGGTGCGTGCACGTGGTAGGTTGGCAGGTCAGCTGGCAGGACGATCAGGAACTGGACATCCACCGATGGCAACCGAGAAAGGTCCATAGAAGAGTCCAGGATCACCCGACTGGAACACCAGAAGGAGCCCAGTATGCCACTGCTCTTGTTCCTAGGCTCTCTTGGAAGGGACCTCATCTTCGTAAGGGAAAGGCCAAAGTCGGCGTGCTGATCAGGAGCTGCCATAGTAGCAGGAGAACAGGACTGTGACAGCATAGGGGATAGCAGATTCCACAAGAACGAACGGCTCTGCTCTTCTACGTCGGCTGTCTTAACCAAACGAACAAGTACGGAAACGCTAGCTGATAAATATAAAATTATGAAAGAAAAAACTCCCTCAGAAGGAGCCTCTAATCCGCGGACGGGAAGAACAGAAACATACGAAGGACTGCACACTCCCTTTGCCAGCCAACATCGTTGGGAGAAGGAGAGTGGCAGCATAAGAACTGTAAATAAAATAATTACAATTAAATAATTCAGCTGACGAAACAAACTACTCAGGAGTACCACTCAACCCTCCCGCGGGAAATGGGTTCCCTGAGGGGGAGCGGACAAGTTGGAAGTTATGCATTCCCTCCACCGGCTAAAAATGGCCGTTGGCCCATCGCCACATGAAGAAAACCATTCAGAAGCGCAACCTAACCCGCGAACGGGAAATGGGTTCCCCTGCAGAGGATCTGCCGGCCGCCCACGTAACAAGGGAGAGTGGCGTTATCAGTGAGAAAGAGGAAGACCGAAGTCAGGCTCCGTGATGGCCACAAGCAGTCTTTCTCCAAGAACTAGTAGGGGGAGAGCGACATCAACATTCATACAGAGAAGTAGTACAGTGCTGTATCCCAACGATGACAACTCCCCTGCGGAGGAAGCCGACTCACTCGGAAGCCACCAGTTTCTGGGTTATTCGTCATCCAAGTTGGGAAGATTGTAAGAGAAGGTTCTTCGCCCTTGAAAACCTCCCGCACTACGCTGTCACGCAAACAGCAATATTCACTGTAAAGAAAAGCTTAAAATATATATAAAAACATTACAGTACAAGAATGTTTTTATATATAAAGTATATAAAAAAGAAGATTAAGAAAAAATGTCAAAAAGCCAGTAAGCTGGAGTAGGAAACGTCTCTCCCAGCCAAAAGCAAAGTGGGGTTCACAGCTCCGGTGTGTGACTGAACGGGATGGCTACTACCCCGACACCACCACCCGCTAACTAGCGGGTGGGTGATTAACCATTGCTAAAAGTCTTATGGCTCGTCTTTCAGATTCGCCGAACGTAATATCCCCTATAAATAGCGTTGGTTTGTATTAGTGAAGGAACTAAGGACTTTTTAAGCTTTAGACCAACTGCTTTTAATTGTAAACCAGTTAATAGGTTTTGATGGGAGAGAAAGACCACATGTTTACTGAGCCAAAATAAAAAGTGACGTTTCTTTACCAGTGCTTTTGTGAGCGGGATAGTTGGTCTACACCCGCTACCCCCTTCTGCTAACTAGCAAGGGGTAGTTATACCTGGCAAAAACTTAAGGGGTGGTTTCAGCTCTTGCTAAAATAATACTCCTATGTAAAGATCGTAAGGTTTGTATCTAGTGTCGGAAAAAATATTAATTCAGTCTATGCAGTATATTAAGACACATGTACAATACTGTACAATATTTCTCAAAATTAAATTTAATTTCAGGTGCGGATCCTAACGAGACAAATCATGATGGACTCACGGCTCTTCATCAGTGCTGCATAGATGGATCCTTAGATATGGTGACACTTTTGGTAAAAAATGGAGCAAATGTCAACATCAAAGACAGAGACCTATGGACACCTCTTCATGCCGCTGCTACATGCGGTCACTTCAAAATTGTAAGTTTCCTTATAAAAGCTGGTGCTGATCTGACCGCTATAAATGGAGATGGAGATATGCCACATGATATAGCCGAAGATGAAGTCATGCAACAGTACTTGGAAAATGAAATAGCTAAGATTGGACTGACAGAGAAAGATATTAACAACATTCAGAATGCTTCTCACTCACATATTTTGGCTGATGTCAACCATGTTTTAATCAGTGGGGGAGACCTGAATCAACCCCTAGATCAAGGAGGCACATTTCTTCACATAGCCATTGCAAATGGTTATAATGATATAGTTAATTTATTACTGAGAGAGGGAGCATCTGTTTCAGTACGAGATGAAGATGGATGGGAACCTATTCATGTCGCAGCCTACTGGGGTAACGAAGAAGCTCTTGATCTACTTGCCAACCATGATGATATTGATATAAGGTCAACAACAGACAATGGAGAAACACCATACGACCTATGTGAAGATCATGATGTTAAACTCCGCATTCTACAGATAATGGGCGATGTATCTCAGAAATATGGCTCCGTCAAAACATACACAACTCCGTATCTGCTGTCATCCATTCACAAGGAAAGTAGTTTCAGTGGAAGTGATGATGAAATGACCAGCCACTTCGATGACTCTGAAGAGACTGTAACTGATACCTTGACTTTCATCATTAATGAAGAACAAACCATTTCTCAGAAGGCAGATAATGATAACATTTATGAAATAGCAGGTATTGATGATGAAGAGATACAGGAGACTTTGCAAGATAATAGTCCAAAGGATGAAACTTCATGTACCATTCTCAACCTGGAAGCATCTGAGTTTTCTGAGAGAAGGAATTCTGTTAAAGAAGCAAAACACTTAGCGCCAATAAAACGAGCCAATAGTATGGAAAGACACCAACACCACCCACGTGACACAGACAAATTACACAACGGAAATGAGAACAATATACATGAAACACCTACAGATAACATACTTGATTTATTATCCACTTTAAATGATCCTACTTCACAGGGTATTATCTCTATGGACGATGACGATGATAATGATAATGATTTTGAAAGTATCACAGCATATCCAAAGGGGATTGCAAATCCTCTATATGTCAAAGCAAATACGCAAGACGATAAACAAATACACGTAACAGATGGCAAACAAAATTATGCAATAACAAACCATAAGCCACTTCCTAAATCATCAAATGTTCAAGGTCTCTCTGAGACAGGGCAAACTGCCTCACCAGTAATCAAACACTCCAAACCCAGGGCACCAATACCACTTCAAGAAAAAAGACATCAATTTGCTGAGATTTCTGAAACTGAAAATAAACCTGAAGTACGAGAAGATGTACCATACCTTGTAAGACAAAATGCTGCTTCATCATTAATGACTTCAGGACACCACCAACAACCAACGTTTACCGAAACAAACAATAACATGTTCAGGAAAAACACCGTATCCAATAAGACAACACTTATTGATCTGAAGAAACAACGTCAAGCAGCAAGGATGATGCAAAAAGTAAACCTGGAGGCAGACAACAAAACTACCACAACACAATCTACATTTTATAATGTTTCTGAAATTTACGATCCTCCTCCTAGTCCTACAATGATTCGCTATCACTTCAGAATGAGTGAGGAAGAGTTTCATGGCAAAAATTTTATTAGAGAAAAGAAATGTATTTTAATGTAAATGGATTCTGATTTTTTACTTATAAAGTCAATTTATATGTTATTTCATATCACACTTTGATTAAAAATCTGAAATCCATCCTAAATTTCTGAGTTCATGCCAAAATTAATGAAAATAACTAGCAGCCTCTTTTATACAGAATCTTAGATAAATACGATTCATAATATACAGTATCACCACCAAACTCAACTCGTGTATAAGCTTATGTACCATGTTAAGTTAGAAGTTACAGCAGATCAAGCTTTCCTCATGAGCCTCTTCTTTACAAGCAGTAATTTTTACCATGAGATCTGCAGTACCATTAACTATGATGTTTTATGGTGTAAACATAGTTATAATGCTAAAAACGTCATTATAATGCCTTATGATGCTTTAATCACTAAATTATAACTTGAATATGTACTTAATCTTCATAAATTATTTACTTTACTGTTGCCATGTAATTGCAGTAATACTGTACTCTTTTTCAAAGAATTAAATTTCAAATGTGTAATGTAGTCACTGGTTACTTTGAGATTGATAAAAGTTGCTTTTCCTAAGCTACAATGGGGAGCACAAAAGACATGCTGTCCTTTAAAAGTGATATCACTTATTGATTCGCTCACTTTTATACCAGTTTCTGACTTTTCTCAATTATGTAAAACCTCTCACTTATCCTCCTTATTCCAAACTGCCTCTTGACTTCACTTATTTTGACAAAAATTATTTCTTTTTATATTTGCTTTCTGTTCTCATCAGACAGTCCATATTGTTAATAGCACTACAAATATAAAAACTTGATTTTCACTGTCAAGTGTATTGTAAATATAAATTTTTCTTTAAATGTCAATGTATTCTGTGCAGCGAAGTGCAATAAATACTTTTTGCTTATCTTTTTTTATACACATGGTTTAAAACTTTTTCTCTAAAATTTCATAATCATAACAGTAATGTATAAAAAGGCTCTTCTATCATTAATCAAATTTCTCAACACAAACTCAGAAATTAATCACAATTTACCTTACTGTATTTCCATGCAGGATATTCTAGTCACAATGAACTGTTATATCAGACATAAAGAGATCCCTACTACACATATTCAGACCCTTATATACCATTGCATATCAACTCTACATTCTGTTCTGCATCAAAACTGACCAGAACGAGTGTGCAGATTGGAGGAAGATAATTACATTTTTGGGCTCTAGCCATGTTGTCCTGATGGAAGTTCCTATTAGTAGCTTCCTAAGGGATATATGTACTATAGTGATATTCCCAGAGAATTTTACCTTTAGGTCTCCAGAATTCTAACTCCTGGCGCGAATATCATTAAAATTTCTCTCAAGGATATCGCATAATATCAAGGGACGTATTTTTGACACGCCACATAGCAATCTGCACCCCGAATAGCGTTTACGCTTCGAGGGGAAAAGTGGCAAAATTAGAAGGGGAGCCGTATCAAAACTGCATAGAGTTGTGTTCAGCCCATCAAAGTACCCCAGACATGCTCATGGTCTTGGCCAAAATGCATATGGCCACCTTAGTAAAAGACCTTTATGCCTTTATGAAGGCTAGGAAAACCTGTAGAGAGTTTGTGTTCGCTGCCGCAACAGTGAAACACGAAACCAGGAAGCTGATATCTTCCAACATCTGGGGTAGAGACCTCTTTCTAAAAAAGGTAGTTAGAGAGGTGATTAAAAAGGCCACCACAGAGAACATAGGACTTCTCCAAAAGTGATTCATCTTTTCAAAGAGAAACTCTTCCACAGATGTGGGTCCCCAACCTAAAAGGAAGACGGAAAAGTCTAGAAATTTTCTTCGGGCTGTTCAACAACATCCCACAGTTACGATGACCGCGGTGCCACAGGCAAGCGGTCGAATATGTAAACCTTCTGATCAGGCGAAGCAGAGACACTTCTGGTAGGAGGGAGGTTCCTTCAGGACGCTGGACCTTCGATCCTTGGGTCCAAGGCCTAATCAAGATGGGACTAGGATGGAAAAGAGATATGCCTCCACCATTATTTCCTCAACTCTTCCTACACTCCAACCCCCTCCTGGAAGAGTATACCTTAGAGTTCTAGAGCATACAGGTGGTAAGGAAAGTATAGTCCATCGAATTCCGGGGAAGGCTGTTTGGTGTTCACAAGAACAACTCAAGAAAACTCAGAGTCATTCTGGACTTGTCGCCACTCAACAAGTTCAAATAAAACAGCAAGTTCAGAATGTTAATCCTTCTGAACATAAGGACCTTATTTCAAAAATGGGTGTTCGCAGTCTTGTCAGACCTGAAAGATGTCTATTGGCAGCTTCCAGTCAGTCACCCCCTCTCCTCCTACCTAAGATTCAAGTTACAGAGGATAACGTATGTCCCAGAAAAGATACTTGTCGGACTAAACACAGTCGTAAGTATCATCACGGGATTGGCGGACACAGTCACGCAAAAACCAAGCCTAGAAATGGTTCAGGCAACAATGTACCTGGACGAAAGGCTGGGGTGGGCAGCACCCAAAATGGCTGGTCTATGAGCATCCAAGGAAGTGTTCCGGTTCCCAAAACATCGGGGATGCAAGATAAGCTTCAAGAAGTCTCGATTCTCTCCAGCTCAAAGGCTTCAATGGTTAAAAAACCATTGAAACCTATGGTCACACCAACTCTCCTTTCCCTTGGGGATGTAAAAGGAGATCGCAGGGTCAGTCAAGAGACTATGGTAATCAGTCAGGATTCCAAGACGCCGATCCCATGGCAAGGGATCTCAACGACACTGGATTCGCTGTCAGGGGAGGTAGAGATGCTATGAACGGGACGCGATATCCCTGACTGATTATGGAAATCGTCCAGGAATCGGCCCCGAGTTGCTGCCACCTGTTTGCACAAATTTGTAGGCATCCACCCACTGGTGGACATGCAGGGGGACTGCCACTCCTAGCGTTTGCGGCCTATGCCGCTCCCTCTAGCATTCTTTTCTCCCCTGGAGGACTCTTTGCCTTTCTTGTCCTTGACAGGAATGGGCTTAGACACCGTTGTCTTCGCTGCAGCTGCCGGTTTCGTGCTCTTGGTAGATGTTAAAGCCCTATGTAGGAGAGAGTCCTGGTTGGACTTCCTCCAACTCTCAGCTGCCTGCTCCACGTCCTTAGGCTCGAACAAGTTCTTCCCCAAGATGGAAGAATGTCTGAGTCTGCTGATGTCGGTACTGGGGACTTTCTGGTGGAATCTCTCAGACACTGAATTTCGACGTTTCAAGATGGTATTAGCCCACAAGTTCGAGACTTGGTGGGCTCGAAACTCGATTGTACGAGTGCCTGAGAGTAGAAAGGTCTCCATGGCCTTCCTGGTACTCTCCTTGGACAAGTCCTCAGATCGTAACAGGATGCCCAGAGACCTTAGCCAGATGTCCAGCCACGAAGTTGCCTGCATGGCACACTTCCCCACTTTCTCCTGACTAAGGATCTCCGTTGCCGAAAATGACACTTGCTGGTTGGAGTCTCTCTCTAAAGGGACTCCCCTGGTAAGCTCTTCCAAGGAGTGGTGTAGGGGAAGAACTAAACAAGTCTCCTCCATGATGTCAAAGTACCTCCTCTGATGGACACGAGGAGGCGGGAGGAACTTGTTACTGATGCTGGATAGGCTGGAGGAGGCAAGCTCGGAGAGCTGGCCTTCGACCTTGTCTCTGACCTCTTAACCCCTTGAGACCAGGGCAAAGCCGCACTGGCCCTTGAGGGTTTTTGAGTACCGAAGACTCGGTCCAAGACCGTGTCCTTGCCCTCACGAGGGGGAATCTCTGGATCCGCAAACCCATTGAGATTCCTCGTAAGGGTCAGAACCTGCCAGAACGCATGCTCTGATTCCTGTGGCTCCCCTCCTGAAGGGCTAGCAGCGAAGTCTCCCGTCCCCAAAGGCTCTTCTTGGGGGGACTCGTGGACGTTCTCTGAGGGCTTGGCTGGCTCCGGTCTAATCCTTGAGGATGACTTCGGCAAAGTCTTAGAGTCCTTCGACTCCCTCCCGGGAGGGATGCAGTACTCCAACCGTGATGGTGGGAGGCTCTTCTCCACCCCTACCCGAGAAGACTTCCCAGCGCGAGGTGGGGTTTCCCCCATTGGTGCGATGGGGGAAACCTCACCTCGCGTGACTCCCCTGAGGACGGGAAATCTTCGTCCAAAGGGGAGGGAGAGAAAGTCTGGGGGGGGTGAGGAGGCCTTCCTCAGAGACTTCCGAGGAGTCAGCTTCGCCCTTGGAGAAGTTACCACGTCAGATACTCCTCTCTTAGTCTTCAGGGGAGAAGAAGCTGCCAATGATTTGTGGCCCAGATCAGAGAAAACAGGCTTAAAAGCCTGCAAGACTGCTCTGACGAGGGACCCAAACCATGGCTGCTGACTGACCGCTGCGCTGTCAGAAACTCCCTCTGGAGGGAAGGGGATCGTTCGATCCCTAGGAGGAGTTACCAAAGGATGGTCTGCCTGAAAAGAAGGAGAAATGTCCCTGGACCTATCCGGAATCCTCCCTCCCTCCGGCGAGCACGCCGTTCTGCGCTTGCGGGGGGGGGGGGGGGGACGTGACGATGATGACCTGGCCGCGCATTGTCCTGCAGCTTCACGTGTGGGATCACGCTGGCGTTCGCGCGATGGGATTTGCCCTGGGTCGCGCGCGGGCGAATGTTGGCGCGCGAGGGCGATGGCGAGGGCGCGCGCGGGCTGGAGATGGCAGAGGGCGCGCAGAAGGCTGGATGAGCGCGCGCGCAGGATCTGGCTGAAGAGCCCGTGAGGGCGATAACGTTGGGCGTGCGTGCGCAGGAGATATATCCCTTGCGCGGGCGCGCACATCTGGCTGTGTTGGTGGGCGCGCAGGGCGCGCGTGTGCATTCTCGTGGGCGCGCGTTGGAGACTGCGCGCCAGGTGAAGAATGGAGCGCAGGCAGGGTCCGATGGCGCGTTGGTGAGCGCTGGCGAGCAGGGGAAGAGATTATCTTCCCCATTGCGCCCAGATCAGAAGATCGTGGGCGCGCAGGAGATCGTTAGTGCGCAGGCGAGCGCTGGCTCGCAGGCGAGCACTGGCGCGCAGGCGAGATGCTAATTTTGCCTTTAATTGATTATTTAAATTGACAAAACAATGTTAATGTATTCCTAACAGTTTTTTTTTTTTTTCATTCACAAATAAATATCTTTTTTATTTTTATGAAGACTGAAATTTATTCCAATTCCTTACACCATGATGTCCCTTTCTCAGCCACTCTTTTTTAATCTTTCTAAGGAGTCATTTATCATAATTTTTTCCTCCCACACTGTCTTGTTGTCAGTATAAAAAAATTCTTTCCCTTTCACCTAATGTTCTGATATTTTTTTCCCAAGTTTAAAACCATCTTACCTAAAGAATATAGAGCTATACCTATTAATGCTGCTAACTTCTCAGAAATGAATCAACGATCATCTTACGCGTTTATTCAGCCCAAGGCAAGGGAAGATAAGAAGGAAGTAAGATTCTAGCTGGGTCCCCTTGCCTAGTATAAATCAAGGGGTGGTGCCCAGTGTTCCGTTCTCTTGACCTGTTACTTAGGTTTTTGGGTATTCCACCATTGTATATTTGTCGTGTAGTGAACGTTGGGTTGTGGTCGGCATTCGGACACTAGGCAGTTCAAGTGCTACCTTTGGCTACAGTCCACAAACCACTACACTGTGGAAAGACCAAAGCACAGCACCTTGAACTGGTACATTCTGTTGTCTAGGCTGAATCTTAAGTACTTCCTTGAAGACAGATGGACTGGGATCTGGAAGCACGCGTCCTTTAAGTCCAGTGTGCACATGAAGTCTTGCGGTCTTACTGCTAGTCTGACCGTGTCTGCCGTCTCCATGCTGAACAGAGTTTGTTTGACAAACTTATTCAGAGCTGAGAGGTCAATGACTGGTCTCCAGCCTCCAGACGCCTTCTTTACAAGAAAGAGTCGACTGAAGAAGCCTGGGGATCCGTCGACGACCTCTTGGAGAGCGCCCTTCTTCAACAGGGTCTGGACTTCTGCCCGAAGGGCTTGCCCTCTTGCCGATCCCAAGGCAAGGGAGCTCAATGACACTGGATTCGTCGTCAGGGAAGGTAGAGATGTTATGAACGGGACGCGATATCCTAGACTGATCACGGAGATTGTCCAGGAATCGGCCCCGAGTTGCTTCCACCTCTTTGAGCAACTTTGTAGGCATCCCCCCACTGCTGGAAATACAGGGGGGCTGCCTATCCTAGCGTTTGTGGCCTCAACTGCTCCCTCTAGGATTTTTGCCTCCCCTGGAGGACTTTTTGCCTTTCCTTTCTTTGACAGGAAAGGGCTTAGACACCAATGTCTTCGCTGCTGTTGTCGTCATAGTGGTCTTGACTGGACGGGACTCCTGTGGTGCTGGAGGCTTATAGGGCTTGGATGTTAAAGCCCTATGAAGGAGGGAGTCTTGATGAGACTTCCTACACCTCTCAGCGGCATGTTCCACATCCTTAGGCTCGAACAGGAGGAATGTCTGAGCCTATTGATCTCGGCGCTAGGGATCTTCTGATGGAATCTCTCAGCTACTGCATCCCGACGTTTCAGGATGGTATTTGCCCAAAAGTTCGATATTTGGTGGGCCAAAAACTTAATCGTGCGAGTACCTGAGAAAGGAAGGTTTCCATAGCAATCCTGGTACATTCCTTGGAAAAGTCCTCAGAACGTATCAGGATTATCCTAAGGTCCCCAACCAGATATCGAGCCACGAAGTGGCTTGCATAGCACACTTCGCAACTTTCTCCTGGTTGAGGATCTCAGCTGCCGAGAATGAGACCTGACGGTTGGAGAGTCTCTCAAGAGGGACTCCCCTGGTTAGCTCTTCCAGCGAGTGGTTAAGTGGAAGAGCTAGACAAGGCTCCTCTAGGATCTCGAAGTACCTCCTCTGCTATACGCGAGGAGGTGGGAAGAGCTTGTTGGTGGTACCGGAATGGTTGGAGGAGGACATCTCAGAGAGCTGTTGTGAGATCTTATCCCTGGTACTCTTAACCACTTGAGACCAGGGCAGGGCTGCACTGGTCTTAGAGGGTTTTTGAGTACCAAAGACGCGGTCTAAGAACGTGTCTTTGCCTTCTCGAGGAGGGATCTCTGGGTTGGAAAACCCATTGAGAGCCCTCATTAGAGTCAGAACTTGCTAAAACGCATGTTCTGACTCTTGCTGGTCTCCTCCTGCTGTAGGACTTGCAGCGAAGTCTCCTTCTATCCCCAAAGGCTCTTCTTGGGGAGAGTCGCGGACATTCCCTGAGCGGCTAGTTGGCTCCATCCTAGTCCTAGTAGAGGAATTAGGCAATGTTTTGGAGTCTTTAGATTCCTTCCTGGGAAGGATATAAGACTCCAACATTGACGAGTGTGGCATGTTCCTTCCAATCCCTGACTGAGTAGAACCCTCAGCACGAAGAGAGGTTTCCTCCATTGGTGCGATGGGGAAAAGTCTCTCGTCACGTGATTCCCTTGGAGACGGGATATCTTCGTCCGAAAGGGAAGGAGAGGCAGTCTCAGGAATAGAAGGAACCTGCCTCGAAGGTCTGTGGGGAGTCAGTTTCGCCCTTGGGGAAGTGACCGCGTCTGGAACTCCTCTTTTTCTCTTCAAAGGGGTAGAATAAGCCATGGTTCTGTGTCCCAATTCAGAGAAGACAGACTTGAAAGCCTGAGCTACGGCTCTGATCAGGACACCGAACCAGGGCTGTTGGCCGACAGACGCGCTGTCAGATATACCCTTTGAAGGGAAAGGGATTGAAGGATCCCTGGGAGGAGTCACTAACATTGGTGGGTTCGTCTGTGGTAGCTTTGGGATCCTGGACCCCTCTGGAAGTTTCCCACAATGCACGGTGGCATGCGCTTGCGGGGAGGGGAATAAGGCGATGGCGATCTTGTCGTACGTTGTTTAGTAGTCTCGCGCGCGGGAGGATATTGGCGCTCGCGCGAGGGAGAATAATGGCGCTCGCGCGAGGGAGAATAATGGCGCTCGCGCGAGGGAGAATAATGGCGCTCGCGCGAGGGAGAATAATGGCGCTCGTAGAATATTGGGGTTCGCACGAGGGCGGGTCCCGGGGCTCGCGCGAGGGCGGGTCCCGGGGCTCGCGGGAGGGCGGGTCCCGGGGCTCGCGCGAGGGCGGGTCCCGGGGCTCGCGGGAGGGCGGGTCCCGGGGCTCGCGCGAGGGCGGGTCCCGGGGCTCGCGCGAGGGCGGGTCCCGGGCCTCGCGCGAGGGCGGGTCCCGGGCCTCGCGCGAGGGCGGGTCTCGGGGCTCACGCGAGTCGCGCGAGGGGTTAGTCCCGGGGCTCGCGCGAGGGGGAGTCTCGGGGCTCGCGCGAGGGGGAGTCCCGGGGCTCGCGCGAGGGGGAGTCTCGGGGCTCGCGCGAGGGGGAGTCCCAGGGCTCGCGCGAGGGGGAGTCTCGGGGCTCGCGCGAGGGGGAGTCCCGGGGCTCGCGCGAGGGGGAGTCCCGGGGCTCGAGCGAGGGCGAGTCTCGGGGCTCGCGCGAGGGCGAATCTCGGGGCTCGCGCGAGGGCGAATCTCGGGCCTCGCGCGAGGGAGAATATCGGGGCTCGCACGCGGGAGACTGGTGGCGCGCGGGCGCTCAGGATTATTACGAAGAGTGCGCAGCCGTAGGGCGCGCGTCTGTGCCAGCCGTAGGGAGCGTGCGCGCAGGAGAAGTTCCCTAGCGCGCGGGCGCGCAATGGATTCATGTGGGGCGCGCGGGAGAATGTTGGCGCGCATCCCTCGGAGAAGATGGACGAGCGTGCGCAGGGCGCGTAGGATTGTGCGCAGCATGGCGCGCAGGAGAGTTAGATGTTGGGCGCGTATGCGCGCGGGCAGGAGAACGTTGGCGCACAGGAGAGCGCTGGCGCGTAGGGGAGTGCTGGCGTGCAGGAGAGCGCCATTACGCAGGAGATTGATGGCGCGCAGGTAGTTTGCGCGCAGGTGAGTGTTGGAGTGCAGATGGGCACGGGCGAGTAGGAGACTGTTGGCGCGTGGGCGCAGTTTGCACAGGGCGCTCAGGAGAACGTCGGCGCATATGTGCATGAGGGCGCGCATAGCGCGTGATGGAGCTATGCTCCTGTTGGAGCGTACGCTCTTGATGCCCTATGTTAGAATTATGATGAATATCCGCGCGTAGTGATGGGGCCTGGCGAGCTACTAAAGAGCGCTCGTCAGGTCTCGTGGGCGCGTAGCGAGTATGTTGTTGGCACACAACAGCACGCTTGGGTGGAGCCATGTTAGGCCCATGTAGAAACGGTGATGGCAGGTCGGCAGGTCTGTCAGGTGGTAGGTCGACGTGTACTTTAAAAGGACGACCTTCTACCAAAGGAGATCGCGAACGTTCTGCAGAGAGGTCCAGGACCAATGCAGGAGCAGTGACGGATGATTGGTCTAGAGGCTCCTCTGCGGGGGACTGCATTGAAGATGTTGAACCAAAGAGGCGCCTCCTCACCGCAGGTGAAGGAAGGCCTCTATGGCGAAGAGGATGGCGAGCCTTCTGACGAATGCGCCCTCTGGGAGCCGTTGGATCAGCAAGCTGACCTTCTGCAGTCCTCCAAAGAGGAGTCTCTGTAAGTGAGCTCCCCCGAGGGAGAGAAACACAAGCAGGAGAGACTGACGATGGACTTAGTTTCCCCCTCGTAGGTTGAACAGGAACGGGAGAAACTAAGCCGTCAGCTACCGTAGAGTTTGGAGTGGAAGAGATGGGTGAGACCGCATTGGATACCTCTGACACCACAACGTTGACAAGAGACAGAGGATCAACCTCTGACGGTGACGACGAATGCTTGACAGCAGCACCCAATCGGATGTAGTTAAGCAAAACCTCCTTGGAGGGCAAACCCGTAACCCCCAAGGAGGACCAAAGCTGAAATAGGGAGGTTAGTGACATATCCTCCCCTGGGGGGAGAGGTGGAGCTGCTTCGCCAGGGGAAGCAACATCATCTCTCGAGCCCCAAGGTTAGTTAACAATACATCGGTCTACGCTACCACTCGACGGTCTCTCGAAAGAGACCGACCGAGTGGGAGCTTCGGAGGAGGTTTGGGCAACGGAGGAAGAGGCCTTGGGATTATCTCCTTTCGAAGCAACCTTCGAAGGAGAAATATCCCGTTTGGACTTTCGTTGTCGCAAAAACCTCTCCCACTGGGAGGCAGACCACTCCCTACACTTGTTGTTACTATCACACCGTTGGCCCCTACAAGAAGGACAAAGGGAGTGAGGATCAGTCTCGACCGCCGACATGAATGTTCCACAGGGGCGGTCAGGAAACCCAGGGCAGGTGCGCATGATCGCAGAGGCCAACTTTACACATACAGAACTAGAAAAAGGAAAGAACAAAAGCAATTAAATGGCTGCCAATATGACAGCCAGGATGAGAGCGGACACGTACGACCACCATCTGAGCCGAGAGCAAAGTGAGCTCAAGCACAGGTGTGTGTGTGTGTGTGGGGGGGGGGGGGGGGGGGTTAGCAAGCAACTCTCCCCTACCCCCACTAACTAGCGGTATGGGTAGTATACCCTCGTTAAAAATTAATGGCTTGTCATTTCAGCTACGCCGAAAGTAAAACCCCTATTATATAGCGTGGTTTGTATTCCAGTTACGGTACAAATACAAATTACCTCCGAATTTGTCATTTGTTCTGTAACTTTAATACAAACCACGCTATTTATAGGTGACTCACCCATCATAAGGGTGGAAGTCCCTGACAATCTGGCTTTTTGGCTTTACCCGGGTTACTGCCTATTGTGCAAAGTTCTGGGCAACAATATGGAGACCCTAACACATCACTAACCTGCTAAGCAATGTGACTGTCCAGGTAAACGTTATTCCGAGTCTTGCAGGACATAACTTTGGTGAATGGTCTCTTAAGGATACGGGGATGCAACAGTACTGGAACAATACTAGGTTACACAAGGAAGCAATGGTTTACCTGCAGAGGTTTGAGGCCAGATTGTGCAGAGGTTCTAGGATGCTGATTTTCCCGAAGAGAGGGAAGGATGACGAAAGGAAAAGAGCCAGACATTCCTTTTCCTTCACTCAAGACTAAAACTCTGGTAACCAATGCTCTCAACCTTCTGCTACTTGTCCAATAAGGAGCTTGAGGTACTAAACCTGCTGTTGTGCAACCACCACAGGACCGATAGAGAACGTATCAAGATTCCTGTGGGTCACGTTTTGCAGGTAGCAGGCGGTGAAGGTCTTTTGGCGTTTTTACACGCCTGCTTGCAATACCTGCGGCCCAGAGTAGTTCTTTTTGAAGGCCAGGGACGTTGCAACGCCCCTGACATCATGCGCTCTGGGACAACGTGTTGGTGGAGGGTCGGGATCAGGGCAAAGTCAATGACTCTGCCAATCCATGAGGAGACTGTGTTCTTCGTGAACCTTTGTTTGGTTCTGCCCGTGCTTACGAAGAGTGAGGACACTCTGGGCCGCGCTGCTGCTGTTGTCTTGAGGTAGCGCCTCAAACACCTGACTGGATATAGTAATAGATGATCTGGGTCATCAGTTGCAGAGCTAAGACTCAATATCCGGAAGGATTCGAACCTAGGAAGCTTACCTCTCCTCATCCCCTTGAATGGGCGACGTCAAAAGAGAGACCATGAAGTTCGGTAACTCATTTGGCTGGTACCTAGGCGAGTAGGAACACCGTCTTCCAAGTCAGGTAGTGATCTGTTGCCTGGCGTAATGGTTCGTACGGAGGTTTCTTTAGAGACCGAAGCACTCAACCATGTTCCAAGCAGGAGGTCTCACTTCCGAGTGATAACAGGTAAGTTCATAACTTCGTATTTGAAGGGAAAGTTCCAGCGATGAGGAAATATCCATTCCTTTCAGTTTAAAGGCAAGTCTCAAGGCTAAGCAATAGCCTTTAACCGCTGACACCCTTCTTTTAGTGCGTCCAAGAACAGCCTCAAATCAGGAGGAGGGACGACAAGATCGACACCCTTCAGCAGATTCTCGTCTGCCAACCACCATCAGAGGTCCATCTTTTCTTCCGATGCCATAGGAATCAGAGTATCCAGGGAATCAGAGGCCTGATTCCAGTTGGACTTCAGATGCCACTGGAGGGAAGGCATCCCGAGGCTACCTTTGGGAACTAGACGGGCCAAGGATGATAGGCGTCCAAGGGGACTTAGCCACTTCTGGGCTGGGAGCTATTCTTGTTTGAGGAAAGGGTTAGCTACTTTCCTCAGCCTTGCTATCCTGTCGTCTGATGGGAAGGCTTTGTGCAGGTTGGTGTCAAATACCCGGCCTAGGTATACCAGTCTTTGAGTGGGTAGCAGAGAAGACTTCTCAGGGTTTACCATAATACCCAGATCTTGACAAAGCCTCAGAAGTTTGTCCTGGTGCTGAAGAAGGGTTGCCACTGAGTCTGCCAGGATCAGCCAGTCGTCCAGGTAGCGAAGCAGATGAATGCCTGTGAGCCAAGGATGACATTACGGCAAACACTCTTGTGAAGACCTGGGGTGCTGTGGAAAGGTCAAAACACAGCACCCTGAACTGGTATGTTTTGTTGTCGATGTTGAATCTCAAATACTTCCTTGAAGACCGATGGATTAGGATATGGAAGTATGCGTCCTTCAGATCCAAAGTACACATGAAGTCCTGTGGTCTTATCACTAGTCTGACCACGTCTGCCATCTCCATTCTGAACAAAGTCTGTTCGACAAACTTGTTCAGATATGAGAGGCGATGACTGGTTTCCAGGCTCCAGATGCCTTTTTCACAAGAAAGAGTCGACTGAAGAAGCCTGGGGACCCGTCGAGGACCTCCTGGAGATCGCCCTTCTCAAACATGGTCTGGATTTTGGCTGGAAGGGCCTGCCCCTTTGCTGATCCCATCACAAGGGAGCTCATAGGCACTGGAGTCTTGGTCAGTGGAGGGAGAGATGAAATGAACAGGACGCGATACACTGAGCGGATCATAGAGACCGTCCAGGGCTCGGCCTCGAGCTGCATCCACCTGGTCCAGCAGCTTTGAAGACATCCCCCCACAGGTGGACGAGAAGGGGGACGCCCTCTCCTAGCATTTGCGCTTTTTTACTGCCACCTCTCTGGTGTTTGCTTCCACGGATGGATTTTCTGTCTTTCCCATCCTTAACAGGAAAGGGCTTCCTAGACACCTTAAGTTTGAGGATGGCTGCCGTTTTCTTCGATGACACTTTTCCTTGGCTGATCTTTGGAGGGGCTGATGGTCTGTAGGGCCGAGCTGGAGGGGCCCTAAGAAGGAGGGAGTCCGTGTTGGACTTCCTCCACCTCTCAGCAGCCTGCTCAACATCCCTAGGCTCAAAGAGGAAGGACCACTCCATGGAGGAGGTTCAAAGCCTAGTGATATCAGCTTTTGGGACCTGCAGGTGAAATCTCTCGGCCACCGCATCCCTACGTTTCAGTTTGGTGTTAGCCCACAGGGTCACTACATGGTGGGCCAGAAACTCAATGGTGCAAGTGCCCAAAAGAAGAAAGGTCTCCAAGGCCTTCCTCTGTTCGCACCAGGATTCCTATCGATCCTAACCAAAGATCCAGCCACAAAGTAGCCTACATGGTATACATCACAACCTTCTCTGGGTTCACGATCTCAGATGCTGAAAAAGAGACCTGACGCGCAGAGAGCCTCTCAAGAGAGACTCCCTTGGTCAGCTCTTCCAAGGAGTGGTGCAGTGACATAGTCGAGACTGCCTCGTCCATGATGTCTTAATATCTCCTCTGACTAACACCCGAAGGTGGGAAGAGTTTAGCGGATGAGGAAGAGCGGAAAGACTCAGAGATAGAAGACAACTGAGAGGGGATCTTATGCCGGACACCCTTTAACCCCCAGGACCAGGGCTGGGCTGCACTGGCCTTAGGAGGCTTTTGAGTGCCTAGGACACGGTCTAAGACAGTGTCCTTGCATTCTTGAGGGGCCATTTCTGGATCTGTTAACCCGTTAAGGGCCCTCACGATAGCCAAAACCTTCCAAAAGGCGTGTTCCAACTCTCTCTGATCGTTGTCCGAAGCTGGGCTGGCAACGGGATCTTCATCCACACCGAGGTCTCACCCCAGGGTGGGTTGTGGTCGTCAACAGGAAGACTGACTCAGCTCCTAGACCCCTCCAAGGGGTTCTGAGTCCTGGAGGAGGACTTGGGAATTGTCTTAAAAGAGTCCTTAGATTCCCTTCTAGTAGGGAATAAAGGCTCTAGGGTAGAAGGTATCGATAAAGTGACCTTCTCAGAAAGAAGAGAACGAGAAGCTGAAGGCGGGGCTATGTTCTCTCCTTGAGGTCTTTCCGTCGGAGACGGGAGAGAAGAGTCCGACACTGACTCATCCCTCTGGAAGCCTCTACCAATGGTGGGTGAGGCATCAAGGAGCCAAGACAATGATGGAACCTCAGAGGAGGATTCTGCTCTAAGAGTCCTGACCGGAGTCAATTTGTCCTCTTGTTGAAGAGACCTTATCGTGGAAATCCCCTTTTCCTCTTCAGGGGGGAAGAAGCAGTCGTGGTCCTAATTCCCGAATCGGCTGGCACCGCTGGGGCTTCTGATGGGCGTACCGGAAGAAACGGGGTGAAGACTTGAGATACCGCCCTGGTCCACGGCTGCTTACTCATTGAAGTGCTCTACAGGAGATCCCCCAAAGGGAAAGAGGTAGAAAAGTCCTTCAGAGGTGTCTCCACACCAGATACTGATGACTTCGGGATTGTAAGAGTCGATTCCCTTCTAAAGGGAGGTAGCTTTGGAATCTTGAAACCCTGCAACTTGCCCACTCCCTCCTCCCCCAGCAGTTGCGACGTTACGTGTTTGCGGGGAGGGAAAGTGAGGAGACGGAGAACCATCGTAAGTAACCCTACCTTTTTTGGAGGCCACAACCATCGCTTTCAGTGGTTGTAGTGGGCAATCCTCTCTTGCCAGACGATGAGGTGGACGCTGACGCGTTGGAGGGCGACGAGAAAACTCCTGCTCTAGCGGTGACGATCGATACAACGGTAACGTGAGGTCGATCGGTACACTACATGAGAGGCAGGACAATTTAATGATGATTCTTTAGAAGGCGAATCATGCGTCGCGGTCGAGAAGGTTGAACAGGTGAGTGAACGCGTTCCACCCGAGAGCGACGCGATGGCTTAAAAATGAGCGAACGCTGATTCGATGGATGATCAAGCATCTCTCGAGACGGAGAAGGTCTACGCGTCTCGTGAATACTTTGGGGAGAACACCGCTGCATGGGAGATCGCTGATGAGCAAGTGAACGTTGCCGAGCAGGCGAATGCTGACGAGCTGGCAATCACTGAGAAGCAGGTGAACACTGGCGGGCCGGAAAATGTTGTCGAGCGAGCGAACGCTGTGGTGCGGAGGAACGGTGGTGGCCAAGTGAATGCTGATGGGCAGGTGAACATGGCCAGGCAGGGGACCGTTGACGGGCAGGCGATTTCTGACAAGGAAGCGATTCCCACATTTCCAGCGATTCTCACGTAGCAAATGATTCACGAGCAAACGAACGATTAGAAGGAGTATGAGACGTTCAATGTCGATGGTCAGTTGGAAGAGGCGATTCACATGCAACCCCACATTTAGGTTGTACACGAGAAGTCATATGTTGACGTTGGTCAGGCGACAGACGAGCTAGTCACGTTGGTTTTGACGTAGCTCAATGACAATGGTCGAGTGATTCACACGTCGAAAGCATCGGAGAAGACGATTCACGTAACTTGAATACCCAATCAGGTGACAGTTTTACTGGGAAACACTCTTCGAAACTTTTCACACAATTTCCACCACTAATATTTCAGTCTTTAGAGAGTAATGGAGGCATGTGAATCTTCATCTCATTTACCATCTACTTTGACATCAATTTCTGTGGATTTTCTCCCAAGTTCTTGTCTCAATTATTATTTAAATTATAAAGATTTTTTTTTTGCATTATTGTGGTGACATCGAAAGAATAATAAAGTACTGCCAAGATCACGGTGTTATTAAAAGTGAAAGTGACACTATTTACCCCACCAGTGGTTCCAAGTGTCAACTTGATATTAACAAAAATGCATTTCGGTGTGACAGAAGGCATGTTGTATTGAAAAAGAAGAAAAAAAAGATGCAGATTTTATGTATGCATTTTTAAGGGAACATAAATTTGTTGGAAAAGAATTAAGAATTTCTCACAAAACTACATATGATTGGTGCTCACTCATTCGTGAGGTTATTGTGCATTGGATATTGAGTCGGCAAGGTGAAACTCACCTTAACCCTCCAACCTAAGTAGTACACGAAGGGTTTTAGGCTGTTTTATATCTAATGGAATGATCTTCCTAATCGGGTGGTTGAATCAGTAGAACTTCAAAAGTTCAAAGTTGGAGCAAAGGCTTTTTTGTTGACCAGGCGGACATAGTCTTTTTATAGTTTATTTATGACATATTTGTTTTTGATGTTGTTGATAGTTTATTATATGACATGTCTGTTTTGACGTTGTTTCTTATTTTAGAATGATTTATTGTTAATTTGTTCTCTTCATTTATTTATTTCCTTATTTCCTTTCCTCACTGGGCTATTTTTCCCTGTTGGAGCCCCTGGGCTTATAGCATCTTGCTTTTCCAACTAGGGTTGTAGCTTGGATAGTAATAATAATAATAATAATAATAATAATAATAATAATAATAATAATATGGCTGTGTACGGGAGG
>NC_090746.1:54841223-54856974 GCF_036898095.1 Palaemon carinicauda
AAAAAGCAATATTTCTTAGATGATAACCAGCGTTTTTACTACATTATTTATTTGGACATTGAGAGACAAGTTGCAGTCAAGAAATACGCCTAGATCGCGAGTTTTACTTGATATCGGCACCGAGTCATTATTTATGTTTTTTGAATACCACCCACCACCATAAACTCAGTTTTGCTCTCTTTTTAATTTTAGTTGTTTAATTATCGTCCATTATCTAACACTATTAAGAACTCGGTTTAGAGTTTCAGTAGTGTCGTCTACATCATTTATTGAGTAGAATTGTCTCATCCGCAAATAGTTTGAACTTCAGACCATGCCTTTGTAGTATTTTCGATAGACCGATAGTATGGATGCAGAATAAGATTGGGCAAATTACACTCCCCTGGGGTAACCCCCCATTTAAAGGTTCATATGGTGAATAAGAGTTTCCAATTTGTTAACAGTAATTTCCACCAACCAAGTAGTCTTTTAGGTATTTGAAAGCTTGATCTTCAACGCCGATTAACCGTAGATAATTTAATAGCAGTTCGTGCATATCTGTATCAAAAGCATTACTAATATCGAGTAATATTAAAATACCACATTTATTTTCATCCATTATTTCCACCATATCATTTACAACAGAGCACATGGCTGTCTCCGTAGAGTATAGTTTTATGTAAGCAGATTGGTTATCAAGCAAAGCTATTACGTCTAAGTGACTGTCTACTTGTTCAAGAATTATGTATTCTAGCACTTTTTAAACTAAGGATGGATTCGAAATAGGTCTATGTGAGCTTAATTCTGGTAATCCAGAGGATTTTCAGAACTGGTGTAACTAAAGCCATTTTTCACAGTTTTGGGAATTTACATTCATCAATACTTGCATTTGCTATTCTCATAATTATTTCAGCTAGACTAGAAAAGTTTCTCTCTCCAATTACTTGAGATATTGACATAAGATCGGTTTTAGCTTAGCATGAAATAACAACAACAACAGCAACAACAACAACAACAACAACAACAACAACAACAATAATAATAATAATAATAATAATAATAATAATAATAATAATAATAATAATAGTAATAATAATAATATGTTTATTATCATTGAAATGAGTCTGAGAAAAGCTTATAAATAATAACACAATACTTCATTTGCTCTTATACTCCGTGTACTTCCGTCAGAATATGCAGTCAGGATTAACAGATAAATTAGGTAAAAAAAATCTGAGAGAGAGAGAGAGAGAGAGAGAGAGAGAGAGAGAGAGAGAGAGAGAGAGAGAGAGAGAGAGAGAGAGAGAGAGAGAGAGAGAGAGAGAGAGAGAGAGATCATCTTGTGAAAAGGTCAAATTAAATGTCTTTCTTATATGTGCAGGATGTTCGTATGTACATATATTTCAATGCTTGTTTAAAATACAAGCAAGTAATTTGTACTTAACCTTTAATATTATTGTTTGGAATTCAATAAAACCAGTTTTCTCCATAGACTACCATGTGAAATCATTTTCGAAACACATGAACCCTATTCTAACTCTCTTACTCTTTCTAACGGGAAAGCTTAATGCACACACACAATTCCTTTGTTATCATAGTGAATATCAGTTTACTATCTTTCAAATTGAACATAAGTAAAAAAAGAAATTAAATGAAACATTTTATTGCATGTTGTGCGATCCATTTATATGTCATTTATGGTTATAGATATTTTCTTATGCAATAAAGAGCTTTTGTTTAGAATAGTTATTTGTTTTTCACTGCAGTTATTTCAGTTATGTTAATTTGAGTATTTTCTTTACTACTGCTGGTCATTGGCACTGCACTGTGGTACTCCTATTATCAGCTCATTGATACAGATCTGCATTTTTCTATTTGCACTTTTCTAGTTATATTGGTAATATAGCTCGTTAAAACGAATACGCCTCTTGCTGTAATATACACCCTAAATTAGAATTAGAAGATCATGCAAAATTGTTAACCTTAACAGAGATACGAATCAAATCAATGATGATATCATGTTTTCCCAACAAAAAAACTGGAAACATTAAAAGTTAAACGGTCAGCTGGGGAAAGTTAGAAATATATTTATTTGATAAACCGTTGATTAAAAATCTGATGAACGAAGATAGTTTATTTTCTCTCATACCACTGCTAAGCAAGGGCTAATGAAAGCTCACTCAAAGTTTGGTGTAGAATATTATGATAAAAAATATTTAGGTATAAAGATTACAACAAAAACCATTTTCTCCTGATTTACAACTGTGAAATCAACTAGAATGTGCAATAAAATAAGTATTTTCCTCTTTCCACAGATTATTTTGTGAGGGACACTTATGCAAACAGCATTTTTAGGGTGGGATGATGCCACGAATAAAGCTTGCTGAACTTAGTATATACGCATGTCAAAGGGAAATTAGATATCTTGTTGAAATACCTTTGTAGATTAGCCTACAAGAGATGAACAACCTGCCATCAGTTAGTTATGGGTGAATATTCTAGGTGGTCTTTTAACTTGTAAAGATTCAATTGTTTGACTTTAACTATTTTTGTTACAATATAGAAGTGACTGAAAGTTAAAGTAAAAACCTTCAGGCTCAAGCACACACACACACACACACACACAAAACGTAGATCGGTGTGCCGGTACGAGTCAATATCTTCTTAACTACTACTTGCCCTCGCAAACAATCCAAGGGTTTAATTTTACTTCAGACGAAGACGCTACGCTTTCCTTTAAGTGATAATTATGTCGAATTCATATTCTAAGGAGGAATACTTGGATAGTCTCCAAGACTACATTGACGACGCTGATAAGGCTATAAATGATTTTACGCAACAAATTGGATGGACGACACCTTTGGAACCCATGGTATGACTTAGGTTATCACAATTCATGATCAAATTGCCTACCCCTTGCCAATGCTAATCAAGATGATAAAGACCATTATTTGAGTAAGGATATTAGTGTATCTGTATGTAAACCCTTCAATGTTTTATGTCGTTTATAACCTGACTAGTAGTTCGTAACAGGTTGTTTACATCATATAATTACGGTAGTTAGGATAGGGTAAGGTAAGGTGGTGTTAGGTTAGGATAGGACAATTATTTGCAGCTTTTCTTTGAACTGTTACCTAATCTCATACAAGATCTCGGAAAATGGTATGTATTTTGTTCTGAAAAACTGTTATGGATTGTAAACTGACTTTATTTTGATAAGTAATTTTCAGAGGTAAAGTGTTACTGTATTACATGTATGAAAATATTCATTTTTCAATATTAAACTTACCCGATAATCATGTAGCTGTCAACTCCGTTGCCCGACAGAATTCTACGGAAGGGATACGCCAGCGATCGCTATACAAGAGGGGGGTGTACTCACAAGCGCCACCTGTGGCCAGGTACTGCAGTACTTCTTGTTGACACCACTTCAATTTTTCCTCTGTCGTGCTTCCGGCAAGACGTTCATGGATACGCTTATAATTTTGGAGTCTTGTTCACGGTTTTTGGTGAAGTATTGCTCTAAGATTTCAGCTTTCGCTATTCAGGAAGTTTTATTATTAGCTTAGCTAGCTTTTGGAATTAATTTGATTATTTATGGTGACGAAGAGAGTATGAACTCTCTTTCACCTTTAAATGGCCGACCCTTCCCTTAGACGGAAGTGTTGGTGTCTAAGAGAGTATAGACTCTCTTTCTTAATTTTGCTTAACAAAAGTTATAGATTTACCTGTATTTTATATCTCTCCGCCTTTTATAGGCCTCTTCGATTAACTTCCTTTTATTATAAACTTATTAAAATTAATTTTTATATTTGTTTATATTCGACCTTTCCTAATAGTAGGCGGTCTTTTCTTGGTACCGAAGTTAATTAACATTGAGCCCGTCATTTCGGTTTTACCTGTTAACATATTATGCTATTTTAATGTTTTTGAAAGAATTTCTTTGATAGTCTCGTACTGTTTTCAAAGTTGAACTAACGTTTTGTTTTGTCTCTGCAGTTGTTGACGTTCAGAACGTTCAACTTGCGCTCTATCGTTACGATAGAGAGAGAATTTTCACGGTGTCACGTTGCAGTAAGAGTAACCGTGTCTAGCGTTTTGTTCATTCTTTCTTAACTTAATGGTTTTAATTCTAATAAAGGAACTTTTCATTTTGGGAAATATTTCAGTTTTTTCCTTTAACAATAATATGTTTTAACGATATATATGATTGGGCTCTTCTCTCAGGTTCTAAGTCGAGAGAGAGAGAGAGAGAGATAGAGACGGAGGGAGAAAGAGGAGGATAAACGTTTCGTTCAAGCGAGTAACGTTGTTATCGTTTTTGCTCTTCTCCCTAGTCTCTTTAGGGGAAGAAGGTAAACGTTTCTAGAGTTTTTTCTTGTTCTCAAGCTTTATGCGGTGAGAGATTTTAAACGTAGTTTATTTGATCTAGTGTTTAGTCTCTTTCCAGCCACTGAATTATTTATCTTTCATTAGATTTTTCTGTTACATTGTAATTCTGTTTTCGCAATTACTAACTTTTGAGAAAGGATAGAATTGCGTGTTTCAGGTACAAACCACTTAAAGTTTCGAGTTCAGTGAAATAAGTGCAAACAGAAAATCAAAAGTGATAAGTGATTAGCGCAAAGTGTGTCAGTGTTGTGCGTGAGGGTACTTCTGTGCGTGCCAGTCGTCCTCCCAGTCCGGGACCTCTTGCAAGCTCCCAAGCCCAGGGGAGAAGCAATGTCGAAGGGCAAAAGGGTTCGGCAGGCCTTGATCGGCGCACAGAAGTATCCTCGGTGGTTGCGGGCGTGTCTTACAGAGACCGTCACTCCCACCCGCAGACGATTGAGCCCTTATTTTGCTCGTCTGCAGAAGAAATTTCGGGGAGAAAACGCTGGTCTCAGGTCTCAAGACCTCTTAAACGTAAAGTCCAGACCTATGCCAGACGTACGAAGTTAGAGTTCAACAACCCGGATGCAGTCATTGGGTTAGCTCTGACTCTCCTCAGTCATCAGGTGACTGCACACCTCCTAAGAGAGGTAAGGCGATGCCTCAACAGACCTCATCTTCTATTAAGGCTTTGCCTCAACAGACCTTATCGTCTGTTGATCCCAAGACGACTTTGCTGCAGTCCATGCAGTCGCAGCTTGCGGTCTTAATGCGTGAGTTTCAGGCTGAGAAGGTTACACCTCCTCCTGCGAACGCTCCGCCTCTCCGCAGTCCAGTCTGCCAGGCGTACGAAGTTGAGGTTCCTCAGGCTACCTTACCGCGTTCTGAGTTGCCAGTTACCAGCGGTGTGCAGCAACCTCCGCCTCCTCCTGCGAGAGCTCCGCCTCACCGCAGTCCAGTCTGCCAGGCGTACGAAGTTGAGGTTCCTCAGGCTACCTTACCGCGTTCTGAGTTGCCAGTTACCAGCGTTGTGCAGCAACCTTAACCTTCCTTAAAGCAACCTCAGCAATGGGAGCAGGAGTCTTATGCCTTACTTCCTCCGCTTCCGCTTGCGGTTCCACCAGCGAGGCAACAATCTCTTGAGGTACGACAACCTCTTCCATCAATGAGGCAGCCACCTCAGCACTCGCTGCAGCTACCTAAACCCTCCTCAAGGCAAGAGTCTCAACTCCTTAGGCTAGCACCTCAGGAACCTCAACTCGCGAGACAAGAACTGCGTTCTGCGCAGCCGCTACCTCAACTCTCGCAGCTCACACCTCAGGAACCTTAACTCGTTCCTCAGGAACCTGCTACTGCGCATCCGCAACCCTTACAGCAAGCGCAACTCTTGAGGCAGCAACCTCATGCTATGAGTCAGCCACCTCAACGCATGTATCTGCCATTTTTTCCTCAACTTGAGCTTCTTCCCATTCAACTTGGGAATAACAAATGACAATAATAACACCTCATTACTTTCATAACTTGCATTTGTAATCATATACATGTATGCCTACACAAACATTATGATATGGAGGTTATTTGTATTACTTATATAAAAATATATATGTATTCCTTGCAATATATTTTTAACAAATCGCAAAATATGGCAAAAATATCTTCTAAACAAATGAATCATGAGTTATGAATGTAAGGTAATATTATGTTGATATTAAACCCTATGCAAGCATGCATGAAGTAATGCAGTGTTGCCAACAGGGCGAGTTTCCCTTTCCTGAGGTGAAGTAGATTATAGTACATTTAGTGTAGCTTAATTCTACGATTATCATGCCGGCTATCAAATTCATCAACAAAACAGTCTAAATCAATTCCCTCGGCACGTGCACTTTCAATGGACGGTAATGCGATATTACTCACTCTAGCACTGGTCATGGAATTTCTGAGAAATGTTACACGCCATGCAACACGCTCTGCTTACCTTACAGCATGCTCTACATACAGCATGCTCTGCATACAGCATGCTCTGCATACAGCATGCTCTGCATACAGCATGCTCTGCATACAACATGCTCTGCATACCTTACCGCATGCTTCTCAGTCACACATCTTTGGTTGTTGCCAACTCACTAGACTGTCAAGCAGTTTCATAACGTTGCCTTCTAGTCTGCTGCTTTTGCACCAGTGAAACCCTCACTGAGAGAACTTAGCTTTTCTCGGATATGGTCCCTGTAGATGAGAAAGTGCTTTTCTCCCTCCTTCTGATATTCCCTTGAGGACTCTGTCATTTGGAGAGGAGCCTTTAGCTGCGTAGCCTCCTATGGACTTTTATTTAAGCATAACATGCTCCCAGGGAAGGTAATGGTTCCACTTCAGTCGCTAACCCCGTCTGTTACCACACCTGCTCCCATAGACCTTGAGCTGTGTTGCAAGACATGCAGTCCAAGCTTAGTCCTTGTTAGAGGATTTTTTTGTTTACGGAGTCAGTGTGTCACTGGGAAGACGTTCAACAACCAGCAGAAGTGACTTGTTGTGACGCAGTGCGGCAACCTCAGCAACCCGATAAGGAGTTGTCTGTACGACCCAGACAGTCTAGACAGCTTCGGGTTGTCACTGTACTTCCTCGCTTCCCCATGGTTGACAGTTCACAGACTGTGCAGCAGTACCATGATCTTGTGTCCGGCTCCGTCAGACGACTGGCTTTTAAGAGCTCCCACAAGTCGTCGCTGTCTGGAGATTCTCAGATGGACTATGGATCTGACCAGGGAACTGGGCCTCCTGGTCAATTTTGAGGAGTCTCAGCTCGTCCCATCCCAGACCATTGTCTCCCTGGGTATGGATCTTCAGAGTCGAGCTTTTCGGGCTTTTCCGTCGGCCCCAAGGATCTTCCAAGCCCTAGAATGCATCCAGAGCATGCTGAGAAGGAACCGATGCTCAGTCAGGTAGTGGATGAGTCTAACAGGGACACTTTCATCGCTGGCCCTGTTCATCGTGTTAGGGAGACTCCACCTCCCCCCCTTCAGTATCATCTAGCTGCTCACTGGATAAAGGACATGACGCTAGAGACGGTCTCAGTTCCTGTTTCCGAAGAGAGGAGGTCTTCTCTCGCGTGGTGTAAGAACAGCTTTCTTCTCAAGGAAGTCTATCTTTGGCTGTTCAGAAACCCGACCGCCTTCTCCTCTCGGACGCATCAGACACGGGCTGGGGTGCGACTTTGGACGGACAGGAATGCTCGGGAACATGGAATCAGGAACAAAGGACACTTCACATCAATTGCAAGGAGTTGTTGGCGGTTCTTCTGGCCTTGATAAACTTCAAGTCCCTCCAGCTTAACAAAGTGGTGGAGGTGGACTCTGACAACACCACAGCCCTGGCTTACATCTTCAAGCAGGGAGGGGCTCTTTCGTGAAGTTGTTCTAGATCGCAAGGGACCTCCTCATCTGGTCTAAAGATCGAAAGCTCACGCTGGTAACGAGGTTCATTCAGGGCGGTATGAATGTCATGGCAGATCACCTCAGCCGGAAGGGTCAGGTCATCCCCACAGAGTGGACCCTTCACAAGAATGTTTGCAGCAGACTTTGGGCCCTGTGGGGTCAGCCAACCATAGATCTGTTCGCTACCTCGATAACCTAGAGACTCCTGTTGTATTGTTCTCCGATTCCAGACCCAGCAGCAGTTCACGTGGATGCTTTTCTGCTGGATTGGTTCCATCTCGACCTGTATGCATTCCCGCCGTTCAAGATTGTCAACAGGGTACTTCAGAAGTTCTCCTCTCGCAAAGGGACACGGCTGACGTTGGTTGGCTCCGCTCTGGCCCGCGAGAGAATGGTTCTTAGAGGTACTGCAATGGCTGGTCGACATTCCCAGGACTCTTCCTCTAGGAGTGAACCTTCTACGTCTACCTCACGTAAAGAAGGTACACCCAAACCTCCACGCTCTTCGTCTGACTGCCTTCAGACTTTCGAAAGACTCTCAAGAGCTAGGGGCTTTTCGAAGGAGGCAGCCAGAGCGATTGCCAAAGCAAGGAGAACATCCACTCTCAGAATCTATCAGTCTCAAGGGGAAGTCTTCCGTAGCTGGTACAAGACCAATGCAGTTTCCTCAACCAGTACCACTGTAACCCAGATTGCTGACTTCCTGTTATATCTAAGGAAAGTAAGATCCCTTTCAGCTCCTACGATCAAGGGTTACAGAAGTATGTTGGCAGCGGTTTTCCGCCACAGAGGCTTGGATCTTTCCACCAACAAAGATCTACAGGACCTCCCTAGGTCTTTTGAGACCTCAAAGGAACGTCGGTTGTCCACTCCAGGCTGGAATCTAGACGTGGTCCTAAGGTTCCTTATGTCATCAAGATTTGAACCTCTCCAATCAGCCTCTTTTTAGGACCTCACATTAAAAACTCTTTTCCTCGTGTGCTTGACAACAGCTAAAAGAGTAAGTGAGATCCACACCTTCAGCAGGATCATTGTTTTCACATCTGAAACGGCTACATGTTCCTTGCAGCTCGGTTTTTGCTAAACGAGCTTCCTTCACGTCCTTGGCCTAAGTCGTTCGAGATCCCAAGCCTGTCCAACTTGGTGGGGAATGAACTGGAGAGAGTACTTTGCCCAGTTAGAGCTCTTAGGTACTATCTAAAAAGGTCTTAACCTTTACGAGGACAATCAGAAGCCTTATGGTGTGCTATCAAGAAACCTTCTTTTCCAAGTTCTAAGAACTCAGTTTCTTACTATTCAGGCTTCTGATTAGAGAAGCACATTCTCATCTGAAGGAAGAAGACCTTGCTTTGCTGAAGGTAAGGACACATGAAGTGAGAGCTGTGGCTACTTCAGTGGCCTTCAAACAGAGCCATTCTCTGCAGAGTGTTATGGATGCAACCTATTGGAGAAGCAAGTCAGTGTTCGCATCATTCTATCTCAAAGATGTCCAGTCTCTTTACGAGTACTGCTACACCCTGGGACCATTCGTAGCAACGAATGCAGTAGTAGGCGAGGGCTCAGCCACTACATTCCCATAATCCCATAACCTTTTAACCTTTCTCTTGAATACTTTTTATGGGTTGTACGGTCGGCTAAGAAGCCTTCCACATCCTTGTTGATTTGGCGGGTGGTCAATTCTTTCTTGAGAAGCGCCGAGGTTAAAGGTTGTGATGAGGTCCTTTAGTATGGGTTGCAGCCCTTGATACTTCAGCACCTTAGAGTTGTTCAGCCTCCTAAGAGGAACGCTGCGCTCAGTAAGGAAGACGAACTTATTTAAGGCAGAGTAATGGCTCAAGTCGACTTCCTTACCAGGTACTTGTAATTTCATTGTTATTTTGAATAACTGATAATATGAAATACGGGATACTTAGCTTCTTGATATACATGTACACTGGTTTTCACCCACCTCCCTGGGTGTGAATCAGCTACATGATTATCGGGTAAGTTTAATATTGAAAAATGTTATTTTCATTAGTAAAATAAATTTTTGAATATACTTACCCGATAATCATGATTTAATTGACCCACCCTTCCTCCCCATAGAACCAGTGGACCGAGGAAAAATTGAAGTGGTGTCAACAAGAAGTACTGCAGTACCTGGCCACAGGTGGCGCTTGTGAGTACACCCCCCTCTTGTATAGCGATCGCTGGCGTATCCCTTCCGTAGAATTCTGTCGGGCAACGGAGTTGACAGCTACATGATTATCGGGTAAGTATATTCAAAAATTTATTTTACTAATGAAAATAACATATTATAAAATATATAGACGAATCTGCTTTTCCTTGTTGGGGTAGTTTTGGTGATAGTATAGAACACCACGCTCTCCATTTACTCCAATATAATGTAATCCTGCAGTTCTCACCTTCTTGCACAGTAATTAGGGGGTTATTTAAATTCTGGGAAAGCAATAATTAGCAAGATATGTTGAAGAGGGGGGAAGGGGTTATAAAAAGAAAATAGCTCGGTTTCCTCACTAAATGACTTGGAACTGACATGTCAACATCATCAACCAAACAGAATTCGTGATGCCAGCGTACATAAACAGAAGTTTGAGATGCCAGCGTACATTTGATTTACTGTATATTCAAAATATACTTAATTAAAAATGGATTAATTACTCAAAAGTGTCCTTAAAATATGCAATTTACAAATACAGTAGTGACACTTTTGATTAATCACAATTCTTGATTAAGTATATTTTGAATATACTGTATATCAAATGTACGCTGGCATCACGAACTTCTGTTTATGTACGCTGGCATCACAATCTGCTTGGTTGACTATGTTGACGTCAGTTCCATGTCGTTTAGTGAGGAAACCGAGCTATTTTCTTTTTATAACCCCTTCTCCCCTCTTCAACGTGTCTTGCTAATTATTGCTTTCCTAGAATTTAAATAACCACCTGATAATTGTGCAAGAAGGTGAGAACTGCAGGATTACATTATATTGGAGTAAATGGAGAGCGTGGTGTTCTATACTATTACCGTAGTTTTAAGATATTTTAAATGGAATTAGGTAGCATTTATGTATCACTATACAGGTAACCTACCGTATTTAACAAAAAACCCTTTATTATGCCAAACTTTCCTATTTTTCCCAAAAAAAGCAACAAACTAAATTCTTGATTATTCTTCTGTTAATCTAAGGGCTACATCATTAATTAGATGTGGTTTTTATCACTTCAAAGATAATATCTTAGATTTGAAGGGACTCCTGAAACTGTGGCATCTTTTTCATGAAATTTGGAATTCAGTCACCCCTATTTTGTGATCAGAAGCTTTGGATTGACTTAACATTATGATAAGAACATATCAAAATTATATTTCAGAGCTGCTGTATAGTACTGTGTGATTAGGTTTATACCTTAAATCACTAATAAAACATTGCTGACTAAATTATTTTTTTGTCAGCATATAATATTGTTGGAGCCACCCTTATTTATGATGCCTACTTTAACCTTTTGAGTTGCTTTCAAGTTCTTGATTCTGTATTCTCTTTATAAACAGCCAATGACAATGTACAATCCCTGTCCTAGCACACAGAATAGGTATAGTAAGAAAGAACCTGCATTTTGCATTTTGGGCACTGGCTCTTTCATAACTATGAATACTATAAGAGCCAAGGTTTCTAGAAAAGTAAAGCTTAGAATATACTGTGCAGTATCTACTTCCATGTAAAATTGAATACTGTACATTTTGTGACTAAGATTAGAATCTCATAAAATTATATTCAGATGCTGAAGCAACATCCTACCCTTGATCAACTGTAAACCCCCTTACTTGTTTTTGGGGAGGGGAACAAATAAAGATATGTAAAAAACTGGGAGTATCTCAGATTCATACACGAAAAAAAATTACCAGTTCAAGGTTCTTTGCTTTGGTATATTAACTGCACCCCATGTCTTTACCAGGGTGTTCGCCCTAGTGTCATCTTGGGCTCACAAGAACAATATTCGTCTACTAAGATACCTCAACGATTGGCTGATTCTAGCAGATTCAGAGATGACCCTCCTTCATCACCGGGATATGCTTCTGGAGTTTTGTCAGGATCTGGGGATCAGGATAAATCTCAAGAAGTCACTTATGCTTCCTTCTCAGAGACTGGTTTATTTCGGTATGATCATAGACACCAATCGACAAAGTCTTTCTTTTTTTGTGTTGAAAAGTCATTGAAAAACGACTCAATATGCCCTTCTCTAGAAAACGAAAAGAAAAACTTAATCCCGTGAAAGATTTCGATCTATTTGTGACAGAAATCGACACGGTACTCCAAGGAAAAGAGGAAAATATAATGGCAGCAGCTAATGAAGAATGTGATGACTTAGGCAATCATGGCATGTGTGAGCACTGTGAGTGCTATGTCGCGAATGGGATACAATGCGATGAATGCCGAAGATGGTACCATGATGAAGAAGCTTGCTCTAATTTAAGGGATGGTACAAGTACTCTTTTAAAAAGCAGGAACATCATTTATAAATGTCCAAGATGTGTCGAGACTGCAAATCCCAATGGTTCATGGGCCAGGCAATCAAGGGAAGACATGATGAGACTAAGCATCAGCATAGAAGAGATGAAGGTAAATGTACAACAACAGATGTCTGGTTTTATGGATATGATAACTGCTCAATACACTGATATGCATCAAGAAATTGTTGAGCTGAAAGAGAAACTTATGGAATACGAACAAGAGAATGTGACGAAGACCACATATGCAAGTAAGTTGAAATCAAGAAACACTTTGGTTATAAAATCTACGGAGGAAAATAAGAAGGCTTCAGATATCAAGAAAACTATCATGAAGAAGATAACCACGAATGTCGAACAGGTCAAAACCTCTAAACAAGGCCACTTGGTAGTTAATTTTGCGGATAAAACTGGGTTAGAAAAGGCAAAAAATTACTTAGAAGAGGTCAAGAATGACATTAAGGTAGAAGTAGATAAAAAGGATCTACTTAAACCAAAGATCAAGGTCTGCAATATTGATGAAAATGAAGATGATATAATTGCCAGTATAATGGAGAAGAATGAATGGTTGAATGATATATGTGAAAATGAAGAGGACTTTAAATTGATTAGGAAGTTTAAATCAAGACAAAGCGGTAAATTGCACGTCATTATAAAGTGTAGTCCAACTATCAGGAAAGTCTTCCGTAAAAGGGATGATAGAGTATATACCATGCTTGGAGGATGCTGTAAAATTTATGATTCCTACAATGTATTTCAGTGTTATAAATGCCAGGAATTTGGTCATACTGCCGAAAATTGTAGCAAGACTCAGGTATGTGCCAAGTGTAGCCAGAATCATCGAACCACGGATTGTACTGTAAATACGTTAAAGTGTCATAACTGCACAGTGAGGAACTACAATGATACGAATCATAAGACATATGACGATAACTGTAAAGTATACAAGGAGGAGCTTACCAGGATAAAAAATAGAACCGATCATGGTGTCTAGCCTATTGGTTAAGTGTGGTCTGATAAATATTCAATCGGTGGGGAATAAAACCATAAAGATTAGAAATCTTATTAACGAAATGGAATTAGATTTATGCTTATTAACGGAAACTTGGTTGCAGGGAAATATTAGTGATAACTCAAAGATTCAGGAGATGACGCCGTGTACTCACGATTTCTACCACGTACCAAGAAAGGACAAAACTGGAGGAGGAGTGGGTGTCTTTGTGTCGAAAACCTTCTCTAGGGTTTCTATCATGAATGAAATAGTATTTGAAACGTTTGAATATATCTGTTTAAAACTGACAAGAAACAATAAGGTATTGAATATAATATCATTATATAGACCACCAGGGAGTAATATGAGGAAATTCATTGAAGAATTTAGTATTCTTGTGGGTGTGGTGGATGATATTAAAAATACATTAATTGGTGGAGACTTCAATTGTTGGGTAGATGATGAAAATGATAATAAGGCTAAAGAACTCAAGGAAGTATTTGAGATGTTTAATTTAATAAACAGTGTTTTGGTATCAACGTCAGTAGGTGGTCATACACTCGACTTGGTCATATGTGGAAAAGACTCAGACCTAATAAAAAACCTTGAAGTGGAACCAGACTTTGAGATCTCAAAAACTCATAAACTCATCACCTTTGATGTTAATATAAATTGCACCAGAGTATTGAAAAAATGGATCACATATAGGGAACAGGAAAATTTTGATGCTGAGAATTTTATTGAAGCTAGTGTAGCACAAATGTCTTGTGTGAACACACAATGTGAACATATGGTAGACATAGAATGTGTTGGGTGTTTTACCAAGAAATACAACGACAATTTTGGAAAAATGTACGATACCATGTGTCCCATAAAGAACAAACAAATAGTTGTACGCGAAAATGTTAGATGGTATAATAGTGAGCTATTAAAGGCAAAAAGACACAGACGTAAGATGGAAGGTAGATGGAAAAGAGCCAAATCCTTACAAGCCAGAAATCTATATAATAAGGCCAGAAATGACTATAACATCCTGTTAGAAAAAACAAAAAGAAAATTCTACAACGGCGAATTTAAAAAAACCAATATCATGAAGGACTTTCACAAAAACCTTGATGATTTGATGGGATTAAAGAAAAAATATGTCTTGCCTGACAATGTTTGTGCAGAGAGTTTTTCTATATTCTTTAATGAAAAAATTGATAAAATCTATAGAGGTTTCCCCCAAAATCACTTGGAAGGACAGTCAGCTATGCCAGTGAAGGAGGGAAAGAAGTTAATAAAATTTAAGGAAATAAATATGTGCGACTTGTTAAAGGTTATGAGAGAGATGAAGAATACATATTGTGGAAACGACCTTTTCCCAAACAGTTCAATAAGTGAAGCTCCAAACAAGCAAGTTGTATATAATATTTACCTGAACATAATTAACCTAAGTATATCACAATCCTGTTTTCCTAGCTGTGAAAAAACTGCGTTGATCAAACCAATTTACAAAGGGAAAGGTGATGTAAACGAGCTAAATTCATATAGGCCCATTTAAAATTTATCCTACATGTCAAAGCTTATTGAAAAAGTCATAAGTGAACAATTATGGGCGCATATTGATGAGTTAGAGGTATTCCCGGAAAATCAATCGGCCTACAGAGCTAATCATTCTACAGAAACTACCTTATGCTCAATAATGAATGATATGATAGGTCTTCTTGATGGGGGAAAGTGTGGAATTTTGATTATGTTAGATCTTAGTGCTGCTTTTGACACTGTTGTGCACGAGTACTTACTTGACGACTTAAAGTCTATTGGAGTGACTGAGGAAGCACTGAAATTTTTGCGAAGTTACTTAGTGAACAGGAAGACTATTGTAGAAGTTTCTGGAAACCGATCCAATGAGAGAATTCTTATGAAGGGTGTACCACAGGGTAGTGTTCTGGGCCCTATCTTGTTTAACATATATACTATCGAGCTATCACACATCTTGAAAAAACAAAAAGTGGGTTTTAAACTATATGCAGATGATACTCAGTTTTACCTCTCAATTTCAACAACACAAGATACAGAGAAGAAAATTGATGAGATAATGACTGAAATAAAAACATGGATGCAGAGGAAAAAGCTCAAATTAAATGATGATAAAATAGAATGTATGTTCTTTGGCACAAAGGTGGCTTTGAAGAATTACCAGTTAATTCAAAGTATAAAAATTGGTGATGCTGATGTTGGGATTGTGCCTATTGTGAAAAATTTGGGTGTACTGATAGATTGTAATTTGTCAATGAGGGACCAAATTGTGAACACAGTGAAAGTGTGTAACTATCACCTGAGAAACATAGCATTTATTAGAAAATATTTAACAGAGGGCAGTACAAAAATTTTAGTGATGAGTCATGTAATATCAAGGCTTGATTATTGCAATTCTCTGTACTACAAATTGCCCAATACACTACTAAGAAAGCTTCAAAATGTGCAAAACCGG
>NC_090746.1:54857474-54859974 GCF_036898095.1 Palaemon carinicauda
TATTGTAGAAACCTTTCTAAATTATGATAATTTAAGTGTATAACATCTATTGTATTGCCTTATTGGTCAGCTTAGTTTTACTTTTATCTTTATTCCTCATGATTTTTTAAGTTATTGATTGAAAGATTAGTGTATCTATACCACTGTTAGTGGCTAGTAGTTCATCTGGGTACCACATATGCTTGTAATGTGCTTTTGATAAACAGTCACCCTACAACCAACGTTTTGAGAGCTTGGAGTGTGCTGTAGTCCCTGTCACTTACTCTATGAAATTAGTTTTCATTTTATTTTCTTTAGGGGTCACTGACATACTTTCCGTTACTTCGGATATTTGAGCTTTGGTTTTATTGTGTGAATTATTTATGATTATATATTTCGGCAGAAAATTATGTATCTTTCGTTAAGAATTATTATTATTATTATTATTATTATTATTATTATTATTATTGTATATATATGTATATATATATAATATTTACACACACACACACACACACATATATATATATATATATACACATTTATATATATATATATATATATACACACATTTATATATATATATATATATGTATGTATTCGTTCTTTATTCATTTTTGTATATGGCTAGCCAAGCCATGTACTGTATTGGTTTTTTATGTGTTTAATAATAATACTAAATTAATTTATTATATTAGATAACCGAAATGGATTCTTTACTTGAAAATATTTTTTTTTTTCAAATTCTCTTTGAGCTTATTGTGTTTGGTCATGTCACATATATACTTACGCCCATATTGATACTTATACCTCTAAAGTCATACTCATGCAAATGTCGATACTCCGAAAGGTGGCCACGTGATCCTATGTTCCAATGGTGTTATAATCTGATTTGAAAAACTCCATCAATCTTTAAATAGAAGTGAGGGTAATTTTCCGCATAATATCACTCTTAATTAAGGTATTATGGAAATCTCTTTTTTTTCTATTGTTCAGTTCCCTCGCAATCTAGATTTTTATTTCTTGCAGTCGAGTGCTTTTGTTATTCCTATGGAGAGAGATCGATGACTTGACCCAGTTTCATTGTTTTTTTACATCCCCCTGTGTGCTCTGTACCTTAGGAGTTATTGAAATCTCTCTCTCTCTCTCTCTCTCTCTCTCTCTCTCTCTCTCTCTCTCTCTCTCTCTCTCTCTCTCTCTCAAAGAGGTTTTATAATGATTCAACATTAGCCATTTGATTAGCTGACATAAAACTCTCATTAACAGTGTGTCAATCACATTTACACCTTTTACTTAATCCATGCACTCTCGCCTCCTGGAGAGAGAGAGAGAGAGAGAGAGAGAGAGAGAGAGAGAGAGAGAGAGAGAGAGAGAGAGAGAGAGAGATCCATGAAGCCTAATGTAGAAAAGAAACAGACAACATCGATGTTGATAATCGTCCTCCTCGTTAGATACAACTGATCGATGAGAACGTCCCGGGTTTTGTGTGGGAGATTAACCTTGACTTCAATGTTGGTTCCTTCGCTAATGTTTATTGTGGGGAAATTTTTCTTTTCGCAATTTTATGTAGATGTATTTTAGCGGCAAGTTCAATTCCCTCGTAGTATGACCTCCATATAATGATGAAAAAAAAGATCGTATTAATCTTTATTAATAAAGCAGGGGGTTATTTAAATCAGGATGTCTGTGAAAATTATTATACAGTTAATTAATAAAGAAGAAAAATTATTTGTGTCTGGACTGACTTACTCCACCACTGGATCTAGGACAGAAAAGGGTTTTCAAGGCAGTGTCTTACCACTAATGAATAATCTTTGAATTATTTTTTATAGTGGTAATTCAATTATTATACTAGCCAAGGATTTATTTGTTATAGTCGTTGATGATAATTCTAGCAGGAAATATTTGAAAATAAAGCTAAATTTACTGTACTGAATCTTAATTTAGAAATAGTCACTTTGCTGTTTAAATGAAACTGTGCAAACCCAGTATATCATTAGTGCTTAACATACAATACATTACGATAGCCTTGTCATTCCAAAAATGAATTGTGATTTTATGAATAAATTTCACTAACCTTTTAATGCCAAATGTCGATTAGATGCTGCTGCAGAAGATTTTCAGGCGATAGGGTCTTCATCTCGTAGCTGGGTGCTGAGCGCAACAGCAGCAGCAGGAGCAGCGATCTGCTTTTCCTTAATACCTTGTGTCTTGGATGAAGTAGACTCCCCTGATAATTGATTCTTAGTATACCAATTCGTCTGTTAAGTCTTTCTTTCACTATTCCAAACGCCCTCCTCTTTAATCATACGAGTCTAGTGGGAAATCTGTGTACACTTCTCGTTTTCATCTTACACTAGTTATAAATTTTCACTTACAAATATGACTTATTTTTCAACTTTTTTTTTCTTTATTCTTTTGTCTTAACCTAATGATCGTCCACTGTTTTAGATTACAAGAAAATTTGGTTTTATGTTTGAGCGCAAGAGAAAGTTTTGAAATTAAGATTATTTCTAAGTTA
>NC_090746.1:54862474-54864974 GCF_036898095.1 Palaemon carinicauda
TATATATATATATATATATACACTTGCTCTTTATTATATGTGGGAGATGAATATGTATATATTTGTATAATATACGTGTGTATTTTGCAACCGAAGCATGTTTTTCCCTGTGTTAAAAAGTAATTTTTGAGTTTTGTCTATGTTTTGCTCTAATGTCTTCTTGGGTGTGACGTTACGACAAAGCACAAATAGAGCGGTGACCAGTCTTGTATATCAGTTCACCCCTTCAGTTTCATGTGTAAGGTCCTTCAGATGTCATGCACAATACATGTTATTCTCACTTAGAACTAGACGTACCTTTTAATGGTTTATTGATTTAGGCTAAATAACACTCATGAATATAAAGCAAAGTAAAAAAAAAGTGAAGGAAGAAAGATCTGCTTATGTTTTTGGCGAAGCAGTTTCTCTAATGGGTTTTAATCTACAGTTGGACATGAATTCCTGGTATATCTTTTTGAGGAAGTACACCCAGCCACAACCTAACTGCTCGGAGAGTTCCGATGTTTAACCCGTTCACCACCTCTACCATCTGCCCCTTACAGTATACTGTATGTTTGGTTACTCGCCGCGAAGTAAGGGTGTGACAGGGTGCACTTCCTTGGAGAGAGGTGTGCCACGGTCCTGTGTCCAAATGTAGGCTACATGGCCGGTTGAAGTGTGTGTGTGTGTGTGTGTGTGTGTGTGTGTGTGTGTGTGTCTACATCAAGATCTTTGATGAAAATACGTTATCTGGATGATGTCAAAGAAACATTTGTTGAGTTTTAACCAAACCAAGACTGTTTCCTTAAAATTCGTGAGATTGGAGAAGACAAAGCTTTAAAACTCTTAGTTTGGCATTTATGGCTTTAATTTTGTAACGCTAGTTAAATAATAAATCAACCAGTCAAAATTCTCCTTTTTTTCCTGTGAAGATTTATGGTGACCCCAAGTGATTTTTTTTAACAAACAATTGTGAAAAGCATGCTAAAGATAACATATTACATTTACTATGAAGTATTTACAGTTTATATCGAGAATGCCACACAAGCCTGCATTGACAAAGACGCAAATGATATGAGTAATGGGAAGGATATAACTCACATCGCAGTAAATGGAGCTAAAGCCATCATACCTCCCCCCCCCCTCTGCCTGAATACCCCACGATTCTATTAGTAGTTATGTCTTGGCCTTGTTTCATGTTTTATAAGTGCTCAATGTCACTGGGTTGCTCTTGCAAGGTCAAGTAGAGTATCTTGGAAGGCTTGAAAAGAATCTACCCTATATGATAAAAATAAAGTCTCTCTCTCTCTCTCTCTCTCTCTCTCTCTCTCTCTCTCTCTCTCTCTCTCTCTCTCTCTCTCTCTATATATATATATATATATATATATATATATATATATATATATATATATATATATATACTGTATATATTCCTGCCACGCTGAACGGCTACTACTCTGAAAGCTACAAGCTCCCACAAATTGCCCAAACTAGCGTGTTGTAGTTATGAAAGAGGGAAGGAGGAAGGGTTGAATCTGTGTGTGGGCTCGTTAGCAGTAATTTTTGACGGGTCGCGTACACTAGTTCAGAATAATCATATTGCAAATTCTTGATATTTTAGCCATTTCTTAATTTCGGTTGATATAGGAATAACATTCATACGTCAATAGAGGGATGAAAAGATTCATCAAATAAAAAATTTCTTTGAAGGAAAAATTTCTTCGAATAAAAAACTTCTTCAAATCAAAAATTTTTTTGAAGGAAAAATTTCTTCAAATAAAAAATTTCTTTGAAGGAAAAATTTCTTCAAATCAAAAATTTCTTTGAAGGAAAAATTTCTTCAAATCAAAAATTTCTTTGAACGAAAAATTTCTTCAAATAAAAAATTTCTTGAAATCAAAAATTTCTTCGAATTAAAAATTTGTTCAAATCAAAAATTTCTTCAGATAAAAAATTTCTTCAAATAAAAAATTTCTTCAAATCAAAAATTTCTTCAAATTAAAAGCGCTGACTCTTAGTGGAGCGATTTAACTTTGCTCTCCTTTCATGGAGACCATGAATGCTTTACCGACCCTTGGCGCTTGTCCACAACTGCCAATCTAAACTTTGGTGGAATATCCTTTTATTTTTACTCGTTTAGATTTTTCAGTGAGAATGGGATACCTGTTTATGGATCGCTATGATCAACTAAGCTTTACTACTTAGGGGCACCTATGATAGGTTGGTTTGGTATGAGCAATCAGACAAGAGTCTCCCATTATCACCATTCCGCACTGGCCTGTGTGGTGATGAAAATGGGTCAAATCCCAGGCATGAATAAGGACATGTCTGAGGCCTTTGTCTTGAAGTGGACTAGAGGCAGCTGTATTTGAGTGACTCTTAACATAATTTTATCGTTGTTTTAATGATTGTTGAAGTTGTATTTACGCCTCTGTGTTCTTAACCTAAAAAAGTTGGTTATAGTTTTAATTATTCCCGAATTTTATAAGGATAAATTCCCTTTCAGACAGAGTAGAAAGAC
>NC_090746.1:54869974-54923351 GCF_036898095.1 Palaemon carinicauda
TCCTCGTTGCTGTACTCGACGAATAGCCTTCCCTCCTCAAGAGACGCTCGATAACCTCCACGTGTGAAGGCGGAGGGACCGTGGATTTTCGTGGAACCTTTGGAAGTGTGGTTGTTGGAGAAGAACTGGCCTGTCCGAAAGGGGCCAGGGCGGCTGTTGTGTTAGCTGCCTTAGGTCCACGAACCACTCTCTCTCCGGCCACCAGGGCGCTACCAAAGTCATCTGTAGGTTGCTTGTCTTTCTCACCCTGTTGAGGACCTGCCTGAGCATCCCGAAGGGGGGAAAAGCGTACACGTCGAGATTGTCCCACGGATGTTGGAAGGCGTCTTCGAACGCCGCTATTGGGTCCTTAGACTGGCCAGACAGTACTACATTGGATCCTTCTCTCTGGTTACGGTTCTTTCCCATTGCCTACACAGACACCGAATAGTCTGGCCTATTCTTTACAGATTCTCCTCTGTCCTCATACACCTGAAAACACTGAGATTACCAAACAATTCTTCTTTCACCCAAGGGGTTAACTACTGCAATGTATTTGTTCAGTGGCTACTTTCCTCTTGGTAAGGGTAGAAGAGACTCTTTAGCTATGGTAAGCAGCTCTTCTAGGAGAAGGACATTCCAAAATCAAACCATTGTTCTCTAGTCTTGGGTAGTGCCATAGCCTCTGTACCATGGTCTTCCACTATCTTTGGTTAGAGTTCTCTTGCTTGAGGGTACACTCGGGCACACTTTTCTATCTGTTTTCTCTTCCTCTTGTTTTGTTAAAGTTTTTATAGTTTATATAGGAAATATTTATTTTAATGTTACTATTCTTAAAATATTTTATTTTTCCTTTGTTTCCTTTCCTCACTGGGCTACTTTCCCTGTTGGGGCCTCTGGGGTTATAGCATCCTGCTTTTCCAACTAGTGTTGTAGCTTAGCATTTAATAATAATAATAATAATCTATATTTTACTGATATTAATATTCATTTATATTTTTAGTACAGAGAACGAGTCTTCTAATTAATAAACCCAAATTTAAAAAAAAGCGGTCAAAGCTATGAAGAGCAGTCTAGAAAAAAAAGAGAAAAGAAGATGAGAAGAAACGAGCCAAAATCTATCATCTTTTCACAGCTATTTTCGCCCTCACTTCTGAATTGAGAGAATTTGGACTCTTGGTTTCCAGAGGATCAACTGAAGTACCATCTGACTTAGTATTTCCCAGAAACAATAGTGACCGAAGAAGTTGCCACCATCAATACTTTACTAAATTATTAGTTAGTGGGGAAAAATAACTAGAAGTATGTTGGTTGATTCCTTAAAAAACAACAGTTCTCTTTTTGTGTTGTACGTTATGTTCCGAGAGCAGGATATATTTAAAAAAGGGGTAGGCTTCTCAGACTGGAAACATGGTTGCTTATTGCTCACATCACATTACAACTGTTCAGAACACCTAAATTCTATGAAAATCTAGAAAGAATTAGTAGTGAGGATGTGGCAATGGGAAGACCATTTATAAAACAGGAGATGGCACCTCTGAAGGCTGATAAGTTGAGATGGAACGCGATGCTGACACGTCTTACTCCAATTATGCATTCTTTGTCAGGTAGGAATTCGGCGCGAAGAGGGCACACAGAAAAATTGTTCATGCCATCAAATGGTAGTTTTTGAAAGAAGTCTTAACTAATGACAAAATTTGATCCTATAATGGAAGAGCACATTACCCGTGTCCAAAAATGACCTCCAGCCACATTAGCTATTTTGGCTACTACATACAAACCAACTCATTGATTTGTTGAGCAACAAGACCATTTCAGCAATTATGAGCAACATCAAAGTTTTTTTTTTTCAACAATTCCAGATTGCACACCAGTTATCAGCCATACTGAACAGCTGTGATTTGTGTTTTGTCACTAGATCACTAGAAGGGAAGCCATATATATATATATATATATATATATATATATATATATATATATATATATATATATTATATATAATATATATATTATATATATATATATATATATATATATATATATATATATATATATATATATTATATATATTATATATATGTTATATATATATATTATATATATCTATATATAAATATATAATATATAATATACATATTAAATATATAAATATAATATATATATATATATATATATATATATATAATATATATATATATATATATATATATATATATATATATATAATATATAATACTGTATATATATATATATATATCTATATATATATATATATATATATATATATATATATATATATATATATATATATATATATATATATATATATATATATATATATATATATATATATATATATATATATATATATTATATATATATATATATATATATATATATATAATATATATATATTATATATATACATACAGTTTATATATTATATATACAGTATTATATATATATATTATATATACTATATATATATATATATATATATATATATATATATATATATATATATATATAGGCAAATGAGTCAACTGGGCAACATTTTTTATCTCTGATTCTGGAGAAACTGGAGGAGTTGAAAGTTCATTTCATGGACTGTAGAGGACAATCATATGACAATGGGGCCAACATGATGGGGAAAACAATGATGTTCAATCCAGGCTGTTGGAAATTTATCACAGAACTGTATTTGTTCAATGTGGGGCTCATTCTTTAAATTTGGTTGTGGCTGATGCCACTAATAATTCTACTAATGCCACAAGTTACTTTGGCATACTGATGAAGCTTTACTAGTTTTTTTAGCCTCCACACAATGATGAGCCAATCTGAAAAAAAAGAAAGATAAATGTGAATATCACATTGAAGATGTCTGATATAAGATTGGAAAGCAAGAATTAAGTGTGGAACCCCTGAGATATTAAGCAGCTGCAGTGAGATGCATTAATCGTGATGAGGGACCACACAAAAGACGGTTATAAAGATTGAATTTCAATCTCAGCCAGAGGAGTGTAAGAGGCACCAGTTAGGTGGTAACTGGTAACTGAGAGACGAGGCAAATGCTTCTAACTTTATTTCAACAGATAGTGAGCTTTTATAACAACAGTTTCAGTGGAAGATGGTCACAAAAACTCAAACAGATCAATTCAAGAATAGACAGACTTCAACCGGTTTTGTTAGGAGAGAGATATAGCGCAAGATAAACAATAAAAAGAAAATACCATTACAATGTATGAGTGTGCGTGAAACATGTGCGGTACATGGCTCATGTAAAATAGGACGCCCCTGCTCTTGAGAGGCATACTGTAGGCGGGTCATCTGGCAGGAGATATGCAGGTTTAGGCAATCAATGGAGACCCAGTCTTCTTTGCCATGCATGTTAATGAGGAATGCTTTCGGTGTATGACTGATCACAAGGAAGGGCCCGTGTAAGGGGGTATTAGCAGTGGCTTCCTAGTTTTGTTGCAAAGAAAATGTGCGTTGCTGATTGCAGATCTGTTGGTATGTGTTGTTTAGCTGGGGCTTGAAAGTTTTGTGGCATGGAGTAAATTTTCCCACAATGTAACGTAGGCATTGGAAATTGTCGGAGGAGGTTGCAGATGGGGAAAATTCTGCAGGGCGACCCGCCATACACCATTTCAGCTGCCAAGACATCTAGGGCATCTTTACAAGCAGGACCTAGGGAAGCTGGGTAAACCAGTTGGAGTCCTTGCAGCTGGCTGCTTTGAGGGTGCGGAGAAAACGTTCAACCATCTCGTTGGCAGCAGGGTTGTATGCGGTTGTCTGATGAAGGGTGATTCCTAGGAGATTTTCTAATGATGTCCAAAATTGAGAGGTGAAAGTGGTACCCCTGTCAGAAGTAATATGCTTAGGGATACCAAATCTCCCTATCCATCCTGAGAGTAAGGCAGATGTACAGGTGGTGAACGTTGCAGTTTCCATGGGAATGGCTTCAGTCCAGCGAGTGGAGCGGTCAATGACGGTAAACACGTAACAATATCCTTGAGATGTGGGTAGGGGACCTACATAATCATTGTGAATGTGGGAAAAGTGCCCCTGAGGTTGAGGAAAGATGCCCATTCCTGAATCTGTGTGTCAATGTACTTTTGAGGTTTGGCATGTAGTACAGGCGCAGACCTAATCTTTAGCATCCTTAATAATGCCATGCCAAAGAAACTTTGTCTTCAGTAACTGTGCAGTAGAACGGTGCGAGGGATGTGAAAGGCCATGAATGAAATTAAACACTTGTCGGCGCATGGGAGCAGGTATCCACGGTCTAGGTCTACAAGTACTGACGTCACAGAGGAGTCGTCGAGAGGGACATCCTCCCAATGGAGGAATGTGCAGGATGTCCAACATGCATATTACTCTGTATCTTTTTGTTGGGCTTCTGCCAAGGGGTTGTAATCCAATCCCAGGTGAATGGCGGTCAAATGTGATTCTTGACAGGGCATTGGCAACGGGATTCATTTTCCCATGGACGTGTTGAAGTGTACAATTGTATTTAGCCACGGTGGAGAGATATCGCCGTTGATGGACGGACCAGGCGTCGAACTGCTGAGTGAAGGCGTGCACCAGAAGCATGTGGGCCATGCAAATGACGAAGGGCATACCTTCCAAGAAGTGGCGAAAGTGACAGACAGCCAAGTGCACCGCCAGCAATTCATGGTTAAAGGTAGAGTAGCTGGATTCTGCCTTGGACAGTTTTCTACTGAAGATGGCCAATGGGTGGGGTGAGCCTTTGACAACCGCTCGAGTACTGTCGCAATGGCGACGTCGCTGGCATTGGTGGAGGGGAGAGGTGCATGTGGCGTGGGAACAGTGAGAGAAGCAGAAGATGGTAGAGCATTCTTTACATTGCAGAAGGACACTTCTTGAAGGGGACCCCACTTCAGGTCTTTTGGCTTACCCTTGAGGGAGGCGTAGAGGGGGGCAAGAGTGGTGGCGAGGGCAGGCAGGAAAGTTTGATAATAGTTGATCATGTCCAAGAATTTTTCTAGTGCTTTGATGATCTAGGGCGTAGAGAAGTCCTGAACGGCTGCTTCCTTCTCAGGGAGGGGGTCGACTCCTTAAGGAGTGATGCGGTGCTCTAAGAATAATACATCGTTGGTCCCAAAGGTACACTTGTACCGGACTGCAAGGCTGTTCTGTTATAGGCGGTTGAGCACGATGCGTAGATGATGGAGGTGTTCCTCTTCGCAGGAAGAGAACATAAGTATGTCATCCACCTAACATATACAGAAGGGGAGGTCCCCTAAGAGGTCGTCCATTAGACGTTGAAAAGTGGCCCCAGCATTACGAAGGCCAAATCAGGAATAATTGAAGGTGCATGTACCCAAGGAAGAGGTGATGGTGGTCTTGGGAATGTCTTCTGGGTTCATGAGCACCTGATAATATCCCTTAAGGAGGTTGAGTGTGGCGGAAACCTTCGCTTTCTGCAATTAGGAGGTCATGTCGGCGATGTTTGGGAGGGGGTAGTGATTCAGTTCTGTCTACATGTTCAAGCACCTGTCATCCCCATACGGACGCCGAAAGCCATCTTTTTTTCAGAACGATGTGTAAGGGTGACGACCATGGGCTTGAGGCCTTTTGGCAAAGGCCTATTTCTACCTTTTTGGTGAATGTTTACTTAGCGGCTGCCAAACGATTTGGTGCCAAACGCCTGAATCTGGCGAATATTGGGAGCCCTGTCGTCATGATATGGGGATAAATCTGTGTTTGGCGGGAACCATGGTTGTTTGACGAAGTTTTGGATGGAAAACATCTGGGTATGATGTGAGGAGGTGGGCATAGGCATCCGTGGGTACACTGATGTGGAGAGCGAGGTTGGAAGTGCGGTGTGGAGAGGCGTCGAGGAGTATGAATCCATGTTAACTAATCGTCGGTAAGTTACATCGACCAGGAAGTGAAAATTTGAGAGGAAATCCGCACCGAGGTTTGGCAATGTGACGTCAGCTACGAGAAATTTACAAATATAATTGGCGCTTCCAAATGTTAATGTGAGGGTTTCATAACCATGGGTAGGTATTGCAGATCCGTTGGCAGCTATCAGGCGGACATCGGCAGTTTTAGACAGACTATGTCGTGTCCTGGAGAGTGGCATTGGCAGAAGAGAACAGCAAGCACTCGTGTCTACCAAAATGCACACACTCGTGCCTGCATCATGTAAAAGGAAAACATTAGTGATAAGGAAGGCCACCACCGCAAGCAATGGCCTACTCAGACGATTTTGGGCCCCTGCCAACCATTCCCACATTTCTTCATAGCGACGCTGAATTTGGAGTGGTAGTAGCATAACTATTGCTGATGGGTATCAGTAAGTAGCTGGAGAAGTCGTTGTTTGGAGCATAATCGAGGGGTGGCATATGTGGGTGGTGGGTGGCTTTGTCGCTGCTCTGGCACTTAGTTGTCCACTTCGTCAGGAGTGGAGGGGTTAATGGAGGTCTGGAAGGTGGTGAAGTGGCTGTCCATGAGGGCATCGACTTTGGTCATCAGGTCCTTCATTGGCGAAATATCAACATCAGGGATAGTAGCACGTACAAGTTTGGGTAGACTCCGTACCCAAAGGGCATGGAGTAGATTCACTTCACGAGGAGAGCCGTCTGCGGTAGGTTGCAGGCAATCGATACTGGTCATTTCCTTGAGAGCGAGCGAAGCCTTTTTGGTCTCCCAATGGTTGTTGAGAGAGCTGGAAAAGTTTTGCTATGTGGGCAGCCAGTGATGGTGAGTACTGCTCCAGGAGGTAGAATTTGTGGGCGTCGTAAGTTATTGGGGTTTCCCCCCTGCTCGCACAGGCAATCTGAGATTTCTGGGAATGTGCTCCCGGGGATTGCCGCAAAAACTTAATCTGCTTTGTTTCTTGAGTAAGTCACACTCTTGATGTGAAACTGAACTTCATCACGCTGAAACTAGGCAAAGGCTTCTCCGCTTGTGAAAGGCAGTAGTTTCATTGAGGCGGTGTGTGTCGAAGAGGCAGGTTCAGTGGGCACATCTTCAAACAGTAGGGCCCAGCGGTGAAGAGGCAAGCGGAAGGGAACGGACACTCTTCTGGTCACCAAATGTATGAGGTGCCATTTAGGTGGTAACTGAAAGACGAGGCGAATGCAATTAACTTTATTTCAACAGACAGGGAGATTTTATTACAACAGCTTTAGTGGAAGGTCACAAATATTTAAAATGATCAATTCAAGAATAGACAGGCTTAAACTGGTTCTGTTAACAGGGAGGTGTAGAATGAGATAAACAATAAAAAGAAAATACCGTTACAATACAGTATATGAGTGTGTGTGAAACACGTGCGGTACAGGAGGTTGGGACATATCGCTTTGTCATTTGTTGAGTTGTGTAGTATGACCTGTTGCTCCAAATTCAGCACATGAGCTAGCTGGTACAGACTCCTAACATGCAAGTTGATGTTGCAGTAAATTTCCTAAAGAAAATAGAGAGGTCTCCACAATTCCAGGTTACAGGGGTACAGGTTTTGTAGCTGCGTAAGTGGCAGCCATAGATATCTGTGAACAAATGAATGTAGAGGCTGTGTTACAAGAATAATGGCTGAGCTCCACAAAGCAGCAATTTTAAACATAAAACTTACCCGCTGGTTATATAAGAATGGCTATGGTCCCTTGGACGCTCCGCAGAAATTCGAAATCTCGTGAGAATCGCAGATATGCCAGGTGTACACTAGCGGCCTGGCAATAGATAGGCCAAACTATTCCAATTACTTCAGAACCTTCCCTGTGCTCTTGCGAGCAAGAAGTGTTGGAATTCACTCGTGATTAACCTGGATTTTAGAAGCATTTTGGTGATGTATACCTAATTTTCGGGTTCTGGCATTCGCTTATATGTTTATTTGATCTGTGATCACGTGTCTATAACTTAAAAGGTAGGATTAGAAGGTTTTTCAACATATTTTAAACCTCACGAAAGCATAAGCGCGGGATGTAAACATCTCGTCCATTGATGACGTCACAGCCTTATGACGTAGGCTAAAAGTCTGGCTTGCTTTTTTACAAAGAATGATAAGTGTATTCTTTCTTTTGAAGTATTAAATTTTAAATTAAATTAAAGGATCTTGTTATTTTTAAAATATTTTATCCTTTTAATAGGTTTTCTTAAGATAATCTTCGGTCTGTTTTCAAAGATTAACTAGCGTTCAGTTTATTTTTATTACACAGTTGTCAGTATCATTACGATATTACGATATCTCTTTGTAGCGATTTTTATGAATTGTACATTCTTCTTACAACTCTAGTTTTTAAGTTGTACTATATAAAAGGAACATGTTATTTTGCAATTAATTGGTCCTTTCGGTATTTCTCTTTAGTCAGTGATTAAAGGAAGTTACAGTTCAGTTAATGTTTATACGACGCAGTATTCTTTACAATCGATATAGCGGATGATTCTGTGTATCGTTGTTTACTTGGTGGTTTTTGGAATACTAAAATTGTTCATATATTAGTTGTAGAAGTTCCAATGGGTACGGGTGATAATTCGCCTTTTATTGGAACCACTTAATTTAAGGGTTTATTTTAATTTATAGATATTCTTTTCTTATATCTATTAAGGTAATATTTTATATTTAATATTTTGTTGCATTTATATGGGATTCAGTGACTTTTGCATTCCCATTCAAACCAGTGACAGAATTGTAAGTCTCTCTCTACGGGGTTCATTTCGTTTGAGAGAGCGTATACTTTGGTTTTCAATAATTGTGAAAATATCTTTTTATCAAAGAGTAAAATGTAAATTTTTCAGTGCTAAATTAGGCAGTGAATTTTATTCAGTGGAGGGTGCTTCTATTCTGACCTGTCGTTATCCTAGCCTTAGACCTCTGTCAAGCTCCCGGACCCAGGGGAGAAGTTAAGTCGAATGGCGAAAGGAATCGAGAGGGTAGCCGGGCGTTACAGTCTTTTAAGACCCGAACAGAAGTCCTCTCGAGCGTTTTCTGTCGATCCCCAGAACGCTCACCCTCGCACGAAACTGAAAACAAAATTAGATTCATTCTGCGCGTGTTACGTTTCATGCGTCGCGGACGTAGTGCCACCAGGTCCACCAGATGGGTGTCGTCTGCCGACAGTGGGAAGCGCTATGGGATCGACGAAGATAATGCTGCATACGTTTTGCTTAAGGTTGATCCTTGATCTTTGCTGTTAGACTTGATCTTTGCTGTTAGACATTAACAGCAACTATCTTCGTTATGCAGTCTAATCAGTCTGCCGTTGGCAGTGCGGTTGGGTGTCACGTTTCCGGTTTTGACACAGTAGCACTGGCTACGTGCCTTTTCCGGTGATGACTCGTCGCACTGGCGGCCTACCAGCCGCAATGTTCAGTGGTGGGAGAAGGTGGATGTATCGCTTCGATTACCTGCTCAACGCCAACCGACCGCTCATAGCGCCTAGTATAAGTCTATTCAGGAGCGCCGACGTTTGCCAGGCAGCAGAGCATGCTACCAAGCGACATGACAGACAGCAGAGCCGAGCGAAGCGTCAGTGGAACGGTGCGAGCGTCAACGGAGCGGAATGTCAACGGAGCGGAGCGTCAGTGTCAGTGTGGACGCTTCAGCGTCTGTGTGGACACTTCCACGTCAGTGTGGACGCTTCAGCATCAGTGTGGACACTTCGCTACTCTATTTATTTTATTTTTATTACTAGCCAGGCTACAACCCTAGTCGAGAAAGCAAGATGCTTTAACCCAAAGGGCCCCTATAAGGAAAGATGGCTCAGTGAGGAAATAAGTAAATAAATAAATTAACATTAAATCATTCTCAGAAAAGTGAAGAACCTTACTGTAGAGGTTGATGCAGCGCCTGCAGCTGCGACAGCAGGAAGTGCATTAAGGCCTTTATGAGAATAGAGCGTAAGAGTATATCTCCCACCACAGGCAGATCTTTTATGGTTTAATGTATTATGGTTTAAAACGCTCTTGTTCAGTGGCTCATAAACATAGCACAGTGCACTGGAGGAGGTGTTTGTTCGTGTTCGTCTTACTCCTAGCCCGACACCTATTCCTTACTTCCCAACCCCTGGGAGAAGGAAGGTCGATAGGCTAAGGTACATCGCGGACCTTGTGCGCTAAACGTATGTTCCACGGAGCGATCCTGTCGATGCAGTCCAAGACGTTCCCTCTCCGCTTTGGAATGATGAAGTAAAGCTCTTTTCTTCGCCTATGATTGTCGAACTATGACGTCACAACCATGTGACATAGTCTCTTGAGAAGAGCAAAGTTTGAATTTCTTGAAGCGATCAGTTCGTCATTGCTATGGTATCACGGATCTTGTGACTTTTTTCTGCTTAATAGGACGCAGTTCCCTGACGGGGATGTCGTTCTGCGTTTTCTCTGTCTACTAGACTAGGAAGTTACTCGTCATGTATGCACGCGAACAGGACTTACCCTTGCAGCAGGCGTGTCGCGATGCTTAAACTGGAAGCAATCGAGCGTGTTTTCTTCCACGAGAAAAGCGGAAGTCAGACAAGTTGCATAAAATCCTAGCTCTTCCTCTGGAATCTTACGCACTTTTAGGGAAGAAAGAGTTTGTCTTCGAACCTAGACTTGGTAGTCACCAACCAATACGTCCAAGACCTTTCAGGAGTCGTATGTTTTCTAATAACTTATCCTGCAGTAACTGATGTTCGCCGGAGGTTTTCTTTTCAAAAGAAGGCGACGTGTCAGCACCAAAATTTTGTAAGACACATAGTTCTTCGAAAGAAAAGGTGTTCAGTTTGCTTCTGTTCATGCTTCCTCTCCTTCCCCAGTTTGGGGGAATGTCTAGTACTTTCCTCTGGGGTCTAGCGACTACTGTTGACGGTATCTCGCAGCATTTGGATACATTCAGGTCGCGCACAAGGCACGCCGGAAATGTCATAAGGACTTTCCCAGGTCGCTCACGGGACTACGGTTGATGATCTCTCACAGCCATGGCTCACGCTTGAGTTGGCGCACATGCTGCCCCGCGAGTGTAGGTTTGGTCTGAGCTAAAAGAGGTCAATTTCATCTCTTTTTAGCGTTTACGATTCTCGGGGGGAAAAAATTTCTCCTAAAAGAGTCTAAGGACTACCATAGACCAAAGAAACGGTCTTCCGTTAGTATCAGACAGCGTAGTTCTCCGATGCTCAACGACGATTCCTCGCAGAGATATGCTCGTGTTACGGGAAGCGTTAGAGCAGACACTTGTAGCAGTCTGGTCTCTCTCTTACGGCAGACGTCACGCAGACGCAGACGCCAGTTCTGGTCTCTCCCTCACGCAGTCACAGACGCCAGTCTGGTCGTATGCTGGACGCTGACAGTCAAAGTTGATCCTTTCAATAAGTTGTCTCATCTTCGCGGTCTGCGGGACATGCGACTACCACTCATACAGACGCATGCTACACGCAGACAGCTCTCGGCAAACTGGTCAATCTGAAATCCTAAGCAACCTAGACGCATGTGTCAGCCTGGACATATGCTGGATTAGGTCAGTCAAGGTTTTCCCGCGTCATAATAGACTAACAGTTGCTTCTTTGCACCACTGACCGGACGCGATGCTGTCGCCTCCTCGCGGCACACTGTAGATTTGCAACAGGCGGGACGCACACAGAGCGCTGTATCTACACGACAAGGTGAACGCATACAGCACGCTGACACCTTACGGCAATGCAAGTACATGCGGCATTATTGTCGCATACTAGACGCATACAGTCAAGTCTTTTTCTCACAGCAGTATGGACAGACTGTTTTCTCTCCTTCGTGTCTCTCTGGCCACGCAGCTAACGCTCCCTCGCGTCTCTCTGGCCACGCAGCTAACGCTCCCTCGCATCAAGCTTTTGGCTTTAAGTATGTTGAACACTCGCTGGTTACACGCGATCAGGTCTTAACCTCACAGCATGAGGTTCACGTTGTTGATGCTTCTTTTCAACAAGCCTATCTTCAATATCGGTTTCTTGTGACCGATCTGGACGTGTTTCGGGAGGCGATCTAGATCTTGACTCTCTCTCACGACATGTTGAGCATATGCAGCATGCTGGAACCATACTGGACTCATGCTGGGACCATGCTGGGTGCATGCTGGAAGCATGTCATCAGTCTGTTTCCCAGTGTCAGGATCACGAACGCTTTATTTTAAACCATCAAGCTTTAGGTCTAGCTGCTTCCATTATTTCGGAAAACCCCTAAGATCTACAGGGTTGTTCGAAGGAGGCAGCTGAGGCTATCGCTTGTACAAAGGACCTTTACCTCAAGGTTTTGCAGCCCAAATAAGAGGTTTTATGGAGTGGTGTAGAGCTAAAGCAGTCTCTTCATTTAGTAACTCTAGAATACAAGTGGCCTATTTCTTCTTAGACCTTAGAAGAAAACACATTTTTACCTCCTCGACTATCAAGGGGTACAGGAGTATGCGGGCAGCTGTCTTCAGACGCGGGAGATTGGATCTATCAAATAAAGACCTTATAGATCTTCTCAGATCATTTGAGATGACTTAGAAGCGTTAGCAAGATTCGCCAACCTGGAATTTAGAGGTTGTTTCTGGAATTCCGCGGTAATGACAGATTCGAGGCTTTACACTTGGTTTCTTTTTTTAAGGTCTAACTTTGGAGACTTTTCTGAGTAAGTCTGGCAATAGTTGAGATTCAGTGAAGTTCACTCTTTTAGCAAGAACATGGACTTCAGAATGGATAAGCCATAGGCGCCTTGCAACCTGGATTCTTGGTCATTAACAAACGTCCTTCTCATCCATGGCCTAAATCTTTCAAGATCACTATCCTCTCGGATATGGTTTGTGAAGGGTTGAGGAGTTTTTTTTGTCCGGTTAAAACGATGAAGTTTTATCTGGACAGGACTAAAGGAGTTAAGAGACTATTCAAGGCTCTTGGGTGCACGGTCAAAAAGCCTGCGCTATCTATGTCCTAAACTCTCTATCATCTCGTATAGACTTTAATTACAAAGGCTCTTTCACATTGTGGTGTGACAGATCTTAAGCTGTCGAAATAGTAAAGACTCATAAAGTTAGAGCTGTGGGAGATTCTGTAACTTTTAAGCAAACTGTTCTCTGCAAATCATCGTGCATACAGCCTGTTGAAGGGGTAATCCTGTATTCGCCTTGCATTACTTATACTGTTTCCAGTCTCTTTATGAGGACGGTTACGTTTTGGGATCATTCGTAACAACGAGTGCAGTAGTAGGTGAAATATCCACCACTATATTTCCCTAAATTCCTAGTACCCCTGTTCTTCTCTTGGAACTTTTATATATGTTTTTATGATTGTACGTGAAGATTGGTCGGCAATCTTCCACAATCTTTGATTTAGTCAGGTGGTCATTTTGTTCCTAGAGAGCGCCCGGAACAATGGTATTAGTTGAGGTCCTGTCATGTTATAGGTTATTGAACCTTTTGACAGCTCCTAGAGATCTTCAGCCCCCTGAGTGGACCGCTGGATCTCGTAAGGATAGCAGATAGAATGAGATAGAGAACCATTGAAGTCAGCTCCCTTATCAGGTACGAACCTCTTAAGTGGTTATATTCAACTCTTAAGTGAATTTCCAATCATGTTGCTGTCTCTGACCCGCCACCAAGGGTGTCAATCAGCCATTCTTATATAACCAGCGGGTAAGTTTTATGTTTAAAAATGATAATTTCATAATAAAATAAATTTTTTAACATACTTACCCTCTGGTTATATAAGTTATGATCCCGCCCTCCTCCCCTCTAGAGACCAAGAGGCACGGAAGGTTTGAAGTAATTGGAATAGTTTGGCCTATCTATCGCCAGGGCGCTAGTGTACACCTGGCATATCTGCGATTGCCACGAGATTTCGAATTTCTGCGGAGCATCCAAGGGACTATAGCCATTCTTATATAACCAGCGGGTATGTTCAAAAATTTATTCTATTATGAAAATATAATTTTTCTGAACCATTTGATGTGCCCTTGACTAACACTTTGAAGAAGTTGGAGGAAACATTCTTTCATTCAGTGTTTGATGCTGCAATATTAGCCATTCGAGATTGATTTTCCAAGTTTGAAACTGTAGGAGAGAAGTTTGGAGTGTTGATGTGTTTCCAAAATCTCACATTCAAGAAGCTGACAGAACACTGGAGCTGAAAAAATCTGCATGACTTTTCATCAAAGACCATGTCCTTGCTTAAGCTACACACTTTTATGAATGAAAGGGAGCTCGCTGAAATATATCCAAATATGTGGATTACTTTCAGAATTGATATCACTTCCAGTCACAGTTGCTGTAGCTGAGAGAAGCATTTCAATACTCAAACTCATCAAATCCTATCTGAGGTTAACAATGTCATAGGAGCATGTTAGCGGTCTGGCCATCATCAAAACAGATTGCACCAGAACTGAGCAAATGTCCTATTTGCATCAAGGAAGGTTAGAAGAGTCAGAGTGTAGATGGTAGGTGTGCTGTGGTGCAATAACTGTATAATATAAATTTTTTGTTCAAACTGTAGTAAAATGAAAGTAGTTTCATAGAAAGGTACTTTGAGAAAAAGTCAGATTTTAGAAGACAGTTGTGCTGTAGTGCAATTTTTTTTTTTTTTAAAGTGTAGCAAAAGAGAAATGATTTAATAATATTTACTTTGTGAAAATTACTCCTGTCCTTAGTATTGGGGGATTTAAACTTATGTTAGCGAACAGGAACAGAGAAGGGGGTTGCGTTGAAGGTGAGGTTTGCGTAGGGCGTCATGTAAGGTAGGACTGCCACTGTATATATCATTAGCCTTAACTGTTCCACTGCAGGACAAAGGCCTCAGATATGTCCTTCAACTCTCGTCTATTTATGGTCTTTCTATGCCAGTCTATACCTGCAAATTTTCTTAGTTCTGTACTGCATGTGCTTCACACATGCTCAATACACTGTAGTGGTATTTATATATATATATATATATATATATATATATATATATATATATATATATATATATATATATATATATATATATATTTATATATATATCGCTCTCCCTTTCACTGTTAACAGAACCTGATTAAGCCTGCCCTTACATGAAAAAGTATGTTTGAACTTTTGTGACATTCTTGTCCAGAACTTCTTGTATATAAACTCGCTACCTGATGAAATAAAGTCAGTTGTATTCACCTTGCCTCTCAGCTACAACCTATCAGCCGACTCGCACAGTTGTTGACCACCGGAGTGACCAGCTCCCTCCCGCATTCCCCTCACACTGCTGTGCCCTGCTTGTTACAGTGCCGCCCACCAAACCTGACTCTGACACACGCCACCTCAATCAAACTTACGCCCTTAGCCAGTGGAGAAGCGTTCGCCTGGTTCCAGTTTGTGGAAGTTCAGTATTGCATCAAGGGCATGACTCACTCAAGCAACAAAGCAGACTATGTAATCGCGGCGATCCCCAAGGATACGTTTCCAAAAATCTCTGATTGGCTTTGTGACCAAGGGGTAGGGTATGGTGCCTTCAAAATATACCTCCTGGAGCAGTACTTGCCATCGCCAGCTGCCCGTATAGCCAAGCTTTGTCAGCTTTCTCAACAAATGTTGGGGGACCAAAAGGCTTCACTTGCTATCAAGGAAATGACTAGTATCGATCGCCTGCAACCTGCCACAGACGACTCTCCTTGGGAGGTGAACCTACTTTATGCCTTTTGGGTATGGCACTTACACAAACCTGTATGCGCTGCTATCCCCGATGTCAATATTTTGCCCATGAAGAACCTGATGACCAAAGTCGATGCCCTCATGGACAGCTTGTTCACCACCTTCAAGACCTCCATCAACCCATCCACTCCTGAAGAAGAGAACACCTATTCAACCACTCCTGACGAAGAGGACAACTATCAACATCGACCGATGCAGATGTGAATGCGGTAGGACACAGACGCCCACCCCCTGTCGTGCCAGAGTGGCGACAAAGCCACCCACCACCCATATATGCTGCTCCTCGCTCACTCCCTAACTTACTGCTTCTCCAGCCACTTACTGATGCCCATCGGCCGCACTTATGCTACTACCCATATTATTAATCTTTTCTTTTTACATGATACAGGTAGGGGCATGCAGTTTTTCTTAGACACTTGTGCATGTCATTCTCTTCTACCAAGGCAACTCTCCAGGACACGACATGGTCATTCTAAGCCTGCTGACATCCGCCTGGTAGCTCTTAACGGATTCCCCCATTGCTATGAGACACTCACATTATCGCTTGGGAGCGCCAAATACCATTTGAAATTTTGTGTTGCTAACGTCACATTGCCAATCCTCAGTGTGGATTTCCTCTCCCATTTCCATCTGGTTGATGTTGCTCACCGACAGTCAATGCCGACTCATACTTGTTAACAGCTCTTCAACCCACACCCTCCGACCTGCTCTCCACATTAACGCACCCATGGAGGCTTAAGCCCACCTCCTCACGTTGTGCCCATAAGTCTTCCGTTTGTGTTTTCTGTGTGTGTGTATGATTTTGGTCACATTATCATTTTTAATGTTATTGGAGATATTAAACTATAACCATCATCAATCGTAGTAGTAATTATATTTTTGGCAGTAAAGAGATATTCTTAGTGGAGGTGTCTTCATGAAAGCACATTAAAAATATTTAAATGATTGTCATTATTATCATTTCTGTCAAATCAAATCATACACAAGGTGATAAAAAGTAACCCCACCACAAAAAAGGAAGGTAAATACACGGGGTTATATAAGCACATATAAGTAACCAATTTACTTTTATATATCTAAATCGAGAGGAATTGCGAAGCTCATAGCCGATAACTGTTACAGTAGGAAACAACTATACTGCATAAGGCTGCTTCTAATCAACAAATTGTCTTTCTTAATACTTCAACTTTTACCAGGTCACTCTAGCATTGTATTAATTCTGTAGCTTGATTTAATATTATATTCCACGCATTTTATTTTCCTTTCGGAGTCATTTGAGCAAATTATTGGCAATCATATCCCCCCAAATCCTTCAATTCTGACCCGTTCTAATATCTCTCTCTCTCTCTCTCTCTCTCTCTCTCTCTCTCTCTCTCTCTCTCTCTCTCTCTCTCTCTCATAAAAAAAAGAAAAAATGGAGTGCCATTACTAAATAGACTTTCCAACTGTCCAGGAACGTAACACCCACCTATTCCCATTATTTCCTATTGAGAAATTATGTTACGTTAACACGACCTCTCCAGGAACACAACCCTCGTGTTAACGGGGAGTTAACTGTATGTCAATTTCATTATTTTATGTTCAATAGAGTGTTAAAGTGTTAACTCTTTCCATTAATTATAAAAATTAAATATTTTTATAAATTAATTTCAAGTGAAACTAGTGATTGTATAATTTTTTCAAGGTGTCTTTCTTTTGTCTTAGTCTAAGGATAAGTTCAGATTTATATTTCGAGTGATTTAATTTTGGTGTTAATTTTTAATTGTTGTAACTTTTTATAGAATATATTTATTTTTGTAAAGTGTGTATTATTTCGATCACCAATATTTTTTCTTAGTACTTTGCTCGTATTCCCTGACTAAGAACCGAAGTGAGAGGTTGTTTTTATAACAGTTCAAGGAAAGTAATCACCTAGTTTTGTTTTGAGTAATGCAAGAGACCTTTGGATATTCAGTGTTCATATACAGTATATATATATATATATATATATATATATATATATATATATATATATATATATATATATATATATATATATATATATTTCTGACTTCTTTGTTTGCATCTTTTCCCACTTTCATATGGGGTCGATGTTTCTGTCCCACACTTCATCACCGGTTAATCTCTTTGATCGAAGGTCATCCTTGATACGGTCCATCCACCTTCGCTTTGGTCTCCCTCTCCTCGTTCCTAGTACCTCCATTTTCATCACTCTCCTCTCAATATACTGTTCATCTCTTCTCATGACATGACCATACCACCTCAGTCTTCACTTTTGGATCTTATCTGATAGTTCTCTAACTCCTGTGGTACCTCTTTATTACCTCATTGCATATCGTATCTTTTCTTTTCATCCCACACATCCATCTCAACATTCTCATCTCTGCCACATCCAGCTTCTTCTCTTGTCTTCTTTATTCCCCACATTTTTGCTCCATACATCATTGCCAGTCTCACTACTGTCCTTTGTACTTTACCTTTCAACTTAACCCCTATTTTCCTGTCGCTTAGTACTCTATACACTTTTTTTTCCAATTCTTCCATCCTGCTTGTATTCTGTGGTTTAGTTCTGCCCCCAGATCACCATCCTCTGCAACTGTTGATCCTAAATACTTGAAATTTTCAACTCTTTTTAATCTCTCTCCTTGTAAACTAACTTCCCTATTCTCCCCATTTTTCAACTCTTTTCAATCTCTCTCCTTGTAAACTAACTTCCCCATTCTCCCCATTTTTCAATCTCAAATACTCTGTCTTTTTCCTGCTGATCTTCAATCCTTTATTTTCCATTTCTCTTCTCCACTCCTCCAGTTTCTCTTCTACTACCTCTCGCCTAGTGCTACACAGTATAACATCATCAGCAAAATGCATACACCAAGGAGACTGATCTCTAATAGCTTGTGTTACTACATCCATGACCAGATCAAATAGGTAAGGGCTCAATGCAGACCCCTGATGTAGTCCCACATTTACTGGGAAACTTTCTGTTAGGCCTATACTGCTCTTAACGTGTGCTTCTACCCTCTCATACATATCTTGGGTGATTCTTACATATTTCTCAGGGACTTCCTTTTCTCTCATACATCTACACAGCTCCTGACGTGGTACTCGATCATATGCCTTCTCCATGTCAATAAAGACCATGTGTAATCCTTTCTGTTTCTCCCGATGTTTTTCTATCATCTGCCTCAAAGCAAATATTGAATCTACAGTCCCTCTTCCAGGCATGAATCCAAATTGTTCCTCACCAATTGCTGTTTCATCTCTGTCTCTTCTCAATGATCTCCCATATCATCATATCTTTATAAACTTTATGCCTCTGTAGTTGCCACATTCCTGGATGTCTCCTTTCCCCTTATAGATGGGGATGATTAGACTTCCTCTCCATTCCTCTGGCATCTTTCCTAATTGAAGATCTTTTGCATCAGGTCCCACAAGATATCTATGCCTTCCTCTCCAAGACTCTCCCATACCTCTACTGGTATATTATCCGGTCCTGCAGCTTTACTATTTTTCATCTTTACTGCTTGCTCTACTTCTCTTCTAGTCACTCCTATGGTAACTGCCTCGTTTGGGAGTCCATCTTCAAATACTGTTCTTGGGTTCTCCTCATTCAATAGTCCTTCAAAATAAGTTTCCCACCTTTTAATTTCATTCTCTTCTGCTAGAACTATACCATTGCTATCTTTTATTTGCCTTATCTGCGTCAGGCCTTTAGATGCAGCATCTCGGGCCTTAGCAATTTGTAATATTTTCTTCTCTCCTTCTGGTGTTTCCATCTCTTTATAGACTTTTCTTTGCCTGCTTATAGTTTTCTTTATCCTGCTCTTGTCCTGATAGATCTGCCTTCTTCTTGGCTTCTTTCTTGGTTTTTACCCGTTCTTGCACCTCATCATTCCACCACCACGATTCTTTATCATTTGGGGGTCTTCTTCCTGATGACTTTCCAAGTACTTCACCGATCCTTAGAATCATTTTATTATTCTCGGTCCACCATTCTTGTACATCCTCATGTAACCTTACTGCTTCCAGCACTTTCCCAAGACTCTCAGTTCTGCCTCTTTCAATTTCCACCACTTAATCTTTCCGTCTATTCTCGTCTTTTTACTTCTACAATTCCTCAGTCTGCAATCAATTACCACTAACCTGTGTTGCGCTGCTACACTCTCCCCATTTATCACCTTGCAATTTCTAACCTCTGTCAGATGGTCCCTCTTACACAGCTGCAAATCTATCTGGCTCTCCCTGCCACTGCTACTGTAAATAATCAATCTGTTAATCCTTTTGTCAAAGAAGGTGTTGATCATTGCTAGGTCAAAAGCAACTGCAAAATCAATCACTCTTTCTCCCCCATCATTTCTCTCGCCTACACCCCAACCTCCATGCACTCTCTCTATCCCTTCCCTACTAATTCCCAAGTGGCCATTCTTACCCTTTCCCTTGCAGGAATTATTCTAAGCTCCTGGTCCATCTCCTCCCAAAATGCATCCTTCTCCTCCGCTGTACATCCAGTTTGCAGGGCATAGGCACACACCACATTGACTATTGTTGCTCCCAGTTCCAGATTTAAACTCATAATTCTGTCATTTTTCCTATTCACTCCAAGCAAACTTACCTTCAAATCTTTCGATAATGTTATTCCTACACCATTTCTTCCTTTCATATTTGCTCCACTGTAATAAAATTTACAACCCTTGCCTAGTTTTCTTGCCTTATTTCCCTTCCACCTGGTCTGCACACACAGCACTCCAAGCTTCCTTCTCTCCATGAGGTCAACCAGCTCTCGCCCTTTTCCAGTCATTGCCCCCATGTTCAGATTTGCTACTCTCATCCTCTGCTCAGTTATTTTCCTCTGAGCTTGCCTCTTTAACCCAGCCCGCCCATGACTGGGTAGCCCTTGCCGATTTTTCGGAGGGATCAGGAGAGATCCCAACACGTCGCCTAGGGGGAACGCCCTAGTATTAATTCTAATCTCACAATCTCCACTGGCCATATTGGTTTTGGCTAATTTTTCATGGCCGGATGCCTTTCCTGTCGCCAGCCCTCCCCATTTATCGGGGCTTGGGACCGGCACCAAGTTGAGGCTGGCTTGCCCCCACTCAGTGGCTGGGAGGTGCGTAATATTTTCAGAGCATGGGTATTTTTTCAAGTACAGTATAACAGATTATATGAAAAAAAAAATACGCAGGTGAGTTTGAAGCTCAGGAGTTTACCTAATTCGCCAGCTGTAATATACACACACACATATATATATATATATATATATATATATATATATATATATATATATATATATATATATATATGTATATATATATTTGGGCTCAGCCATGTCTTCCTGATGGCAGCTTTCTAAGGGATATTTGGCTACAGTGATACTCCCAGAGAATTAACCACAGGTTTCTAGAATTCTAACTCCTGGTGCGAGTATCCTTAATATAACTTTTAAGGGTATGGCATAATATCAGGGGACGGGTTTCTTGATACGACACATGGCAATCTTCACCCCAAATAGAGTTTTCGCTTTGAGGGGGAAGAGTGGCGAAACTGAAGGGGAGCCGCTATCAAGGTTACCCGGTGGATCCCCTCCCTGTACCACCCCAGCGAACTATTCCTTTTGTAGTAGCGAATTAAGCACGGTGTATCTCCCAACTGCTCTCGGTTTTGTTACTATTTCAAGGATTATTACTATGCAATCTCCAGCATCTTCATCCTCTGGAAAGTTGAATATTTGATCTTTCCTTTGTATAATTTTTGGCTCCCTTCTCACAGTTAAATTAGCATAATTTAGATGTGTTTAGTGGGGCAGAGCCATCACTGGAAGCGGCCATTTTGGACCGCTTTCGTAACCATAAATGCTTTATTTAGTTAGTAGTACGACGTCCCCGGTATTTAGCTTTAACCCTGGATAGGTACGGTGGGTCGTACGCGACCCCGAGCGTTAAAAAAAAAGAGGTTTTTCTCACGTGACTCACCCCCGTGACTGAATTTGTGGGTGATCGACCTGCAGGAGGTGTCTCCCCTACACGCTCTAGTAGTGTCCAGATGTGCATTGCTGTAGCTGTACTCCTTCCCCGATTTCTGAGACGCGTCGGGGTCGAGCGCGACCGAGTTTACCCTTCTAAGGTAATTTGCATAATTATCAAAGTTATTACGTATTATGAAATTGTCGTAGAATGGTGCAACTTGTATAGGTTATCAGTTGTGGAAAGTTTTGGTGGATTGTTTGGCTACCATGTGCATGATTTTTTTTTTAGTTAAAATGTCGTTCATCACCACGAGGACCATTTTACCGCGAGTGCCCCTTTTTCATTTTTTTTCATTTTTTTGCCAAGTCATTTTTCCGTAAGATATTGCCAAATAGTGTCGTAAAACTTTTGCTTGTTTAGTGTTGGAAAGTGTGTCTAGATGATCTGGCTACCCATGCGTGACTTTTTTTTTGTCAGATACGACGTAGTTATTGGTATATTGGGTATTTAACTGCGGTTGCCAATTTCTGTTTTTTTTTTCAATATTTGTAAAAATTTTTACGTAGTAAGGAATTGCCGTATATTATTCATTTTTTTTCATGTTTATGTGTTAGAAAGTGTGCCTTGATGGTTGGGCTAACACGTGCATGTCTTTTTTTTTATCTGAGATGCCGTATATTAGAATGTTGGGCATTTTACCGCGAGTGCCCCTTTTTCATTTTTTTTCATTTTTTTGCCAAGTCATTTTTCCGTAAGATATTGCCAAATAGTGTCGTAAAACTTTTGCTTTTTTAGTGTTGGAAAGTGTGTCTAGATGATCTGGCTACCCATGCGTGACTTTGTTTTTGTCAGATACGACGTAGTTATTGGTATTTTGGGTATTTAACTGCGGTTGCCAATTTCTGTTTTTTTTCAATATTTGTAAAAATTTACTACGTAGTAAGGAATTGCCGTATATTATTGATTTTTTTTTCATGTTTATGTGTTAGAAAGTGTGCCTTGATGGTTGGGCTAACACGTGCATGTCTTTTTTTTTATCTGAGATGCCGTATATTAGAATGTTGGGCATTTTTCCGCGAGTGCCCCTTTTTATTTGTTTTGCATTTTTTTGCTTAGTCATGTTACCGTAAGGAATTGGCAAGTAGTGTCGCAAAACTTATATTTTTATAGTGTTGGAAAGTGTTTCTAGATGATCTGGCTACCCATGCCTATTTTTTTTTAGCCAGATATGGCGTATATATAAGTATGTGTTCGATTTTCCTGTGATTGCCATTTTTTCGTTTTTTCCCATTTCTTTCAAAATTACTACGTACTAAGGAACTATCACAGAGTAATGATTCATTTATATGTTTATTTGTCGGAAAATGTGCCTTGATGGTTTGCCTAGCACGTGGCTGAATTTTTTTTTTCTGAAATGCCGTATATTAGAATGGCCATTTTTCCGCGAGTGCCCCTTTTTATTTGTTTTGCATTTTTTTGCTTAGTCATGTTACCGTAAGGAATTGGCAAGTAGTGTCGCAAAACTTATAATTTTATAGTGTTGGAAAGTGTTTCTAGATGATCTGGCTACCCATGCCTATCTTTTTTTTTAGCCAGATATGGCGTATATATAGGTATGTGTTCGATTTTCCTGTGATTGCCATTTTTTCATTTTTTCCCATTTCTTTCAAAATTACTACGTACTAAGGAACTATCACAGAGTAATGATTCATTTAGATGTTTATTTGTCGGAAAATGTGCCTTGATGGTTTGCCTAGCACGTGGCTGAATTTTTTTTTTCTGAAATGCCGTATATTAGAATGTTAGCCATTTTTCCGCGAGTGCCCCTGTTTATTTGTTTTGCATTTATTTTGCTTAGTCATGTTACCGTAAGGAATTGGCAAGTAGTGTCGCAAAACTTATATTTTTATAGTGTTGGAAAGTGTTTCTAGATGATCTGGCTACCCATGCCTATCTTTTTTTTAGCCAGATATGGCGTATATATAGGTATGTGTTCGATTTTCCGGTGATTGCCATTTTTTCGTTTTTTCCCATTTCTTTCAAAATTACTACGTACTAAGGAACTATCACAGAGTAATGATTCCTCTAGATGTTTATTTGTCGGAAAATTTTGTTTACTTCTTTTTTGATTGAATATCATCAAATTGTTTTAGCTAAAATATTATATTGTTTCACATTTTTGTTTTTTTTTCGATTTTATTTCCCTTCAAAAAATTTTTTTTGGGTCATAATTTTAATTTTATAGTCGTAAAATAATCGACAATTATCCAGCAACCCACCATACAATTTTTATGCATATCCAATAATAATTAGATTAGTAAATAACACCTTGAAATTGACATACCCTTCCTACATTTCAAGTGGCAGATTAGGGAGTCTGAGTCAGTGTGGTTGGCGACCATTTTGTGGACATATCCGAAGCGTAAGTTGCTCTATCTATATATATTCTTGTTCCCTATAGAATTTGTGATATTTTGGTATATTTTTACCTGCATAAATATCATATTATATATTAAATATATGTATTTTTTTACGAAATTTCTAAGTACTCAAAAAATTACCTTTAGATATGGCCCCTGATATAAATGTAATTTACAAAATAATGAAGATTTTTTTACATATTTCTATTTTAGGATAACATATGTTTATTCCCTAAAAAAATTAGCCACTTCCTATTTCATTTGGGTACCCAAAAAAATTCATGAAATTTGGACAAATTTTTTTGGCCAAAAAAAAGTTACCCTTTTTTTCTCATTTCAGATCTTCACCTCCATGGGTCTGACTTCATCCAAAATACATCAAGATGTGTCCTAAACATTCATGAATCAATTCCTAAAAGGATTTGTGTATATATGTATAAACTTTTTTTTATGAATTTTTATGTCAGGTCTTTTTTTTTTCTACTTAATTTTTTAAAATATTTATAATAAATAGTTTTTCTGCAGATGAGTAGTATTTATCTTTACAGTTGTTTTAAGCATTCATTGAAGTTTTTTTTTGGCAAAAGAAAAAAAGAGGTTACTGCAAAAACTGATTTTTCAAGAATTTTTTTGGGGGCCGGGGTCGTTCGCGTCCGAGTATACCCTTAAAGGGGTGTCCGAGGAGCGTACCTATCCAGGGTTAATGAATTATAGCTATTTAGGCAAATTATACTAGTGAAGATAAGATTACACATGTAATATTTTATCTTCTGTTTAACGTTTCGATAGTATACGATAGGGCCTCGGTGACGTAGCGTAGCAGAGATCCCGACTCGAGTTAGGCGAGCCTAATGCGTTTTAGTATACTTTAGTAACGATATCCCCGTTTATCCTCTTGTATCGTTTTATTAATTCAATCGAAGATAGCACATCTCCTAGAATTGCTAACATAATTCGATACTCGTCTCTTTTAGAGATTTAAGGATAAACCCTTCCTTCCCTCTGAGTGCTGCCATTAGGCACCAACCCTATCTTTGGTCTTGCCATAGAGTAGTGTACTCCGGCTTGACTGAAATAGTGTTTCTGTCTATCCTCTTTGCCGGTGAGTATCCCGGCTTTGAATTATGACGAGTAACTCAGAGTATTCAGTCTTGTTGTCGGCAACTCTATCGATGGGGGATTAGTCATTCCCCTGCCAGTTTCACAGTTGCCGGGATAGGAAGCCTGGCTTCCCTAGTCCACAACCGAAAGTGGTAGTACAGTTGCTGCCACCTTCTCCCTTGTGGTCTAGAAGACATGCCTTATATCCGGCAATGTCTTAGGCTGAGGAATCGTTATTCTTCTGCCGTCCAAGACGGCGCCGGCATAGGAAACTATGTTTCCTTGTTTTGCTGGTGAGAGTAGGAGGCAGACGTGCTGCCTTCTTTCGATGCAAAAATATAAGACCCTTTTCCCTTTCCCTTCTGTCCTTTAGTGACCGCCTGGTCGTCACAACATCTGTGGCTGGTATTCTACAATCTCCCTGCTTGCCGGGCTGATTACGATGCCGGCCGGGCTCCTACAAAGGCGGCTAGATTCCCGCTTTGACCTTCCCCCTAATGGAAACAAAAGGTCCGGGAAAAGTTGTGCCGGTCATGATGGCTGCCGGTGGGAGACCCATTACAACTTTGAGTATTCTTCAGTCCTCTCTTGGACTGCCATCCACAAACCCTGTAACCGGTAGTATAGTCGGCAACAGATGTTGTGGCTGGATGGAAGCTAGAATGAATACATTCTTTCCCTTTCCATTTGAATCCTCATTCTGGAAAGAAGGCAGTAGGGATGGTAGTCCCTACAACCCTTATTATTGTATTAAACTATAATAATACGGTAGCCCTTCTATCCATTCTTTCTCATTCTCTGTCCGTTAGTGCCGCCAGGTACTAGCCTAACCAGAAGTATGCTGGCAGAACTACAGTATAAAACTACAGTATACAGTAGCCAATATTCCTGCAGTATAGATATACACCAGTTAGAAAACTACAGTATATAATACACAGTAGTATGATATTCCAACATATTCTGTGTGTCCTTTCACAGTCCATTGTTGAGACTGCTAAGCAAATGTTGAAGTGAAGTTTTCCTTCAACATTCTGATGTATCCCAGATCATCAGAACATAAAAATCTTTACCCTACAGTATTAATATTCACTTTTGGGAGAGTTAGTGCTAGTATACACTGACTCCAGCTCTACGTACGAGAGCTATTCCACTCTATATTTTCCTAATAAGGAAAGTTTTTTTTTTTTAAATATTAATATTGAGGGAGGTCACAGCAACTGCCTGGACAGGAAACACAGATATGTGTCTTTCCTATTTCCTTTCTAGCTTACTATCCTAAGGTATAATTATAATAGTAATGATTACTATTTACTATATGTGGATAATTATCAGTATGATAAATTACCCCATACTCATTTCACTCTTTCCTTCCTTACAGAAGGAGGGCAAGATTAAGAGTGCAGCCCTGTTCTGCAACCACTAATGTAAGACCTTTTATGGCCACAAGATGCGCAGGCCTCATGCTCCCCACTGCATCGTATTTGGATCCCTGAGGTACTGGAACCCATATTTTTAGCATATATTATTTCAATAATATAAACAACCTAATACTCATTCGCCCTTCTCTCCCTTACAGGAGTAGCCGATGGGGAAGTGTACAGTGGTGTTCTGCAACCACAAGAGTATGAACTTTTGTGGGCATACAATGCACGGGTCTTATGCCCCTGCTGCATCGTATCTGCATCCCTGAGGTTCAGGGACCCGAAAGGTCACTCCAATCGCTTGACCTTGCTGGCCGACAGCTTAGTAAAAGACATCCCTGACACTATGGAGTCAAGGGATACAGCAAGGGAAATCCAACAAAGGTGAGTATTAGGCTTTCAGGGACCTTACATACCTAACAAATTTTGGAAGTGCCTACTGTTCCCTAGGGCTCAATCGAATATGTTTGTGCCTCAGGCACAGGTCCAGCCTCCCTCTATCCAATGGACGGTGGACACGGATATCAACAGGCACTGCAAGGTTTGGACATCCACCAAGATCGGATGTCAGAGACGTCCATTGACACCAGACAGGACCTAATGCAAGAAGACCCTGTATTAGGAGTGGTTCAACCACCCATGGAGAAAAAAGGATCCGTTTCGACGATGACTGAGGTACCTCAGCTCACTGTGCCGGCATATTAACTTATGCCGTCAACCTCTCCAACCCCAACTCCCCCTCTCCAACCCCAACTCCCCAACTGGCTAGACAGTTCAGCAGGAGTGAAATGCTCCTAGAGTCGATCCAGCGGATGCTGACACTGTTCCGGAAGGAACAAGAGGTGAATAAGCAAGATCTCAAAGAGAGGAAAAGAGAGGTACAGGGAAGGAAACGCCCTGGCGCTTCCAGGGGCTCCGCTAAGCCCCCTAAACTATCTGTCCTCCATCACTATTCCGAACCAACCCCTGGGGGTAGACGGAACACATGCCCAGGTTGAATAGGAAGCTTTATATCTCCTAGAAGTTGGGGCCCAATCCCCTTGAAGAGCTTCAATTCTGGCCCAGGTTTCAGCGTACCCAGATTGCTTCGTGAGACTACGAGATGAACATACATCCCGCGAGGAGGCTATACCGAAGGAAGTCATTGTCCTCGAACATGACAAGGCCCAAGCCATCCTTACCAAGACCCAGAAAGGGGCCGGATATAATAACTCCAAAGTCTCAGCAGTGAATAAGAAGCATCCAACCATCATTGCTCCTTCCTCATGAGCCTTCCTCCCTTTCGTAGAAGGCCCTAGACTGTGTTAGAAGAACAGTCGAAGAGGGTAAACCCTGCCCAATCCTAGAGAAAGGTCTCTAGCTATGCCCACCTGCGAGGAGAAGTGGAAAGAAGTACATCTAACCTTCTCCGTCTCGAAGTTGGATCCGGAGATAGCAGGTCAGCAGTTTAACGAGAACCTTCCAAAGTTGCCGAACCATCCCTTTAGAAGGGAACAGGACACGAAAGATAAGCTTATCGCCTCCCGGTCTCTTCAGAACCGCTTAAGAAATATGTGCAGGCCTTTAGTAATGCCCCACCCTTGTGATGGATTTGTAGGTTTTACCTCAGGTCAAAAAGGACTGGTAGAGACCAAGTGTTTTCCGCTTCAACAGTGAAACACGAACCCAGAAAACTGATTTCATCATGTATCGGGGCTTAGACCCTTTCCCACAGGAAATGGTCCAAGAGGTCATTACCAAAGCCACCACGGAGAATGGGAACCTGCTCCAAAAGTGGGGTATGTCCTCAAAGAGGAAATCATCATTAGAACTGCACAATTTCCAACCGTGACCAAACCACCTTCCAGATGGTCCCTCAACTGCTGGTAGCCAGTCACCTGTGTTTAATCCTGGCTTTGAAGGGCACTCGACCACCTTTAGTCCATGAGCCAGAACTCAAAATTTGGCATTTGACTACCAAATTAGTGAACAGATCAAATCATGATTTTTGGTTAGCTTGATGTCTGAAGTATCCAAAAACAGGGCTTGGACATTTCATTTCGGTAGCTTAGTGCCCCAATGGCGGCCATCTTTAAAAATGGCCGCTGTTTTCGAGCTCTATGGTCTGTGTTCAGATATTTGGCCATAAATTCACCCTATATCAACCAATTTTCATGGAATTTCTCTTATTTTACTCAGAATCAAATTCTCCAGGTATTCATGTATAATTCACGTAATTTCCTTGCTATGCTCTGTTCCAAAATTTACCTTATTATGTCAAATAATGTGGTTTTTTGACAATGTTTATCACACGCATCCCAGGAAGTTTGCCTCATATTAGGAAATTGCCACCAAATGATGATAATTTCTTGCTTGAAATATCTAGAGAAATTAGAATTTACCAATGACTATATTACAAATAGTTTCCACCCTGATATCCACACCCTCACATTTTCAGAATTTTACTGAAAATAAATATCTTGGGCATCTTAAATGAAACGTTGTCTTGTCTTGTCCTATAATATATTGTTTGTTGTTAGGCTATCTACATGTATTCAGGGAAAACAGTTTTATACCTCACTAACCTGACAAGTTTTATAACAGTTTTATACCTCACTAACCTGACAAGGTAAGCCTGACATTTTTATCCCTCATACACCTGTGAACTAGAACTGCATGTCACTGATAGGTGTCACTACATATTTAACTTTTAGTGCATTTTTGGTTGTAAAACAATGGAAAATCAGAAGGAAGGTCCATTGTAAAAACATCAAGTAAGTATGGTAGTGTCCAGTGTGTGCATCAGACACTAAAAGATGTATGCATTTCCTTAAAACATGCACATGTTAGGGCTTCAGAGAGTGAAGTTTGTAGGGCCCACAGTTACGCCTTTAGTGCCACAAATATCCTCATTTTGTTACAGGAAATTCTCTTCAATCAATGAGACGGCATCACAATGACTGTACCAAAAAAGAAAAAGACTAAAATCTGAGAAGGTTCCTTGCACTATATGCGGAAAGCTAGCTATGCCTGATGAACTTGTTCGATTGACAATTGCTTCCTCTTGGAAAACACTATGAAGCAGCAAAAATTTTACAGTTTGAACCAATAATTAAACTTGCCAGTCATGATATGACTGAACTGCCTAATATTCTGTACCATAGTGGCTGCTTGCAAAGCTTGAAACTTATCCTGACACAAACAAACAAAAAGGCGAAGAATCAAGACAGTTGAAACGCCAGAGGACATCCGACACATCACGTGTATTTGAAAAGATTTGTATATTTTGTGAAAAGAAATCAAAATATACAAAAGGTATGAAAACTTCTGATAAATTGATTCAGGCTGTGGATTTGCGTATTGATGTATGAATTCGCGATGCTGCAACTCTTAAATCAGATGTAAGGATTTTTTCAGTTACTTCAAGGGATATAGTGGCAGCTGAGGCCCATTACCATGCCTCTTGCTATAATGCGTACGTGAAAGAACACCCTGTCGTGGACAAAAATAATGAACAAACTGAAAATACCTACAAAAGTTAAGTTTAAGCTACCATGGTTAACTTGTACAAGTACATCCACAGTGATCTGTTTTTAAAACCACGCATCATTCCGCTTATAGAGCTTACTTCAAAACTAGGGTCTCTCTTAAGTGAAAAGAGTGTAGAAGTCCGCGATTCAACAAATAATCACCTCAGCCGCAATCTCAAGACACAATTTAGCGAGAGCTTGCCTTTTTTTACACATAAGCGAAGGGTTTACGTTCGTCCCCATACACTTACTATGGACACTATTGCTTGTGACTATCTAGACTTGAAATGTGACTTGGCAGAGCTGAGTCGAGGGCAAAAATGTGAACTGATGATTATTCAAACAGCTGTCATATTATGTGACCAGGTGAGAAATGAGATGAAGGAACAGACTTGGCCTCCAAAACCAGATGAACTGACAGAGAAATACATCGATCCACCAGCATGCCTCACTCACTTTTTGCAGATCCTCATTGGTGGCCAACAGGCTTTGCCGTCTGATCGAATCAACAGACTGGCATGGTCTTTAGGTCAGGACATTCTGTATGCTGTAACCAATGGCCAGGTCATCACGCCAAAACATGTCCTCCTACCTTGGGTAATCAAGACTCTATCTGGTAATGTTGAACTCATTCACATTTTAAATCAACTTGGTCATGGTTGCTCTTACATTCGCCTAGAGGAGATTGATACAGCACTTTGCATCGAGAAGCTGAGCAATGTGGATCAAGGGGCACCACTAATCCCTCTAGGTACACATCCTTTAATCCCCACAGTACTTGCATATGATAATATTTACTCACTGGAAAAAACACCGAGTGGTGCAGGAACTTCAAATTGTGTGAATGGCATCATTGTTCAAACAGCAGTTTCATCTTGTGCACCAGAGAGAGTACCAGTACCATTTTTGAACAAGAAGGATAAACGATGCACGGTCTGAAGAAAGGAACAGACAAGGAAATAGTACTGAAGGTGGACAATTGTGTATTTGGTCACATGCTACTTATAGCGCAAAGTAGGAAACTGGACATGAAAGAGGTCTTATGTTACCCTCTAGGTCCCAAACCTTGGGCTTTGGTTAATGCTGATGGAACTCTTAAGAAAACTGCAAAAGCAAACCTAAGCTCACATCTAGAAAATCAAGCTGCTTTTGTTGACTTACCAAGTGGTCCAAGAGCAGCAATCATTGATGGTATGGGAATAGTTCAGAAAATTCAGAGAAAATTCTACATTTGGAGAACTTTCTGAGCAGATCCTTAAAAGCATTCTGAATCATAGCTACAAAAGCCAACGAGATGATGCGGCATTCGATATGTACACTGAACATTCCATTAAGAATGCTGAAAGGGTTAGTCAAGGGGCCAAAGACAGTCTGCTTTTCCATGATATGAAGTTGGGACACCAGATTAAGAATTGGAAACGCCTTCTTGTGAATACAGAAAGCAAGAACAGACTGACCAGGTTTCTGGCAGAAAGCTGGAAGGAAGAGGAGGTGAGACAGAGCCTTGGTGAAATTACGTTATTCGTAACTGTTACAGAACAGTGTTTTGAAACTACAAAGGATGGCATCAGAGAGGTTCCAGAGCTGACATCCTCTCATGAAGAAGTGGATACGAGACTTGCACTCCATGCAAAGCATGCAGCAGGCACACACAACAATGTGCTGGTCTTTTCGGAAGATACTGACGTGTTTGTGATGCTTTTAGCTCTCGAAGCTAAGATAGGTGGACACTTATTCCTGAGACGAGGAAAGAAGAACAAAATCAGAATAATTGATATCTCCAGACTGGCAACTATCATTGGCAGGGATGTGTGCACTGCTTTGTTGAGTGTGCCTGCTTGGACAGGCTGTGATTCTCTAAGTGCTTTTTCTGGCCAGGGGAAGATCAAAGCACTTAACTTGATTCGTTCAAATGATAGATTTAAGGAAGCATTCTCTCTTCTAGGGAGAGAATGGAGTGTTGCAGATGAACTGTTTTTAACTCGATAAAAATTTGCCTGCAGCATGTATTCACGCAGTGCAAAGAGCACAACTGTGAATGATCTGAGATATGAGATATTCAGCTCCAGAAATGGTGATGTCTCTTCAGGACAACTGCCTCCTTGTAAGGATGCTCTTCAACAGCACACCAAAAGGGCCAATTATCAAGCAGCCATATGGAGACGAATCCTTGAAAACTCACCAACAATCCCAGATCCTACAGACGGACATGGATGGAAAGTTGATGGGGATGAGCAAATTGGCATTGAATGGATAGCTGGAGCACCAGCACCTGATATAGTGCTTTCACTGATGTCATGCAAATATGTTAGATCATGCAAATCTGGCAGTTGTGCATGCATTGACAATGGATTATCCTGCACACCAGCCTGTAAATTGCACGAATGTGACAATATGAAAGATGATGAGGAGTTGGAAATAGTTCCAGACATGGATGAAAGTGATTCTGATGATGAGTAAAATCCCCATAGGAAACATCGGCAGTTACAAGAATACAAATGTTTAAGGAAATGTTGACTGTTTAATTTCAATATAATTTGTGGCTCATTGTGTTCCGGTGACATATTAAGTAGTCGGTGCATTTGCTTGTCTCCAAAGTACTTCTTTTAAAAATGCAGATTTCAGGATACACAATGCAATAGGTGTTGCCCCACGTGCATCCCTGAGTCACGTGAGTGGTAACTTGATCACTTTCTATTGTTTATTGGTGCTGTATGAATCTTTCTAGGTATTTCAAAAACAAACTTCATCATTTGGTGCCAATTTCCTAAGCTGAGGCAAATTTCCTTAGACGAGTGGGAAAAAAATTGTCAAAAAACGCATAATTTGGCATAAAAACGTACCTTTTAGAATGGAGTATAGCAATAAAGTTACATAAATTATACATGAGTATCTGTAGAATTTAATTCTGACTAAAATAGGAGTAATTTCATGGAAATTAGTTGATGTGGTGCAGAGTTATGGACAGATTTTATAACACCTACCATAGATACCTACCATAGAGCTCGAAAACGGCGGCCATTTTTAAAGATGGCAGCCACTGGGGCACAGAGCTACCGAACTGAAATGACCAAGCCCTGTTTTTTTATACTTCAGACATAAAGCTAACCAAAAATCTTGATTGGATCTGTTCACTAATTTGGTAGTCAAATTTGGTCTGGCTCATGGACTACTTTTGGCCCTACATAGGTAAGGGCCCAAAAAGAGGATCATCCGGAAACCCCCCAAGGGTGGAGGTGGACATGGGCACGGAAACAAGTCCTCAGGAACCTCTTCACAATGAGAGGTTCCAGGTAGTATGGCAGATTTTTCCACTTTCAGGATCATTGGACCTTCGATCCCTGGTCCACAGCCAAATTACGAATGGACTTGGTTGGAAATGGAACAAAATTCCACCCCACTTTTCCAAAATTCTTCCAACACCCCTTATAGGAAGAATATACCTCACTTGATAAGAAGGTAATGAGAAAAGCGAAGTCCATCAAAATTCCAGGGAAGGCTGTTTTGTGTTCCCAAGAAAGACTTGGACAAACCCAGTCATTCTAGACTTGTCTTCACTCAACTAGTTAATTGAGAACAACAAGTTCTGGATGCTTACATTGCAACACATAAGGACCCTTCTACCAAAAAAAGGGGCGTACACAGTCTCAATAGACCTGGTAGATGCTTAGTGGCACCTACCAGTCAGTCGCCCCCTCTTCTCCTACCTAGGATTCAGGCTACAGAAGACAAAACCTGTCTTCACAGCCATGCCCTTTGGACTAAATATAGCCCCAAAGGTATTCACAAAACTTACGGACACGATCGTCCAGCACCTGCGCTCCGAAGGAGTACAGGTAGTAGCATACCTGGACGATTAGTGGGTGCGGGTACCATCCAAGACTACTTGTCCGCAAGCGGCTGGAAAGGTGATCCAGTTCCTGGAACACCTGGGCGTCAAGACCAGTCACTAGAAGTCTCGCTTTTCTCCAGCTCACAAGTTTCAATGGTTGTGAATCCATGGGAACTTGCAGTCACAACACCTCTCCATTCTATTAAAGAAGGGGAGAAAAATAGCGGTATCTGTCAAGAGACTAATCCAACACAAGAGGATTTCAAAATGTCAACAGGAAAGAGCACTGGGCTTTCTCCAGTTCGCAATAGGGACAGACCTGGTGCTAAGAAGCACAGCCAAAGGATGCACCAGGAGTCTGGAGAAGATATGCATCAAAAGCTCTAAGAGATCGACAAGGTTGACATCGACCCGATCGCGCACGCTATTGAGACCGTGGTCAATGAATAAGAGTCTAGCACAGACAATTTTCTTGCAACCACCACAAACATCAGTGGCGATACACACGGAAGCCTCCCTGAAAGAACGGGGAGGCCATCCATATGAAAGGAAAGGGCAAGAAATTGATCACTCCAGTTCAAAACTTTCACATTAATATCTTGGAGGCTATGGCAGTCCTCCTGACATTAAGGAGACTATCCACTCGCAGAACAGTCCACATCAGATTGGCTCTCAACAACGAGGTGATAATAATATGTCTAATCAACAAGGCTTGAGTTCACCTCGCTTCAACCATGTGATGTTAGCCATCCTCCACCTGGCAAGGAGGAGTAGATGGCATTATCAAGCAGTTCACCTTCAATGGTTCTGCGATGTGACGGCGGATGCTCTATCCAGGGGAAAGCCGATAGAGACAGAATGGTCCCTAGACGCAGACTCATTCTCCCTTATTCTTGATAAAAGTCCCAGAACTGAAGAGTGACCTCTTCGCAACGAGCGACAACAAGAACTAGTAGCCCCTTACGAGAACCTTAAGCAGAAGCGATAGACGTCATGTCTTTCGACTGGAACGGATGGAATCAAATGTATCTGCTTCCACCAACCAATCTCCTGCTAAAAGTCCTCGACAAGCTAGTATCCCGCAAAGGAACAGCTCCTGTAGTGGCCCCCTAAAGGGCCCAAAAACAATGGTTTCCTCTAATTCTAGAATTGAAACTGTAGCTGCTTCCTCTGCCGTACCCAGCTTTATCAAATCTGGTGCAGAAGTCGGCTATTACATTTCATCCCCGAGAACCAACAACCTGCATTTCAGGATTTTTTCGCCCTGACAGCGAACAAAAGTTTGGGATCTCGAAGAATATGACCAACTTCATTATAGAGTACAAGTCAAGTCCAACCAGAAGACACTGTGAATTGTCTTGGAAGAAAGGGGCACCCCTCGTGAAAACAAGGTGACCTTCAGAAATTTCAAAGGTTTCTGTCTCCCTTTCTTCTTTTACCTACTTGAATGATGCCTGACTTCCACTACGATAACCATTTGTAAGTCGGCCTTGATTAGACCTCTTCTATACGCCTTGAGACGAACCTCATAAGCAAAACTTTTTTTTTTTCTTTTTTAAGGTACCAAAGCATACACTAGACCCAAGCCGACAACCCTCCAAAGCCCATTACATGGTCGTTGGTCAAAGTCTTACACTATGCTTCGAACCTAAACAATGAGGATTGTACTTGAAAGGAACTAATACAGAAAGTCAATTTTCTGTTCGCAATAGCCTCAGGGACTAGAGTTAATGAAATACTGTATAGGCCATATTCAGTTCACAGAAGAGGGAGAACTGAATCCTTTTCTAATCCTACTTTTCTCGCCAAACCGGGCTGCCCACCAAAGGTGGGGTCCTTGGAGAATCTGCCCACTGAAGGAGGATGTCTCCCTATACCCATTAGGGGGTCTTAAGGTCTATCTTCGTAGAACTTCAGACCTCAAGGAAGGACAGCTCTTCCGAGGCGATACCTTGCGATAAAAAAATCTATCCCTAAAAATAACTGAGAGCAGTGCTCACCTACTTATTCGCAGAGCGGATCCTGATAGCTCACCCGCAGTTCGTGATCTTAAGAAAATTGCTTCTTCACGGAACTTCTTCCAACACTATTTGAAGTAAGTACATAACATAAGACATGTTGTGGTGGGGGCGGGTAGTTCTAAAGAACCCGACGTCTAAGCCTGCGACGAACAGTGAACTGCTTTGGGACTTTCCAGTGCATCGGGTGCATGGGTACATTTACCCTCAAGTACAAATCATAACTACGATTAACACACTGTTCCACATAGGTGCATTTGTGACCGATAACACCAGTGCTGAGTGAACGTTTGCGTTACGGTGTTCATGCATATCCAAAATCTTTACAGATCAGTCAGATTTGGTTTCACATCTCAATTGAGTGGCATCATTTCGATGAAATTACATATTTTCCCAAAAGGAGAAAATATGGACACTGATGTGTTTTCAATGCCGGATCAGATTCATACCTGATTGTAACTAAAATTAATGATTTAGCTACAAGGTAAAATACTGAACGTATTTGCTTCTTATTGCTGCTATCTCAGTAACAGACGAATAAAACATACTAGAGTTTTAATTAAGCCCTAGAAGGGCCCATCTTGAAATCAGAGTACAGATTTCCGAGGGATAAAGGGTAATCTCTAAGATTTACCGACCGTCCCTATGGAGACACAAACTTTGAATCCTTATAGTCGAAGTCGACACTTTCCCTACAGGGGGCAGGAAGCCCTAAGCTAGTTCCAAGCTTAGTGGATATGACAAATAAGGGTAATGTCATATATAAAGGTCTAGGAGACCATATAAGGAACTCATTCAAAGTAAAGGCACTTATACGAACCCACTGATATAGTACTTTCAAGTAATTCTCTGGTAAACTTCCATCAGGACGACATGACTGAGCCCAAAAAAACCGATTTTGAGCAAAGCGAAAAATCTATTTTTGGGTGAGATGGCCATGTCGTCCTGATGGACCCTCCCTCCTTTCTATAAAGGCATATACATATATGTAACAAAGTCCCCACCCGAAACTACTCTATGTGCGGCTATCCATGCTTAATTGCAACAAGGAATAGTTCGCCGGGGTGGTACGGGGAGGGGATCCACCAGGTAATCTTGATAGCGGCTCACCTTCAATTTCGCCACTCTTCCCCCTCAAAGCGAAAACTTATTTGGGGTGAAGATTGCCATGTGTCGTATCAAGAAATACGTCCCCTGATATTATGCGATATCGTTAAAACGGAGCGAAAAATCTATTTTTGGGTGAGATGGCCATGTCGTCCTGATGGAAGGTTCCTATTGGTAGCTTATTAAGGGATATTTAGCTACAGTGATATTCTCAGAGAATTGACCTATAGTTCTCCAGAATTCTAACTCCTGGCGCGAATATCCTTAAAATTTCTCTTTAAGGATATCGCATAATATCAGGGGACATATATCTTGATACGGCACATGGCAATCTTCACCCCGAATAGCGTTTTCGTTTCGAGGGGGAAGAGTGGCGAAACTGAAGGGGGGGCTGTTATCAAGGTTACCCTTCCTCCCGTACTATTACAAGGATCCAAGATGGCACTCATTCCTTGTAGCATTGAGCATAGTGCTACAGATATAGTAGTTAAGGGAGGGATATTGCCTAAGCCTTTTCTATGGAAAAGGAGGGCGGGTCCATCAGGACGACATGGCTTGAGCCCAAAAATAGATTTTTCGTTTCGCTTCAAAATCCGTTTTTTTGGGCTCAAGCCATTGTCGTCCTGATGGCAGTTTACCAGAGAATTACTAGAAAGTACTGTATCTGTGGATTTGTATAAGTGCCTTGACCTTGGGACAATTTTTATACGGTCATACAGACCATTGAGAAATATGACGATACCGTTATACGTCATTACCACTAATCATGGAACAATGTTAGGGCTTCCTGCCCCCTTCAGGGAAGTGTCGTGCTAGACAGTAAAAAAGAGTCTCAAGGTTTGTATATTGTAGGAACAAATATAAGTATCAATCAAAACTATTTGTTTCATTTATTCCACTAATATGAGGTTTACTTAGGAAATTAAGTAAAGAACTCTGGCTATCTTTATTGTGCTATTTGCAGGACGAAATAAGATGCAATTACACTTTTAGTCATTTATTTAGGCTAAATGAGTAAATTGGATAACAAGTGTGAATGTAGAATAGAATTATACATACAACAATTACAGATAAAGTTTTTCTACCTGAAAGGGAAGAAAAGGTTAATGCCACTATAAAAATTGAAAAATTTGGAAAATCATCAATATAATTTCAGTAAATGTTGGATACTATCAACACTGTGTACAATGTACACACGGCACAAGTGTTATCTGTATAATTCTTCACCTGAAAATTAGAACAGTCCTAGTGTCACCATGGTGACACTCATATAAAAGATATTGCACTGGAGGTGTCAACACCTTTTCACCCAAATTGATAGTTCCCATCAATTCACTGTTCATCGCAGCACTAGACGACAGGTTTTACTAAAGCGCCTAGGCTAGGTAGCCTAGCGCGGGCGAGATCTCTGTTACTTAAATCGCCGAAACTCTAACGTATACGTTTGACATAAGGAAGAGGAAATTTGTATGCATAATCATATCTTCACTAGTATAATTGTGCCTAAATAGCTTTCATAATTTATTAATGCTATTAAAACCGGGAATGTCGTTCTGCTGACTAAATAACACATGCATGCATAATGAACGACATCGCCCACATGGCGCCTCCGGTGACTGGCCAAGCTCCATAAACACATTAAATTAAACTAATTTCACTGTGAATCAGGAGCTAGAAATTATACACTGTAAAGATTAAATACTCAACTTTCCAGAGGTAGAAGAAGCTGGAGAATGCATAATAAATCCTCTCAATGACGTTAGATAACGGGGAAAACCACCGTGCGAAATTGCTACCAAAGAAGGAATGAGCGCCATCTTGGATCCTTGTAATAGTACAGGAGGAAGGGTAACCTTGATAATGGCTCCCCTTCAGTTTCGCCACTCTTCCCCCTCGAAACGAAAACGCTATTCGGGGTGAAGATTGCCATGTGTCGTATCAAGATATACGTCCCCTGATATTATGCGATATCCTTAAGAGAAATTTTAAGGATATTCGCGCCAGGAGTTAGAATTCTGGAGACCCAAAGGTCAATTCTCTGGGAATATCACTGTAGCCAAATATCCCTTAGAAAGCTACCAATAGGAACCTTCCATCAGGACAACCTAGCTTGAGCCCAAAAAAGTTATATTAAGGATACTCACGCCAGTAGTTAGAAATCTGGAAACCTGTGGTTAATTCTCTGGGAGTATCACTGTAGCCAAATATCCCTTAGAAAGCTGCCTAAAGGAACCTTCCATCAGGACGACATGGCCATCTCACCCAAAAATATATTTTTCGCTTTGCTCAAAATCCGTTTATATATATATATATATATATATATATATATATATATATATATATATATATATGTATGTATGTATATATGTATGCATGTATGTGTATATATATATATATATATATATATATATATATATATATATATATGTAATGTATGTATGTATGTATATGTATGCATGTATGTGTGTGTGTATATATATATATATATATATATATATATATATATATATATATATATATATATATATAATGTATATATATGTATATATGTATATATATGTATATATATGTGTATATATATTGTATGTATATATATGTATATATATATGTATGTATATATATGTATATATGTGTATATATATATATATATATATATATATATATATATACTGTGATATCCCCATATGTTGTACATATGCTAACATATCTGATTTGTCTAAAGTATATTTTTCCATTTTCTTTGTAAATACATCACCTTATTTCAGCGCCATCTTCATTCCATTCTTCTCATTATCTTTTGTTTACACTCACCTTCCTGCTGTAAATCATCCCTGTTTTCTTACCTTACATGTTATAAGGTAACCCCAAATTTATTGTTTAGTTAGAATACATTGTTCTCACCACGAGATTCATCTACCTTACTCACCCATTCACTTTGCATTGCTTATTATTGTTGTTTTGAAGTGCTTTTTCATTGTTTTGTTTAACGTAAGATTAAAGTTTTGTTTATAACATAGTTTATTGTTCCTGTCCTCCAATTATCCTGCTATTGGTGCTTCTGTTGTCTGCAACCAGCTTTAAGAAGATACATTTGATCATAATCAACAATCTTATACACTCGTAATAAGAAACAAGTGAATTTGGAAGTCTACCCATATGACTTCTATTTTGTTGTGTGAAGAGAACTACCGCCCATTATAAAGGGGTAATTGTTTGCACAGTGGTTCGTCACATAATAGTTGGGGGCCTGTCCGGGATCTGATGTGCGATCTGATGTGTGATATGATTCATCAAATTTATATCAAGTGATTGAATCGTGAAAGAACAGTTCCAGTGATTATGAACAGTATCGAGTGTTGTGTTGTGGCGTACCAAGGATAAAGGACGACAGTAATAATTCCAAGGTAAGGTAGATGTCTCGTCTCCCTCTCATTAGACATTTATGTATAATATATGTCTGGGTAGTCATTTGGTTGTAAGAGGAACAAGTCACGCTTAATATAGTTAAGACTTAGGTATGCTGATTGTCCAGCTTCTAAACCACCCTTATTAATTGAAGATACCCCCAGTAGGTAGCTTTTAAAGTTTCGCCTACTCAAATCTCGTATCCCAGAGATTTCTCATAAAAAAAAATCTGAAGCCCTAAGATTTTGCCATTTCTTAAAATCGCCATTCAAAAGTGATATTTGGGAAATCAAGTCAAATTTCATTATATGTGATTTACTAAATTAAGTTTCATTATAAGTGAAATTTCCTCAATCTCTATTTCATTATGAAGTGATTTATTTTGTTATATGAATTTCGTAAGTGAAATTAGCCAATTTCCAATTTCGGAGATTTTCGTAATTCCAATCGTTATTTCTAGTCAGGAAATTAACTTGTATATTGTTTGGTGTTAAAAGTACTATTTTGGTGTACAAATAACATTTACGTGTCGGTAAATGAATATTTAGATACTTGTGTTAAATTACTCCTGTTATATCTATAAAGCGCATACTACGTATTTTGTCCAGTTTGTGCATTATTCTGATAATCAATTACTTTAAACTAGGTGTTGACTATTAACTAGATTCTTTATCATAACGAGAATAATATAGTATTTATATAAATTAAAATGTAACATTGAAAAGTTATCGTATTAAGCTGGTATAAATTAAAAGGAAATGTAAACTAGAACGTGCTAATTAGGTATGTTTAAAGTAAAAAAAAAACCTTTGCGTTTTAAAGCCTTGTTTACCGATTCGGTAAAATTGTTGTAAAAGTTTGTGATGTTAAGCGTGTCGTTGAGTAATTATGAAGTAGTTAGCCGCGTGCTCAAGATCTCGAGTATAAAGAAATAATTGTTCAGTCGTTAACTGTGAATAAAAGTTTTAGTATTATTATCGTAAGTTTCGCGAGACTTAATTTTGTATTTAAGCTATTTTTGTGTAAGGTGATCTAATCATATAATTTTGTAATTTTGTGATCTCTCGATCTTGTAATTTTGTGATCGCTATTTTGTATTTCTGTGATCGAAAGATTGTTATTTTGCGATCGTATGATCTTATACTTATTCTTATAAAGTTTGGATATTTATTTTAGTTTGTACTTATCTTGCGCCACAGGCGACATTCAAAATGCCTTTCAACTTGCAACAATTTATTGTATCACCACGGGATCATGTGGAATCTCTCACAGTTGCCACAAAAACTGACCTAAAGAATCTAGCTCGCCATTATGATGTACAGGTTCCCGCAACTGCCGTAAAATGTGTAATTCTCAGTCATATTTTGAACTTCCTTGTAGATGAAGATATTGTTCCAGAAGAAGAATTGGCTGACGTTCGAGCTCTAACAGTTACCAATCCAAATGGTGACTTGGATAAACTAAGTCTACAGCTGGAGTTGGAAAAGATGAAGATGCAAGCCGCAACTGCCGCCGCTGAGGTAGAAGAAAGGAAAGCCGCTGCTGCTGAACGAGCCGCAACTGCCGCCGCTGAGGTAGAAGAGAGGAAAGCCGCTGCTGCTGAAAGAGCTGCAACTGCCGCAACTCTGGTAGAACGAGAAAGAGCCGCTGCTGCTGAACGAGCCGCAACTGCCGCCGCTGAGTTAGAAGAGAGGAAAGCCGCTGCTGCTGAGCGCAAGGCTGCTGCCGCTGCTTCCCTAGAACGTATCAAGGTGGAAACTGCTTTGGAGCAACAAGAAAAAGCAAGTGAACAGAAAAACAACGCTCTCCGTGTTAGGCTGCAGATTGAGAGAGAAGCGGCCACAGTAACAGAACGGGATCTGGCATTTATAAGACTGAAAGAAAAGGAAGAAGGTAAGCTAATTCCCGAACCCTTTGATGTGGGCAAGGTGCAGAAATTGCTGCCCACATTTGAAGAACGGGAACCTGATAACTACTTTTCTGTGTTCGAAGACACAGCCAAGAATCTCAATTGGCCTCAGGACAAATGGTATTTGATCATCCGGAACTCATTTAAAGGTAAAGCATTATCTGTATGTGCCACTATGTTAGAGGAACATGATTATTTCATAATTAAAAAGGCAATCCTTGATGCTTATTCTATTACTGCGGAAGGTTATAGGCAAATATTTCGTAATAGTCCGAAGCAAGTTCAGCAGACCTTTTTAGAATTTATGAATGGAAAGATTAAACAGTTTCAGAAGTGGGTAGACAAAGTAGATGTCAAAACTTTCGAGCAGTTGAAAGATTTAATAGTAATGGAGGAGTTCTTAAGGAAAATACCAGGTAGCATTAATGTGTATCTAAGAGAGCAGAATGAATCTGACCCTAAGAAAGCCGCTTTAAAGGCAGATGACTATGCTCTTATTCATAAAGTAGGTAAAACCCCATATAGAGGAACTAGACCTAAGGAAACTTGTACATACTGCAAACAAGAAGGACATCATATTTCAGAATGTCCTGATCCACATTGTGCAGCTTCATACTTAAAGAGAAAACCTAATCCCCCTCAATTCTCTCCTAAGCAAATGAATCTGCCCAAACAGGAACCAAAACCTAAGGTGGAGAAGAAAAAGACCTTCCATTGTGCATCCCACGAGTCCCAAGCGTTTGCACCCTTCACTTGCTCAGGCAAAATAAATGGTAAACCTGTAACCATACTCAGAGACACTGGATCCTCTCAAACGATCGTCTCTCCTAAAGTAATACGACCTAAAGGTGAAACTCACAGGTATGTTGCAGTTAATGACTTAACCAGTAAGTCTATGTTGCCTCTCATTAATGTAAACCTTCATTGTCCTTATTTCTCTGGAACTACTGAAGTAGCTGTAAATCCAGAACTGTTACCATGCAAGAATGTAGATGTAATCTTGGGTAATGACATAGCTAACTCTGTTGTCTTAACAAACTTAATAGCAGTAACTCCAGGTGATGTTGTACAGGAGGAATGCTTAGCAGTGACACGAAGCAGTAAAAAGGACACCCCTACTGAATCATCATCAAACCCGTTGCCAGTCTCTGAACCTATGGATTTCAACGAGTTGATGAGTACATATAAGATCCAACCTGATTCCTTTAGCTATCAACAAAGGAAAGATGTCACTCTACAGCAGTGTTTCAACCAAGTGAAACCAAAGGATACCAACAAGTGTTCTTATTTTTATATTAATAATGATGTACTAATGAGAAAATTCAGGTCCAGCAAGAACAGTCATCTAGAAACCTGGAAGGATCTATTCCAGGTAGTTGTTCCTAAGGATATAAGACCTCTGATCCTAGAATTGTCTCACTCTGCTGACTCTCATCTTGGTATCACTAAAACATATGAACGCATCAGTCAAGACTTTTATTGGCCAAACATGAAGAATGACATTAAAGAGTACGTAAAAACATGTACAACATGTCAAAAAGTAAGTAGTCCTAATGTAAAAGTACCAGTTGCACCCTTAAAACCTATACTTGTGCCTAAAGAACCTTTCAGTAAGATCATAGTAGATTGTGTAGGCCCTTTGCCTAAGACAAAAAGGGGACATGAATACTTGCTTACGGCCTTATGCCCAACTACCCGTTATCCATTTGCAGTACCTTTAAGAAACATTTCAGCCAAGAACATCCTAAAGTCACTAGTGTCCATATTTACTGTTGTAGGATTTCCAACTGAACTACAATGTGATCAAGGAACCAATTTCATGAGTCATGCTTTTAAAACAGCTATGAAAGATTACCATATAACCCAAGTCTCATCCTCAGCTTACCATCCACAGACCAATGGAGCATTAGAACGCACTCACCAGACCATTAAAAATCTTCTCCGGAAATACATCCATAGTTCAGGTAACGAGTGGGATTGCGATTTGGAACTGATCATGTACATCATACGAGGAGTTCGAAATCAGTCTACTGGTATGTCACCTTTTGAACTACTCTTCGGTCGACGGCCACGAACTATCCTCAGTTCAGTCAAAGAACGCATCCTGAAGTTGGGAGATAATGAGGTACCTATTTCCCAATATATTTCAGAACTCAACAGGAAACTTTCAGATCTTCACTCCATTGCCAAAACTAACTTGATAACAGCTCAAGAGAAGATGAAGATTAACTATGATAAAAAGGCTAAAACCAGAAGTTTCAAAGTAGGAGATGCAGTGCTGCTATACCATCCGATTGCAGGCTCTCCTCTACGAGAGAAATACCAGGGACCATATACCATCACTCACCGTATCTCGCCAACCAACTATATAATCGCCACTCCAGATAAGCGTAAGTCTACTCAATTAGTCCACATAAACCTCTTAAAGGCCTATTTGTCTCTCTCAACAGCTGAAAATAAAACGGTAATGATTACTAGTGCCATACCATACATAGATTGTCCTATGGATCAATTTACAGATGATCCAATAACTGCATCTTGGCAGGATTCTCAAAACTCGAAGATCTTGGAAAACTTATCAGACTATCTACAACCCTTATATGCATCAAAATGTAAATCTTTAGTAGCTTTATTCCATGAATTTCCTAGTATAACTTCAGATAAACCAGGCAGATGCACCATGCTAGATCATGACATCAAACTACAACCAGGTACTGCACCCATTAAACAAGCTTTCTATCGAACATCACAGAAGAAATTGGGTATCATGAAAGAAGAAGTGAACTACTTGATAAGAGAAGGATTGGCAGAACCCAGTGCGTCACCATGGGCTTCCCCATGTCTCCTGGTAGGAAAGAAAAATGGTAAATTTCGTCTTTGTACCGATTACAGGAAAGGGTGGTAGGAGGAATCATTCCCGTTCTCTGTTCTTCAGTTCATCTATGCCCGACCTGTCTCCTGAGGGGAGGTGGGTGGGCCTTCGAATGTATATATAACTGCCAGGTAAGTATTCATAAAACTTTGTTTTATCATAAAAACTTCATTTTTACGAATAGAACTTACCTGGCAGTTATATATACATAGCTGATTAACACACTTGGAGGAGGGTGATAGACAGTAACATCGTTGGGGAAACAACCAAAAAAGTTGTAGGATAAATAAACACCTTGATTCCTTACCTGCTAAGGTAGCTGACTTCAAAGGTTCCTGCCTCTTGAGTCGCTTTCCCTTAGGAGTGTCAGCCAGGATGTGACCTGCAGTGCTGAAAACACTCAATCGAGTCTGTCAACGGGGTGAGACCAACAATCTGACTAGACTTCAGGACTACCTATTGCCCAAAATAAAAAACCGCAACTTTACCAAACCAACCACCTAACATTTGCAAAGTAGATAAAAATGATCTAACTAGACTGAGGTGACTGTACACAAGTCGAAGTCCTCAGACAACCAATAAAAAATACACCAACCTATGCACAAGTAAACAAAACTAAGGTTGAGGGGAGGTAGTAACTCCTTTGCCTAATACAGAAGCCGTAGCTACGTATGGTCCCAAGGTATAACATTTCTCATAATCCACCCTCACCTCTCTGAGGTAATGAGAGGCGAACACAGAGTTGCTCCTCCAGAATGTCGCATCCATAATTTGACGGAGCGACATGTTTTTGCGGTAAGCAAGCGAGGTCGCAATGGCCCTCACTTCGTGGGCTTGCACTTTTAAAAGTCCGAAGTGTTCCTCCTCACACAAGAGATGCGCTTCTCTTATCACTTCCCTCAGGAAAAAGGATAAAGCGTTCTTGGAAAGGGGCTTTTGAGGATCTTTCACAGAACACCACAGGGAGCTAGAAGAGCCTCTCACACTTTTTGTGCGAGACAAGTAGGTCTTGAGGGCTCGTACTGGACAGAGCAGCCTCTCTTGCTCCTGACCCACTAGGTTGGTCAAGTTAGGAACCTCAAAGGTCCTCGGCCAGGGCTTAGAAGGGTTCTCGTTCTTAGCGAGAAAGTCTAATCTCAAGGCACAAACTGCCCCATTCAGATTGAAGCCTACCTGTTTTTCAATTGCATGGACTTCACTAACTCTTTTAGCTGTTGCTAAGGCCAAAAGAAAGAGGGTCTTCTTGGTAACCTCCCTAAGGGGAGCCTGTGATATGGGCTCAAATCTCTTGGTGCACAGAAATTTAAGAACTACATCAAGGTTCCAAGAAGGGGGCTTTAACTGGGTCTGCTTGGTCGTCTCAAAAGACTTCAAGAGGTCATGTAAGTCCTTGTCGCGAGACAAGTCCAAGCCTCTATGCCGACAGACGGAAGAGAGCATACTTTTGTACCCTTTGATAGTGGACACAGCTAGCTTAGCGTCCTGTCTGAGGTACAACAAGAAATCCGCAATCTGGCTCACAGAGGTAGTGGATGAGGAAATCTTGTGCTTCCTACACCAAGCCCTAAAAGTCTCCCACTTGGACTGGTAGACCCTCTGCGAAGAGACCCTCCTCGCTCTGGCGATAGCTTTCGCAGCTTGCGCTGAAAAGCCTCTCGATCTGACGAGCTTCTCGATAGTCTGAAGGCAGTCAGATTGAGAGCGAGGGGGTTTTGATGATATCTCTCGAAGTGGGGTTGTCTGAGCAGATTTGGACTTGCAGGGAGGCTTCTTGGAAAGTCCATCAACAAGTCCACCACCTCCGTGAACCATTCCCTCATCGGCCAGAACGGAGCTATCAGGATCATCCGTCCCGAATCGAGGAGGGCGAATTTCCTGACTACCAGATTGATGATCTTGAACGGGGGAAAAGCATAAGTGTCCATCCCCGTCCAATCCATCAAAAAGGCGTCTACTGCTATTGCCTCTCTGTCCGGAACTAGGGAGCAATAGATGGGGATCCTCTTGGATAAATTGGAGGCGAAAAGATCGATGAGGGGTCTCCCCCACAGCCTCCAGAGACTCTGACAGACCTGTTGGTTGAGGGTCCATTCTGTGGGAAGGACCTGCCCTTTCCTGCTGAGCATGTCCGCCCTCACATTCTTCTGTCCCTGAACAAACCTCGTCAGCAGGCTTATCCTGTTCTCCTTCGCCCAAAGAAGGAGCTCTCTTGCTGTCTCGAAGAGAGACAGAGAGTGAGTCCCTCCTTGCTTCCTGATGTAAGCAAGAGCTGTGGTGTTGTCTGAGTTGACCTCCACAATCTTCCCAGACACCAAGTCCTTGAAGGCCTTTAGCCCCAGAAAAATGGCCATCAGCTCCTTGTTGTTGATGTGCCATCCCAGCTGAATTCCTTCCCAAACGCCTGAGACCTCCTTGCTTTCTAGTGTTGCCCCCCAGCCTGACTCTGATGCGTCTGAAAACAACACTAGGTCTGGGTTCTTCTTGTGTAAGGAGATCCCTTCCCCTAACAAGGTTGGGTCCAGCCACCACTTCAGAAGAGTCTTGACTTCTATTGGAATGGGGAAGGAAAAGGAGTCTTCCTGCATCTTTCTGTTCCATGTCTTCGAAAGAAAGTGCTGAAGAGGCCTTAGGTGGAGTCTCCCCAGAGAGACAAACAGCTCGAGGGAGGACAGAGTCCCCAGCAAACTCATCCACTCCTTCGCTGTGCATCTCTTCTTGTCCAGGAAAGTTCTGACTTTTACGAGACACTTGGCCTGTCTTTCCTGAGAGGGAGAAGCCCGAAAAAGAACTGAATTCAGAACTATCCCCAAATAGAGAATAGTCTGATTCGGTCTGATCTGAGACTTCTCCCTGTTGATGACCAGGCCTAGATCCTGAGCCATCATAAAAGTCTTCCGTAAATCCTCCAGACATTTCTCCCTCGATCGTGAACGAATCAGCCAATCGTCCAGATAGAAGGATATCCTTATCCCTTCCTGATGCAGCCAACCTGACACATTCGCCATTACCCTGGTGAAGACTTGAGGAGCCGTGCTGAGACCGAAGCAAAGAGCTCTGAATTGGAAGCACTTGCCCTCCATTACAAACCTCAGGTACTTCCTCGAAGTCGGATGGATGGGGACATGGAAATATGCGTCCTGCAAGTCGAGGGACACCATCCAGTCCCCTGGACGTACTGACGCCAGCACCGACTGAGTCGTCTCCATGGAGAACTTTGTCTTCTCCACAAATACGTTGAGCGCGCTGACATCCAGGACGGGTCTCCATCCGCCCGAGTTCTTGGGGACCAGAAACAGGCGATTGTAAAAGCCTGGGGAGACTAGATCCCGAACCGGTTCTATCGCCCCCTTGTCTAGCATTTGGTTGACAAGGTCTACTAGAGCCTTCTGTTTCCCAGGATCTGAGTACCGGGCTACTAAGGCCAGCGGAGCATCTGCGAGAGGAGGTTTTTTCAGAAAGGGGATCTTGTATCCTTCCTTGATGACTGAGAGGGACCAGGTGTCCGCCCCTCTCCTCTTCCAGGACTGCCAAAAACCTGACAGTCTTGCGCCTACCGTCTGGAGGAGACGAACTTCATTTCCTGGAGCGAGGTCTGAAAGAACCCCTGGTAGATCTTGGTCCTGAATCTTGCCTTCTCCCTCTAAAATCTGATCTTGAAGTAGTCCTGCCCCGAAAGGGCTGCTGGAATCTCCTTTCCTCCCGTTTCAAAGAAGAAGGAGGGGCTGCAAAGGGCTTACGAGCAGAACGAGATAAAAGGTCTTGGGTGGCTTTTTGGGCCAGAGAACGCGTAATGTCATTAACCAGAGACTCGGGAAAAAGATGTTGAGAGAGGGGGGCGTAAAGAAGCTCAGACTTTTGAGCATTGGTAACAGACCTAGAAGCAAAAGAGCAAAGCAGAGCTCTCTTCTTCAGGACCCCAGCTGAGAACAGAGCAGCCAACTCATTCGCCCCATCTCTGAGGGCCTTATCCATACAGGACATAATGCTCGTAAGGTCCCTAGATCCATCCATCTGTTCAGTTTTCCTTGCGAGAGTCCCAAGCGACCAGTCTAGGAAACTAAAAACCTCAAAGGCTCTAAAAATACCTTTGACGAGATGATCCAGCTCCGACATTGACCACATGACCTTGGCTGAGTTGAGAGCATGCCTTCTAGCAGAGTCCACTAAACCAGAGAAGTCACCCTTGGAGGAGGAAGGCACTCCCAGACCCAAAGGTTCTCCAGTTGCATACCACATACCCGCTCTTGAAGCAAGACGAGCTGGTGGAAACGAGAAGGAAGTCTTAACTGTTTGTCTCCGCTCCATCATCCAGTCATCAATCTTCGAGAGAGCCTTCTTTGCGGAGATAGACAGCTTCATCTTGATGAAGGCCGACTGTTTCTTGGCCTTCTTTCTGTTAAATTGGGACTGAGGAGATTGAGGGGCAGCAGGTTGGAATTCCTCTCCAAAAAGTTCAAGAAGGGAGCGAGAGAGAACTTTGTAATCTCCCACAGCATCGGCAGGATTATCATCGTCATCAGAAACATCCTCGAGGGCCTGATCCACATCTGCAATATCCTTCGAAAGAGAAGAATCCTTAGAACCCGACAAGGGCAAATCAAAGGCATCATCCTGCAAAAGACGGGTTGCATCCTGGAGTCCCGCGCTAGAAGAATCCTTGGAACGAGAGGCAGTATCGTCCCGAAGAGGCAGGGTGGTATCGCCCTGGGACCGAGAACGAGAGGCAGAGTCGTTCTGTCGTCGAGAGCGAGAGGCGGTATCGTCATGGCGGCGAGAATGAGAGGCGGTATCGTCGTGGCGGCGAGAATGAGAGGCGGTATCGTCGTGGCGTCGTGAACGAGAGGCGGTATCGTCGTGGCGTCGAGAACTAGGGTCGGTATCGTCGTGGCGTCGTGAACGAGAGGAGGTATCGTCGTGGCGAAGCGAACGAGAGGAGGTATCGTCGTGGCGAAGCGAACGAGAGGAGGTATCGTCGTGTCGAAGCGCACGGGAGGCGGTATCGTCTTGGTATCGAGAACGAGAAGCAGCCTTCGTTCGATAAGGTATCGTCCCGGTATCGAGAACGAGAAAACGTATCGCCCTGGTATCGGGAAGAAGTATCGCCTGGCGCAAGCACACATTCCTCATCCTGGCGTAGAGAGGGAGAAGTTCTCTTTAAAGAAGAACTCCGTTCTCTCTTAGAAGCAGACTTCTTAATCGGCAACGAGTCGTCTTTACGTCTGTCAGACTGGGCGTGAGGGCGGCTAAAGGCTTGTACTAAAGTCAAAAGTTGTTCCTGCATGACAGACATAAAGGATTTAGCAACATCAGCTGGGTCTTGCGGATCCGAAGGGGGGGGCTGACGAATAACACTCGTATCTTCGGCAGCAGGCTTCGTCCTTTTCACAGGCACGGAGTCGAAATCATCCTCCGACGGACAAGGTTCATAACTGCTAGAACCGGGAGAGAAAGAACGAGACCGTTCGTCGCGGTTCCATCTCCTCTTAGTAGGTCTTGAAGCTTCATACTTCCATTTACGTCTGGACGAATTCGGAGAAGAAAACAACACATCCGACTCGTCTTTCCCGTGACGGTCAAGAGCAGCCTGGGAATAGACAACAGGACTGTCTGAGGCGACGGCTGACCGAGGGTACGTACCTCTCACCCCCCTTTCGGTCATCGACGTACCTTCTCCCTTGGTCCTGGGAGCTTGGTAGAGGTCTAGGCCTAGGGGTATGACAGATTCGGTCGGTCGCCACCTCCACTGCACTAACACAAGCACTTTCACTTTCCTTACCTTTAAAGGCCTCCAGCTGTTCTTTAATGGCCTTCAACTCGGCCGCCAGGCTAGCGTACCGAGGGTCATCCGTAGATACGGAACCTGTAGTAGGTGCAGGAGTTACTACCTCAAGGGAAGGATAAACTTCCAAAGAGGAATCAATAATAGGATCAATAGATAAATCTACGCTAAGTTCGTCTTCCTTACCACTAACAGACTTAGACTTAGACCTAGAAGCTCTCCTAACTCTATCGAGCTCTAGCTTACGCACATAGCGCTTCATAATTAACCAATCTTTCTCATCCAAAACCTTACATTCCCCGCACCTATTATCAAGGGCACAAACAAAACCCCTACAATGAGAACAAACAGTGTGAGGATCAACCGCCATTTTGGTAGTCTCACCTTACATTCCTCATTCGCACAGATACGGTAATGACTCTTTTCACTCATAATGAAAAACAGCAAAAAAAAAAAACTAAGAGAAAACAAAATACAACGATCGCCAAAACCCCAAATCAGAGTACTTCACCAAAAAAAGCAGACTGGTACACCGAGCAGGGAAATCGAAGAAAAAACTCTTAATGACGGACCAACGTGTTATCGATCCGGCCGGCAGAGATGAACTGAAGAACAGAGAACGGGAATGATTCCTCCTACCACCCTTTAACGGGTGTTACCACCCAACCACCACAAGGCGGTTGCCTAGTTTTAGAAAAATTCTGCCGAAATAGAGATAATTAGCTATGTATATATAACTGCCAGGTAAGTATTCATAAAACTTTGTTTTATCATAAAAACTTCATTTTAACAATTAAAGATTCGTATCCTCTACCAAGAATACAAGATATCATTGACCAAGTAAGTAATTTGACCTACTTAACCCAAATAGATTTGTTGAAGGGTTATTACCAAATTAAATTGACAGAAACGGCAAAGGAAATTTCTTCATTTATCACTCCATTTGGCTTATTTAGTTATAACGTAATGCCATTCGGATTAGCCAACGCACCTGCCACCTTCCAAAGAGTAATGTCTTTAATTTTACAGGACTTGGAAAAAGTATTTGTATATTTAGATGACATCATTATTGCCTCTGACACCTGGGTAAACCATATTCAAAAGATAAAAGAAGTTTTCTCAAGGTTGAAACAACATGGATTAACGATCAACTTAGCAAAAAGTAATTTTTGCAAAGGTCAGGTATCTTACCTTGGTCATCGAGTTGGCAGTGGTAAAGTATTACCCCATGATGCAAATATTAGTGCCATAACTTCTTATCCTGTTCCAACTACCAAACAGGAATTAAAAAGATTTCTAGGTATGGTAGGATATTACTCTAAGTTCAGTCCAAATTTCTCACCGTTCACAGGACCACTATTTGCTTTAACTTCTTCAAAAGTAAATTTTTCTTGGAGCCAGCAACATGATCAAATATTTAACCAGCTAAAAACTTACTTGTCATCTCCTCCTATATTAATGGCACCTAACCTCACCAAACCATTCTATCTCCAAACAGACGCTAGTGATCTTGGATATGGGGGCATTTTATTACAGCATCCTGCTCCAATAACAGCCATAACAGGAAACCTGCCCCCACTAGCTGATCTGTTACCAGTCTCTTATTCCAGTGGACGATTTATGGGTTCCCAACTAAATTGGCCCACTGTGGAGAAAGAACTATTCGCCATCGTAGCTACCATCCAGAGATACGAGATCTATGTTGATGGACAAGACACGATCTACGTCTACAGCGACCACTCTCCTCTGTCGCATCTCCATAGGTCCACTACTCTCAACCCTAAACTTTTAAGATGGTCATACATACTATCTGCACATAATATCCAAGTAATCGCCATATCAGGACGAGAAAACATTGTGGCAGACTCATTATCAAGGATAACCTCGGTTGATCCTCGGGAAATGGAAAAAAACAAAAACAAGGGGGGACTGTGATATCCCCATATGTTGTACATATGCTAACATATCTGATTTGTCTAAAGTATATTTTTCCATTTTCTTTGTAAATACATCACCTTATTTCAGCGCCATCTTCATTCCATTCTTCTCATTATCTTTTGTTCACACATTTTCCTGCTGTAAATCATCCCTGTTTTCTTACCTTACATGTTATAAGGTAACCCCAAATTTATTGTTTAGTTAGAATACATTGTTCTCACCACGAGATTCATCTACCTTACTCACCCATTCACTTTGCATTGCTTATTATTGTTGTTTTGAAGTGCTTTTTCATTGTTTTGTTTAACGTAAGATTAAAGTTTTGTTTATAACATAGTTTATTGTTCCTGTCCTCCAATTATCCTGCTATTGGTGCTTCTGTTGTCTGCAACCAGCTTTAAGAAGATACATTTGATCATAATCAACAATCTTATACACTCGTAATAAGAAACAAGTGAATTTGGAAGTCTACCCATATGACTTCTATTTTGTTGTG
>NC_090746.1:54923851-55008851 GCF_036898095.1 Palaemon carinicauda
GGCCTCCATAGATCCTCACACCGTTTGTTCCAATTGTAGGGGTAAATCCTGTCAATTGGAGGATCGATGTGAGGAATGCGCTGGGCTTTCGGAATTCGATTTTAACGAATTCCTTAAAAATGCACGTAGGTTAGAGAAGGAGAGAATCAGGAGGAGTTCTTCTCGCTCTGTGGATTTTTCCTCTCCCCATGCCCCTCAACCTTTTCCTTCCCCTGTAGTGGTGACTCCCGACCCTGCTACTAGTGCTCAGCCATCCATGGCGGATATGATGCGTGCCATTCAGGCTCTCGGTGACAGAGTGGAGTCATTGGCTAATGACCGTAATCAGCTTTTGGCAGATGTCAAAGAGCTGAAAGCGAAAAGTGCAGTGGGAAGTGTTATCAGTGCTAGTGATGTGAAAAGTGTCTGTGTTAGTGTTGCGCATGAGGGTACATCTGTGCGTGCCAGTCGTCCTCCCAGTCCGGGACCTCTTGCAAGCTCCCAAGCCCAGGGGAGAAGCAATGTCGAAGGACCAAAGGGTTTGGCAGGCCTTGATCGGCGTACAGATGTATCCTCAGTGGTTGCGGACGTATCTGTCAGAGATCGTCCCATCCACAAACAGACGAATGAGCCCTACCATTCCTCGTCTGTGGAAGAAGTTTCCAGAGGAAACGATGGACCAAGGTTTCACGACCGCTCAAGCGTAAGGTCCCTTCCGAGCGAGTCCAACGGCCCAGGTGTAGCCACTGGGTCAGTTCGGACTCGCCGCAGTCTTCCGATGACTGCACACCTCCCAAGAGAGGTAGAGTGGTTCCACAACAGGCTACTGCTCCGTCTGTTGCTGCTCCAACCACGGTAGACCCTAAGTGGTCCATGCTGCAGACTATGCAGTCTCAGCTTGCGGCGTTCATGCAAGAGTATCATGCTGAGAAGGTTGACACTGCACCTGTTAACCTACAACCCGCCGAGGTTGTGCGCTCAGCAGATACTGCGGCTGCCTGCTCCCACACTCCACCTGTGAGAGCTCCACCACCGATGCGCAGTCCACCCTGCCAGACGCATGTTCTTGCTGCACCATCCGTTGACATGCGTGAGCTACCGCATCAGCAGTGGGAAGGTGCTGTAGAGCTGCCGGGTTCTGACACTATGCGGCATGCTCCGCAACCCATGCGGCATGCTCCGCATCCAATACAGCATGCTCCGCAACCCACGGCAACCCCTTCATGCACCAGCACTCTGCTTTTGTTGTTGCCAGCTCGCAGACTGACCAGCAGCGGCATGATGTTGGATCCGCAGCAGCTACGCATGCACCCGTACTGCCGGATTCAGCCGTTCAGCTTTCTGCTCTGCCTTTGCCACTTCCTACTCAGCTTTCGGATGATGGAGTATCAGATGACGAAGCTGCACATTTGGATGAACCGCACTCCGACCTTGAAGGGCCCAAGTCTACGCCTCCCTCCTTAGACTTTCGTAAGTCCTTGCCTTGTTCAGGGACTTGTATCCAGAGCAGTTTGTGTCTGCAACCCCTCGCTCTCCTCCCTCCGAGTTTGCTCTGGGCATGCAGTCTGCTGCTCCTGCCTTCACCAAGCTTGTTCTCGCACGATCATCTAAGAGAGCTTTGAGGGTTATGGGAGAGTGGTTGCATTCCAAGAAGCAACTGGGAAAGACTGCTTTCATTTTTCCGCCTACCAAGCTTGCTTCCAAGTCGAGTGTCTGGTATGCCACGGGAGAGGAACCCGGCTTGGGAGTTCCTGCCTCTGCCCAGGGCGACTTCTCAAGTCTGGTTGACTCTCCCCGCAGGTTGGCTATGAGACGATCGAAGATCTGCTGGTCCTTTTCTGACATGGATTCATCTGTTGAAGGGAGTCTTTCGTGCCTTCGAGATCTTCAACTTCCTCGATTGGTGTTTGGGAGCTTAAGCAGGAAGACTTCCCCTTCGGATAAGGACTCTGCCATGCTGATCATGTCTAGCATGGACAAAGCCATTCGGGATGGGTCTGGTGAACTTGCGGCTTCGTACGTGTCGGGAGTGCTTAAGAAGAGAGAACATCTTTGCTCCTTCTTATCGGCTGGTATCACTCCTTGCCAGAAGTCAGAGTTGTTGTTTGCTCCTCTCTCCAAGTGTCTGTTTCGGAGGAGCTGATCAAGGGGATGGCTGCCTCGCTTATCCAGAAGGATACCCATGATCTTATGGCATCTTCCGCACGTAAGGCTAAAACCTTACCTTCCGTGCCTAGACCCTTCCGCCCTGCAGCAGTAGACACACCTGCAACTAGGTTCATCCCGCCCTTTCGTGGCAGAACCTCCAGCAGAGGAGGTACCCGTGCCGACAGTCACCGTGGCAAATCCAAGAAGGGTTCCAAGTCCGCAAAAGGCAAGTTCTGACTGCCTTCCTCTCCAGACAGCAGTGGGAGCCAGACTCAAGACCTTCTGGAAAGCTTGGGAGAGCAGAGGTGCAGACGCTCAGTCTGTGAAGTGGCTAAGGGAGGGATACAGAATTCCGTTCTGCCGCAGTCCCCCTCTAGCTACATCTCCCATCAACCTCTCTCCCAACTACAAGGAGAAGGACAAGAGGCTAGCGTTGCAACAAGAGGTGTCGCTCTTGCTACAAAAGGAAGCGGTAGTCATAGTCCGGGATCATCAATCCCCGGGCTTCTACAACCGTCTCTTCCTGGTAGCGAAGAAGACAGGAGGTTGGAGACCGGTGCTGGACGTCAGTGCTCTCAATGCTTTTGTCACCAAGCAGACGTTCACGATGGAGACGACGAAGTCGGTCCTAGCAGCGGTCAGGAAGGAGGACTGGATGGTCTCGTTAGACCTGAAAGACGCGTACTTTCACGTCCCCATCCATCCAGACTCCCAACCTTTCCTAAGGTTCGTCTTTGGAAAGGTTGTGTACCAGTTCCAAGCCCTGTGCTTTGGCCTAAGCACGGCACCTCTTGTGTTTACCAGACTGATGAGGAATATTGCCAAATTCCTTCACTTGGCAGACATCAGAGCCTCCCTCTATTTGGACGACTGGCTTTTAAGAGCTCCAACAAGTCGTCGCTGTCTGGAGAATCTCAGATGGACTATGGATCTGACCAAGGAATTGGGCCTCCTGGTCAATATAGAGAAGTCCCAGCTCGTCCCATCCCAGACCATTGTCTATCTAGGTATGGAGATTCAGAGTCGAGCTTTTCGGGCTTTTCCGTCGGCCCCAAGGATCAATCAAGCCCTAGAATGCATCCAGAGCATGCTGAGAAGGAACCGATGTTCGGTCAGGCAGTGGATGAGTCTAACAGGGACACTATCATCGCTGGCCCAGTTCATCGAGTTAGGGAGACTCCACCTCCGCCCCCTTCAGTATCATCTAGCTGCTCACTGGAGAAAGGACATGACGCTAGAGGCGGTCTCAGTGCCTGTTTCCGAAGAGATGAGATCTATGCTAACGTGGTGGAAGAACAGCATTCTTCTCAAGGAAGGTCTGCCATTGGCTGTTCAGACCCCCGACCACCGTCTCTTCTCGGACGCATCGGACACGGGCTGGGGTGCGACACTGGACGGACAGGAATGCTCGGGCACGTGGAATCAGGAGCAAAGGACACTTCACATCAATTGCAAGGAGTTGTTGGCAGTTCATCTGGCCTTGATAAACTTCAAGTCCCTCCAGCTAAACAAGGTGGTGGAGGTGAACTCCGACAACACCACAGCCTTGGCTTACATCTCCAAGCAAGGAGGGACTCATTCGAGGAAGTTGTTCGAGATCGCAAGGGACCTCCTCATTTGGTCAAAAGATCGAAAGCTTTCGCTGGTAACGAGGTTCATTCAGGGCGATATGAATGTCATGGCAGATCGCCTCAGCCGGAAGGGTCAGGTCATCCCCACAGAGTGGACCCTTCACAAGAATGTTTGCAGCAGACTATGGGCCCTGTGGGGTCAGCCCACCATAGATCTATTCGCTACCTCGATGACCAAGAGGCTCCCGATGTATTGTTCTCCGATTCCAGACCCAGCAGCAGTTCACGTGGATGCCTTTCTGCTGAATTGGTCCCATCTCGACCTGTATGCGTTCCCGCCGTTCAAGATTGTCAACAGGGTACTTCAGAAGTTCGCCTCTCACAAAGGGACACGGTTGACGTTGGTTGCTCCCCTCTGGCCCGCGAGAGAATGGTTCACCGAGGTACTGCAATGGCTAGTGGACGTTCCCAGGACTCTTCCTCTAAGAGTGGACCTTCTGCGTCAACCTCACGTAAAGAAGGTACACCCAAACCTCCACGCTCTTCGTCTGACTGCCTTCAGACTATCGAAAGACTCTCTAGAGCTAGAGGCTTTTCGAAGGAGGCAGCCAGAGCGATTGCCAGAGCAAGGAGGATATCCACTCGTAGAGTCTATCAATCCAAGTGGGAAGTCTTCCGAAGCTGGTGCAGAGCCAATGCAGTTTCCTCTACCAATACCTCTGTAACCCAAGTTGCTGACTTCCTGTTACATCTTAGGAATGTTAGATCTCTTTCGGCTCCTACGATCAAAGGGTACAGAAGTATGTTGGCATCAGTTTTCCGCCACAGAGGCTTGGATCTTTCCACCAATAAAGGTCTACAGGACCTCCTTAGGTCTTTTGAGACCTCAAAGGAACGTCGGTTGTCCACACCAGGCTGGAACCTAGACGTGGTTTTAAGGTTCCTAATGTCATCAAGATTTGAACCGCTCCAATCAGCCTCTTTTAAGGACCTCACATTAAAAACTCTTTTCCTCGTTTGCTTAGCAACAGCTAAAAGAGTCAGTGAGATCCACGCCTTCAGCAGGAACATAGGTTTTACATCTGAAACGGCTACATGTTCCTTGCAGCTCGGTTTTTTGGCTAAAAACGAGCTTCCTTCCCGTCCTTGGCCTAAGTCGTTCGAGATCCCAAGCCTGTCCAACTTGGTGGGGAACGAACTAGAGAGAGTACTTTGCCCAGTAAGAGCTCTTAAGTACTATTTAAGACGGTCAAAGCCATTACGAGGACAATCAGAAGCTTTATGGTGTGCTATCAAGAAGCCTTCTCTACCGATGTCTAAGAACGCAGTTTCTTACTACATCAGGCTTCTGATTAGAGAGGCACATTCTCATCTGAAGGAAGAAGACCTTGCTTTGCTGAAGGTAAGGACACATGAAGTTAGAGCTGTCGCTACTTCAGTGGCCTTCAAACAGAACCGTTCTCTGCAGAGTGTTATGGATGCAACCTATTGGAGAAGCAAGTCAGTGTTCGCATCATTCTATCTCAAAGATGTCCAGTCTCTTTACGAGAACTGCTACACCCTGGGACCATTCGTAGCAGCGAGTGCAGTAGTAGGTGAGGGCTCAGCCACTACATTCCCATAATCCCATAACCTTTTTAATCTTTCTCTTGAATACTTTTTATTGTTGTTTTTTGGGTTGTACGGAAGGCTAAGAAGCCTTCCGCATCCTGGTTGATTTGGCGGGTGGTCAAATTCTTTCTTGAGAAGCGCCTAGGTTAGAGGTTGTGATGAGGTCCTTTAGTATGGGTTGCAGCCCTTTATACTTCAGCACCTAGGAGTCGTTCAGCATCCTAAGAGGACCGCTAGGCTCAGTAAGGAAGACGTGCTTAAAAAAGGCAGAGTAATAGTTCAAGTCGACTTCCTTACCAGGTACTTATTTATTTTATGTTTGTTATTTTGAATAACTGCTAAAATGAAATACGGGATACTTAGCTTCTTTGTTAACATGTATGCTGGTCTCCACCCACCACCCTGGGTGTGAATCAGCTACATGATCATCGGGTAAGATTAATATTGAAAAATGTTATTTTCATTAGTAAAATAAATTTTTGAATATACTTACCCGATGATCATGAATTTAAGAACCCTCCCTTCCTCCCCATAGAGAACCAGTGGACCGAGGAGAAAATTGAGTTCTTGTTGACAAGAAGTACTTGAGTACCTACTCACAGATGGCGCTGTTGTGTACACCCCCACCTGTATAGCGATCGCTGGCGTATCCCGACCTTAGATTTCTGTCGGGCAACGGAGTTGACAGCTACATGATCATCGGGTAAGTATATTCAAAAATTTATTTTACTAATGAAAATAACATTTTAAACTATATGCAGATGATACTCTGTTTTACCTCTCAATTTCAACAACACAAGATACAGAGAAGAAAATTGATGAGATAATGACTGAAATAAAAACATGGATGCAGAGGAAAAAGCTCAAATTAAAAGATGATAAAATAGAATGTATGTTCTTTGGCACAAAGGTGGCTTTGAAGAATTACCAGTTAATTCAAAGTATAGAAATTGGTGATGCTGATGTTGGGATTGTGCCTGTTGGGAAAAATTTGGGTGTACTGATAGATTGTAATTTGTCAATGAGGGACCAAATTGTGAACACAGTGAAAGTGTGTAACTATCACCTGAGAAACATAGCATTTTCTGGGTCGACCTGTGGCGCCCGGTGAAAGAGTCCTTGTATATCTTTTCTGATAAAACCTTCCAATTATACCAGAGAAAGATAAAAGCATGGAATGCTGAGGTTACAACCCTCGCGCGAGCACCTTTTGGGTGTCGTGTATAAAGCAAAGACGCGTGAAATCCACTATTCACAGGTTGTCTTCCATTTAGTTAATTCCTTCGTCAAAGGGATGGGCCGATACAAAGGCCCTAGCCAAACCCCCAGCGCCACACCACCCACGCCACGACGCGAGCGCCATCTGAACAACATCCTTCTGTATTGGCCATGATGGCTTGGAAAGGAAAGGGTGGGATCGTGTAAAATAAAGGGGAAGGGTTTCACCGGGCGCCACAGGTCTCTCCCCAGAAATAGATTTTTCCTTCGTCAAAATCCCTTTTCTGGGTCGACCTGTGGCGCCCGGTGAAAATGTACCAGAGAATGCCTTCCAAGCCCAACAATAACTACTAATTTTCAATATTAATCTTACCCGATAATCATGTAGCTGTCAACTCCGTTGCCCGACAGAATTCTACGGACGGGATACGCCAGCGATCGCTATACAAGAGGGGGGTGTACTCACCAGCGCCACCTGTGGCCAGGTACTGCAGTACTTCTTGTTGACACCACCTCAATTTTTCCTCTGTCGTGCTTCCGGCAAGACCTACATGGATACGCTTATAATTTTGGAGTCTTTGTTCACGGTTTTGGTGAAGTATTGCTCTGAGATTTCAGCTTTCGCTATACAGGAAGCTTTTCCCTTAGCTTAGATAGCTTTTGGATTAATTTTGATTAATGGTATAACGATCTTTGCTTTAATTTGGAAACCCCCTTTGACTGTTCTCTGATTCAAGATGTCCGACCATTCACAAGCTCCTACCCAAAGACGATGTAGAGTTAGCACTTGTGTTAGGCGTCTTCCGAAGGCCTCGGTTGATCCTCACACCGTTTGTTCCGACTGTCGGGGAAAATCCTGCCAGTTGGATGATCGATGTGAGGAATGTGCCGGTCTGTCGGAATTTGATTTTATTCAATTCCTTAAATATACGACTAAGTTAGAGAGGGAGAGAGTTAGGAGGAGTTCGGCTCGCTCTTTGCTTTATTCATCCCCCCATGATCCTCATCCTTTTCCTCCCCCTGTAGTGGCTACCCCCGAACCTACTATTAGTGCTCAGCCTGATATGTCGGATGTTTTACGTGCCATTCAGGCTTTAGGTGATAAGGTGGAGTCGGTAGTGAGTGACCACAAGTTCCTCTTGGCAGACGTCAAGGAACTTAAAGTGAAAAGTGCAGTGGGAAGTGATAGTGCCAGTGCTGTGCCTAGTGCTAGTGTCAGTGTCAGTGTTGCGTGTGAGGATACTTCTGTGCGTGCCAGTCGTCCTCCCAGTCCGGGACCTCTTGCAAGCTCCCAAGCCCAGGGGAGAAGCAATGTCGAAGGGCAAAAGGGTTCGGCAGGCCTTGATCGGCGCACAGTAGTATCCTCAGTGGTTGCGGGCGTATCTTATAGAGATCGTCACTTCCACTCTCAGACGATTGAGCCCTTAATTTCCTCGTCTGCAGAAAAGAGAAAACGCTGGACTCAGGTCTCAAGACCTCTTAAGCGTAAAGTCCAGACCGCGCGAGTCCAACAGCCCGGGTGTAGCCATTGGGCTAGCTCGGACTCGCCGCAGTCATCAGGTGACTGCACGCCTCCTAAGAGAGGTAAGGCGATGCCTCAACAGACCTCAACTTCTGTTAAAGCTATGCCTCAACAGACCTCAACTTCTGTTGATCCTAAGATGGCTATGCTGCAGACTATGCAGTCGCAGCTTGCGGTGTTGATGCGGGAGTTTCAGGAAGAGAAGGTTAATACACCTCCTCCTGCGAGCGCTCCTCCTCCTCTGCGCAGTCCAATCTGCCAGACGTATGATGTTGAGGTTCCTCAAGCTACCTCCATGCGTGAGCTGCCGCGTTGGGAGTTGCCAGATACCAGCGCTGTGCAGCAACCTCCACTTTCCTTGAGGCAGGAGCCTCTTACCACGCGGCAACCTCCTCAACAATGGGGGCAGGAGCCTTATGCTTTACAACAACCTCCTCTACCCTTGAGGCAGGAGTATCTTGCATTACAACCATCCTCGAGGCAGCAACCTCTTGAGGTACGACAACCTCTACCATCCTTGAGGCAGCCACCTCAACTCTCGCAGCAGCCACCTCCACTTTCCTCGAGGCGAGAACCTCAACTCTCGAGGCAAGCACCTCAAGAACCTCAACTCGTGAGACAAGAGCCTCTCTCTGCGCAGCCACCTCAACCCTTGAAGCAAGCGCAACTCTTGAGGCAGGAACCTCATGCTATGAGTCAGCCACCTCAACGCATGCATCTACCACTTTCTCCTCAGCTTGAGCCTCTTCCCATTCAACTTGTCCCGCAGTCTATGCAGCATGAGCCTCATGTTTTACAACAGTCGCCTCTCACCACGCTTGCTCCTCAGACCTCCGCAGAACCTCCTTCATCCCAGCCTCATGACTTTGTCATTACCAGCCCTCATCCTCTTCAACAGAGACTTGAGGATGAATCCTCAAGTGCGCATGCACCCGCTCTTCAGGATTCAGCCATTCAGCATACCGCTTTACCTCTCGCTTCTCAACCCTCAGGTGATGAGGTTTCTGAGGATGAAGCTGCTCACCTGGATGATCCTTCATCTGACGTGGAGGAACCCAAGTCATTGCCACCCTCCATTGACTTTCGCAAGGTCCTGGCTCTGTTCAGAGAGTTATACCCGGATCACTTTGTTTCTGCTACCCCTCGCTCTCCTCCATCCGAGTTCTCTCTAGGCATGCAACCTGTTAAGTCTGCCTACACTAAGCTCGTCTTCGCTAGATCTTCAAAGAGAGCTTTGAGAATGTTAGGGGATTGGTTGCAGTCCAAGCAGCAACTGGGAAAGACGTCTTTTATGTTTCCACCTCCTAAGCTGACGTCTAAGGCGGGCGTCTGGTATGCCACAGGAGAGGAACCAGGCTTGGGGGTCCCTGCCTCTGCCCAGGCTGACTTCTCAAGTTTGGTTGACTCTCCACGAAGGTCGGCTATGAGACGCTCTAAGGTCTGCTGGACCTTTTCTGACCTGGACCACTTCTTAAAGGGAGTCTTTCGCGCCTTTGAAATTTTTAATTTTCTCGACTGGTGCCTGGGGGCCTTGAGCAAGAAGACTGCCCCATCTGACAAAGACTCGGCCATGCTGATCATGTCCTGTATGGACAAAGCAATTCGCGATGGTTCCGGCAAACTTGCCTCTATGTTTGTATCGGGAGTCCTCAAGAAAAGGGAACAACTTTGCTCCTTCCTTTCCACTGGTATCACCTCTTGCCAAAGGTCACAGTTACTTTTTGCTCCTCTTTCTAAGTTCCTGTTTCCTGAGGATCTTATCAAGGAATTGTCTGCGGCTCTTATTCAGAAGGACACGCATGACCTTGTGGCCTCTTCAGCACGGAAGGCTAAGGTTGCTCCTTCAGTTCCTAGAACTTACCGCACCCCAGTGGCTGATACTCCTGCTACCAGATTTATTCCGCCCTTTCGTGGCAGAGCCCCCAGCCGAGGAGGTACCCGCCCAGACGGTCACAGGGGCAGGTCCAAGAAAGGTACCAAGTCTTCGAAAAGCAAACATTGACTCTCCTCCTCTCCAGACAGCTGTAGGAGCCAGACTCAAGATCTTCTGGCAAGCTTGGGAAAGAAGAGGTGCAGACGCCCAGTCTGTCAAGTGGCTAAGGGAGGGTTACAGGATACCATTCTGCCGCAATCCCCCTCTGACCACTTCTCCCATCAACCTCTCTCCCAACTACAAGGAAAAGGACAAGAGGCTAGCGTTACATCAAGAGGTGTCGCTCCTGTTACAGAAGGAGGCAGTGGTGATAGTCCGGGATCATCAATCCCCGGGCTTCTACAACCGTCTCTTTCTGGTGGCCAAGAAGACAGGAGGTTGGAGACCGGTGCTGGACGTCAGTGCGCTCAATGCTTATGTCACCAAGCAGACGTTCACTATGGAGACGACGAAGTCGGTCCTAGCAGCGGTCAGGCAGGAGGACTGGATGGTCTCGTTGGATCTGAAAGACGCCTACTTTCACGTCCCCATTCATCCAGACTCCCAACCTTTTCTGAGATTCGTTTTTGGAAAGGTTGTGTACCAATTCCAAGCCCTGTGTTTTGGCCTAAGCACGGCACCTATGGTGTTTACGCGACTGATGAGGAATATTGCGAAATTCCTCCACTTGGCGGACATCAGAGCCTCCCTTTATTTAGACGACTGGCTGTTAAGAGCCCCCACAAGTCGTCGCTGTCTGGAGAGTCTCAGTTGGACTTTGGACTTGACCAAGGAACTGGGTCTTTTGGTCAACTTAGAGAAGTCCCAGCTTATTCCTTCCCAAACCATCGTTTACCTGGGAATGGAGATTCGGAGTCAAGCTTTTCGGGCTTTTCCGTCGGCCCCAAGAATCAACCAAGCCCTAGAGTGCATACTGAGCATGCTGAAGAGGAACAGATGCTCGGTGAGACAGTGGATGAGTCTAACAGGGACCCTATCATCGTTAGCCCTGTTCACCGAGTTAGGGAGACTCCACCTCCGCCCCCTTCAATTCCATCTAGCAGCTCACTGGGACAAGAATATGACGCTCGAAGCGGTCTCTATTCCTGTTACCAAAGAGATGAAGACTACTCTCATGTGGTGGAAGAGCAACATCCTTCTCAAGGAGGGTCTCTCGTTAGCTGTTCAGACCCCCAATCTTCATCTCTATTCGGACGCATCAGACTCGGGCTGGGGCGCGACCTTGGACGGACAGGAATGCTCGGGAACATGGAACAAGGAACAGGAAACGCTTCACATCAATTGCAAGGAGTTGTTGGCAGTACATCTGGCCTTAATGAACTTCAAGTCCCTCCTGCTAAACAAGGTGGTGGAGGTGAACTCCGACAACACCACAGCCTTGGCATACATCTCCAAGCAGGGAGGGACTCATTCGAGGAAGCTGTACGAGATAGCAAGGGACCTCCTCATTTGGTCAAGAAGTCTAAACCTCACGCTGGTAACGAGATTCATTCAGGGCAATATGAATGTCTCGGCAGATCGCCTCAGCAGGAAGGGTCAAGTCATCCCCACAGAATGGACCCTTCACAAGAACGTGTGCAACAGACTTTGGACCTTGTGGGGTCAGCCAACGATAGATCTGTTCGCCACCTCCATGACCAAGAGGCTCCCATTGTACTGTTCCCCAATTCCAGACCCGGCAGCAGTTCACGTGGATGCTTTTCTGCTGGATTGGTCCCATCTCGATCTATATGCATTCCCGCCGTTCAAGATCATCAACAGAGTTATTCAGAAGTTCGTCTCTCACGAAGGGACACGGCTGACGTTGGTTGCTCCCCTTTGGCCTGCAAGAAAATGGTTCACAGAGGTACTGCAATGGCTGGTCGACGTTCCCAGGACTCTCCCTCTAAGAGTGGACCTTCTACGTCAACCTCACGTAAAGAAGGTACACCCAAGCCTCCACGCTCTTCGTCTGACTGCCTTCAGACTATCGAAAGACTCTCTAGAGCTAGAGGCTTTTCGAAGGAGGCAGCCAGAGCGATTGCCAGAGCAAGGAGGATATCCACTCGTAGAGTCTATCAATCCAAGTGGGAAGTCTTCCGAAGCTGGTGCAGAGCCAATGCAGTTTCCTCTACCAATACCTCTGTAACCCAAGTTGCTGACTTCCTGTTACATCTTAGGAATGTTAGATCTCTTTCGGCTCCTACGATCAAAGGGTACAGAAGTATGTTGGCATCAGTTTTCCGCCACAGAGGCTTGGATCTTTCCTCCAACAAGGATCTACAGGACATCCTTAAGTCTTTCGAGACCTCTAAAGAACGTCGCTTATCCACTCCAGGCTGGAATCTAGACGTAGTCTTAAGGTTCCTTATGTCTCCTAGATTTGAACCTCTCCAGTCAGCCTCTTTCAAAGACCTTACTCTCAAAACTCTTTTCCTCGTCTGCCTTGCAACAGCCAAAAGAGTTAGTGAGGTTCACGCCTTCAGCAGGAACATAGGATTCACATCCGAAACAGCAACATGTTCCTTACAGCTCGGGTTTTTGGCAAAAAATGAACTTCCTTCACGTCCTTGGCCTAGATCGTTCGAAATTCCTAGCCTTTCCAACATGGTGGGTAACGAGCTAGAGAGAGTTCTTTGCCCTGTCAGAGCTCTAAAGTACTATCTTAAAAGGTCAAAACCTATACGAGGACAATCAGAGGCCTTATGGTGTGCCATCAAGAAACCTTCGATGCCTATGTCCAAAAACGCAGTTTCGTATTACATAAGGCTTCTGATTAGAGAAGCTCATTCTCACATGAAGGATGAAGACCTTGCTTTGCTGAAGGTAAGGACCCACGAAGTGAGAGCTGTAGCTACTTCGATTGCCTTCAAACAGAACCGTTCTCTGCAGAGTATTATGGATGCAACCTATTGGAGGAGCAAGTCAGTGTTTGCATCATTTTATCTCAAAGATGTCCAGTCTCTTTACGAGAACTGCTACACCCTGGGACCATTCGTAGCAGCGAGTGCAGTAGTAGGTGAGGGCTCAGCCACTACATTCCCTTAATCCCATAACCTTTTTTAACCTTTCTCTTGAATGCTTTTATCGTTGTTTTTGGGTTGTTACGGTAGGCTAAGAAGCCTTCCGCATCCTAGTTGATTTGGCGGGTGGTCAATTCGTTCTTGAGAAGCGCCTAGGTTAGAGGTTGTGTAGAGGTCCTTTAGTATGGGTTGCAGCCCTTTATACTTCAGCACCTTAGAGTTGTTCAGCCTCCTAAGAGGAACGCTGCGCTCAGTAAGGAAGACGAACTTATTAAAGGCAGAGTAATGGTTCAAGTCGACTTCCTTACCAGGTACTTATAATTTCATTGTTATTTTGAATAACTGATAATATGAAATACGGGATACTTAGCTTCTTGATATACATGTACACTGGTTTTCACCCACCTCCCTGGGTGTGAATCAGCTACATGATTATCGGGTAAGATTAATATTGAAAAATGTTATTTTCATTAGTAAAATAAATTTTTGAATATACTTACCCGATAATCATGATTTAATTGACCCACCCTTCCTCCCCATAGAGAACCAGTGGACCGAGGAAAAATTGAGGTGGTGTCAACAAGAAGTACTGCAGTACCTGGCCACAGGTGGCGCTGGTGAGTACACCCCCCTCTTGTATAGCGATCGCTGGCGTATCCCGTCCGTAGAATTCTGTCGGGCAACGGAGTTGACAGCTACATGATTATCGGGTAAGTATATTCAAAAATTTATTTTACTAATGAAAATAACATTTTAATAAGGGGAGAGAAACAACACCATGTAAAGAAAATCATATATAATTTAGGTAAGTAGGCACAAAACATAAACTAGCCACAGGGCATAGTGAGAGTAAGGTTAAACAAACATAACAGGGAAACCTCTGAGCATCAGAGGAAAACATGCAACAAAACTGACATGGCTAAGAATATCCTAACCTTATAACAACGGAAAACAATAATAGTTACAATCATATTAACCTAATATGTAATAAACTTAGGGCTAACGAACCACCAAGGAAGCGGCGCCGTGGTGCGAGTGGCGGGTAGGAGGGAGAAGAGAAGAGATGGATGAAAGGAAGAACAAAAGATCAATGGGGAGAGATAAGGCTCCCAGCTGCAACCGTTGGGTATTTAAGAGCCTGTAAGTTCTTTAGATAGTGGCGTTTGAAGACCATAGGAGATTTCCAACCCGTGTACTTCTTAAGGTTATCAAAGTCCATATTCTGGAAATAGTTGATGGAGGTAGCTATCGATCGGATATCATGAGCATGGGGAAATGATCCCGTATTGGCTTGTTTAATAAAGTATAGGATCTGTTGCCTAATGCCACGTATGGAAATGGTACCTCCTTGTTCTCTGATAAACAAGGGGCCAGACGATCGGGTAGCAGTCCTGGCTAAAAAGGCCCTGAGAGTGGTGACCGGACATAGAGAAGTATCTTGGAGAAGAGGAATAATCTTCCAAGGGGACCACCTATTTTGGGGGTCCTCGTTCTTAGCTAGGAACGCCCTGTCTGGTGAAAGAAGTACCTCACCTGAAGGGAGGAAATCCATGTTCTCTGAGTTTCGTGAGAGAGCTGCTAGTTCTGAGATTCTGGAACCCGAGGCCAAAGCTGTTAGAAATAAAGTCTTCCTAAGAAGAGTGATATAAGAGCAGGATTCGTTGTCCGTGTCGGAGGCCAGTTTGAGGACATCATTTAGAGACCAAGAGACCTTTTGAGGACGAACCGAAGGTCGAAGCCTAGCACATGCTTTTGGAATAGATGAGAAATAAGACTCCGCCAGGTTAATGTTAAACCCAACCAGGAAGACTTTCCTCAGAGCTGACTTAATGGTGGTTATAGTGCTAGTGCTAGGCCTTTGTCAAATATGGACCTAAAGAAGGAGATGGCTAAATTAGGAGTCATAACCGAATGGTCTGAAGTCCTTAAGAAATCCGCTAGTTTCTTAACCGCCGAATCATATTGGCGAATCGTTGAGTCCCTTTTGTCTGACTCTATAAAGAGGACATTATCTGGGTCGATGTTTGCGTCCTTACGCGCCGCAAACTTCATGAAATCCACAAAGTTAGGGTTTTGGCTATCCTTGAGGAATCTGACACAGTCCGAGTTTGAACCACCTGGGTCAGTTTGGGGAATGGGATCCGGAAGGGACGGAGTTTCAACTCGAGGAGGAGAGGAAACCAACTGCTCTTTGGCCAGTGAGGTGCCACTAAAGCTACTGCCCCGTTGAAGGAGCGGAGTTTGTGCAAGACTTTCAGTAGAAGATTCACTGGAGGGAATAAGTAGATCTTCTGCCAATGGTTCCAATCCACGGTTAATGCGTCCATGGCATAAGCCTGAGGGTCCAGGTTCGGTGTCACATAACATGGGAGTTTGTGATTGAGTCGGGTCGCGAATAGATCTACCTGGAGACCTGGAACCAGCCTGAGTATCCACCGGAAGGAGTGCATGTCCAGGGACCACTCCGATTCCAGTGGGCTCGTCCTGGATAATGAGTCTGCTATCACATTCTGGACTCCTGCTAGGTGAGTTGCTGACAGGAACCAGTCTTTGTCGGCTGCCAAGGTGAAGATAGTGACCAGGATCTGATTCAGGTTGGGTGATTTGGACCCCCCCCTGTTGAGGCAGTGGACTACGGCTGTGCTGTCTGAGACTACTCTGATGTGGGTCGACCTCGGAGGGGAGATTCTCTTCAGGGTCAAGAACACCGCCATGGCTTCGAGAACATTGATATGGAACTGTCTCATGGCGGGTGACCAAGAGCCCTGAAACATCTGATGTTGGGAGTAACCCCCCCAACCACTCAGAGACGCGTCGGTATGAATTGTCACTTGTGGAGAGGGGAACTGTAGAGGAACCGACTTGGAGAGGTTCCTCCGATCGGACCATGGTTGTAGTCTCATTTTCAAGACAGAGGGGATCTTCGAGGTCTTGTCTCTTAAAGGTATTGTCGCCCTCTTTCTCCAAACTCGATTGATGTCTTTGAGTTTGGCTTTTAATAGGAGATCGGTCAGTGAGGCAAACTGGAGTAGGCCGAGGATTCGTTCTAAAGCTCTTCTGGACACCTGTTTGTGTTTGAGAAAGTTCCTGACCTTGGAAGCTATCTCCCTCACCTTCTTGGGAGGAAGGGAGAGCTTGTGCTTTGAGAGGTCCCAACGGATGCCTAACCATTCGAAGAGGCTTGATGGTTGTAGGCGGGACTTCCGGAGGTTGACTTGGAAGCCCAGTTTGGCGAGAAAATGGAGTACCTTCGACGTAGCTCTGTTGCATTCCTGGTGCGACTGGGCCCAAATGAGCCAATCGTCCAGATAGGCGACGATTTGTATCCCTTGGTGTCAAAGCTTCAAAATGTGCAAAACCGGGCTGCTAGACTGATAAAAGGCATTAAACTAAGGGAGAGAATAACTTCTGCATTGATCGATCTACATTGGTTACCTGTTAAGGCTAGAATTGAATTTAAAATTTGCTTGTTGACTCACAAAGCATTTACAAGTGATAAGCCTAAATATCTTCGTGATTGTTTGGTCCCCTATCCTGAAGCTACCAGCGCCACTGTAAGAGTTAGACATGCTGATGACCCACATAGACTATTCGAAATTAGTGTGAATCATACAATAGGAGGAAGAACGTTCAGTTATGCTGCACCGAGACTCTAACGACCTTCCACTCGATGTCAAGAATAGCAATAATGTGGCAGCTTTCAAGAAAAACCTGAAGACTTATCTTTTTAGAAAGTGTTCTAATAGTGACCTGAAAACTATTAAGCCTGAATACAAATGCTAGCGAAATAACTGATAACGATACAGAGCAAAATATTAACTGGAAAGAAATTATTTTTTTCACACACCAAGGCCCGCCTGAACAGACCTTTAGTGTTTGATGGAGGGCAAGAAATAAACCCGTAAAAAGAAAATAAAAGAAAGACGACAGAGTACATAGGCTGAGAGAAGCTACAAGACCCTTTCTCAGAAGGGAAGATCAACCGGCCCAGCAGTGGTTTTGTCTCATAGGCCATCTAACCTCTTTACTCCGTGTAGTTCCCAAAGTCTGCCTCAGGATCAGATCCTTGCATTGGAAGCTGAAGTCCATATGGAACCAACACTCCGACTCCCCGGACACTCTAGTTCCTATTGCACAGGACCAAGTGACGGACCTACTATGGTGGGTGTCAGAGAAAAGTCTTTGCTAAGGCCAAGATCTTTTCGTCCCTCCTTCGGACTTGTTGCTCTACACTATGCATGGGGAATTTACGGCCTGTGGAGGCTTCTCATCCGGCCCATGGAGAACTTTGAAGAACTTAAAGTAAGTAGCACTGTAATTAAAGTGGACTTAAATTCGCTACTGCTATCTGGAGTGTACTAATGTGGTGACTTTTAATCGTATGGAAACTCATTTGATTATTGCATTTATAAAGGACAATCTGTTAAGAAGCATTTGAAAAATATCGTCTTTAATCCTTTTTCCATCGTTTGGTAAATCCCTTCCAAGAAAGTTGGATTATTTTTACCATTCTTTTTCCTAATTATCAATGGATTAATGTTCTTTGTGTTGAATAGTTTTCTTCTTGATTCACCGTGTAAATGTCAGTTGCTCTGAAGATACCATCCGGATGAGAGGCCTAAATATCTCCTTTGGCTTTTCCAGTAGTTCATAAAGAACCAAATCTATAATTAATATAATTTTTTTTTTATTTACTGAATGCATCCAACTCAAAATGTTGTCATTGAAAAAGAGGAAAGTGGATAATGAATCTTGAGTGTTCCAAGAAGAGTGGACACATGACTATTTTATTACACAAATCAAAGGAAACCCAATGTGTTTATTGTGTTCAGAGTCAGTTGCTGTTATGAAAGAATATAATGTAAAAAGACACTATTTCCAAGCTCTCATCTCTATGATAATTTTCAAGGTAAAAGTTGGAAACAAAAAGTCGAAAAACTTATTAAAGATTTGAAAGGACAGCAGTCAGTTTTCCTCAAATGATGTGATGATGCCAACAATATTATTCGTGGTAGTTATATTGTCAGTGAGAAGATTGCAAAACAAAAAATTATTCGTGATGGCGAATTTGTGAAAGAGTGCTTACAAGCAGTGGTCGATATTTTATGTCCAGCCAGAAAAAAAAAAGAAATTGATAATATTAGTTTGTCTCGTAGAACTGTAACAAGACGGATTGCTTCGAAATTCAAGTATTTTTCCTTAGCTATTGATGAAAGTACTGACGTGGCAAATACAGCCCCACTTGCTGTTTTTGTACGTGGAATTGATGATGATTTCAATATCACAGAAGAAATGCTTGGTCTTCAAGTGATCAAAGACACTACCACTGGAGAGAATATTTTTCAAGAATTAGAAATGTTAATGGCTAAATTTAATCTCCATTTTAAAATACTTCATGGTTTATCAACAGCTGGTGCACCTGCACCTGCAATGGTTGGTAATAAAGTTGGCTTAACTTTTAAAATTAGAACGGAGTTAACTACTATGAACATAGACACAAAAGATTTTTCAGTGTTTCACTGCATAATTCACCAATGGAATTTGTGCGTCAAGTCCCTGAAATTTCAACACGTCCTGTCTAGAGTAGTTTCGAGTACAGTATCAACTTTATAAAATCTCGAGCGTTGAATCACCGCCAGTTTGAAAATTTTTTGAGGATGTCGAGGCAGAATATGGATTTCTGGTTTACTACTGTGAGTTGCGATAGTTGAGCAAAGGAAATATTTTAAAATGATTTATGATCTTTTGAGTGAAATTTTCAAATTTATGGAAATGAAAGGCAAGTCTATTCCTGATTAAGTGATGATGTCTGATTACAGGATCTCGCTTTTTTGTTTATATTATTTCATATCTTGATGACAAGAATTCAAAATTGCAAGGAAAGCTCCAATTTGATCATCAGTTGTACAGTCATATCCAAGTATTTCAAAATAAAATTCAACTGTTGAAAAACAACTGAGAAATGTTAATACTTTCCATTTCCCTATATTGGCAAATTATTGCAAAGCAGACTGCACTTCCTATGCTGATGAGCTTATATCAATTCACAAAGAATTCATCAGTAGATTTCAAGATTTCAGATCACAAGAAATTACAGTAATCTACTGTACGTATATTTTCTACACCATTTTATATCATTGTTGAAGAATCTCCCAAGGAATTGCATCTGGAATTGATTTACTTCAAGGAAATGAAGATCTGAGGCGAAAAATTAGAGATTAATCATTACTGGAGTCTTATAAAAATCTCCCTAAAGAAGTTTTCCAGCAGATCACCGATTTTACAAGAAAGAAAATATCATTATTCGGGGGTACAGTTCTTCTATATATGAGCAGCTGTTCACGAAAATGAACTACGCAACATCAAAAACAAGATCAAGGCTGACAGATAATCACCTTGAAAATAATCTTAGAGTAGCTGCCTCCAGCATTTCACTAAACATTGAGACACTGGTAAATAAACACCAAACCCAGATTTTCCATTAGAAAAAGGTTTTGTTATAATTCTTCTCATGTGTAATTGCAAGATTAAAAAACAGTGTTTCGGTAAATAATTTTTCTCATATGGAAATTTTAATAAACTATATTTGTTCCGTAACTGGAATACAAACCACGCTATTTAACAAGGGTTTGTTCCGTAACTGAATACAAACCACGCTATTTACATGGGGTAATTACTTTGGCGACAGCCGATGACGAGCCATAAAGTTTTAACGAGGGTTTCCTACCCCACTGCTAGTTAGCGGGGGGGGGGGGGGGGTAGGGAGTGGTAGCTAGTGACCCCTCCCCCCCACACACACCGGAGAATACTCCTCTTTACTTTTGGCTCGCATAGGGATCGGAGGTTCCGCTCCTATGCTCTCTTGACGTCCATTATTGTTTTGTCTTTTAACTTACCTTTTCTTATACTGGATATATTTAAACATTTCTGATGTTTATATATATTTTTGTGTATATAAAATGTAAGTTTCCTTTCCTTTCGGTGTTGTGCAGTGTGTATTGTGTACGTCTGCTAGAGTTCGCCGGCTTTGGCCACCACGATCTTCCGTGATCACGGCCTTGCACTTCTAGGCCACCATGGTTGCCTTTCGTGGTGTCTGGCCCTTCTTTTGAGGTCGTTCACCTCTTACTCCGTACTACGCCTACGATAGCTTCTCAGAACCGAGTCACTATTTAGTCTTTTTTGTCTCAAATTATTTTTACGAATGTAATTGTGTCTTAACTTTTCAGCTCAGGGCTCACGTCCCTTCGGGGGTCGGTGATCCTTGGAACATTCAAAGTCAGTTGCATAATTATCATGTTATAATTCTGTTTTGTTAACTTTCGTCCCCCCCTCACCTGGGCATGCTGGGTGGGGGAGGGGGGGCGCATACCTTATTTCGTTCTTATGTTCTTTCCCTCGGGGTTTCTCTTCGGAGTTTCACCCGGGGGAATTTTCTGTTAAATAATTATTCTGTTTTATTTTCCAGTTTACGATGCTGTTTCTTCGTGCCTGTTGTGTGCGCCTTCGAAACAGAGCTGTCCTGTTTATCCTGGGGAGTCGGCTTCGCCGCCGTCTCTCAGGCATTCGTCAGGGGCGGTCCCTTCACTTAGAGGTTCCCCCGTGATTATTGCCAGCTCTTTTTTGCATCCTAGAACGATAAGGAGGTTCGCCTCCAGGGTAGTTAGTTAACTTCCCTTTTACTTTTCCTTGGTCCTTGGCGGTTATGCTCTTAAGGCTGAGCGACCGCCCTTGTGACTTGCTCAAGGGGCTGAGCGGTTGCAAGGCTAGACCATGGTACTAGCGACTATGCTCTCGGGGCTGAGCGGTCGCTTCTGTAGCTACGCTCAAGGGGCTGAGCAGCTGCAGGATCAGTCCGGCCCTCTCTCGTTCGCGAGGGAGGCCGCACTAAGGGCTCCTCCTTGGAGGATCGCTCCTTTTTGTCTCTTCTACGAAGTGTCCCCTCCCGTTCGCGTGAGAGGACACTCACAGAGACTCCTCTTCGGAGGATTGTTCCTGTTTACGTCTGCTGATCTCACGGCCTTTCGGGGCTCCTCGTCTCCTCTACGAAGTGCTCACCTCTCTCGTTCGCGAGAGAGACCCTTTAGACTCCTCTTCGGAGGATTGTTCCTGTCATCAACAGCTTGCTGTTCAGTCACTAGCACTTCGGTGTTAGTGTCAGGAAAACTTCGGTTTCTCTTTTTCCCTGACCCTTCGGGGTCTCGGATCTTAGTTACGCAGTTCCCTCGGGCTCTCGTAACTTTACTCACTTCTACGCTTCGGTGTTTAGTGACGGAGAAACTTCGGTTTTTATGAATAGAACTTACCTGGCAGTTATATATATATATATATATATATATATATATATATATATATATAGCTGAGTCTCTGACTGCGGCAGAATTTAATCGAAAATCGCGGCAACCGCCTTGTGGTGGTTGTGTGGTTAGATGGTTAACAACCCTTACAGGGTGGTACTTGGAATCATTCCCGTTTTCTGTTCCTCAGATTATCTCTGCCGGCCGGATCGACAACATCGTTGGTCTGCCTTTCAGAGTTTTTTCGGATCGCTTTCCCTTCATCTCCTTTTTGGACTTCGTTTTTGGTGAAGTACACTGTGTTGGGATTTGGCAATCGTGTTGTTTTTGTTTTTTTGTCTTTTTTCCTTTATTATCATGAGTGAGAAAATTCATTATCGTGTTTGTGCGAATGATATTTGCAAGGTGAGGTTGCCGAAGGTTTCGGTTGACCCTCACACTATCTGTATGGGTTGCAGGGGGTTTGAATGTGCTTTAGATAATAAGTGCAAGGAATGCGAGGTTTTAAGTGATGATGATTGGTTAGCTATGAAGCGCTATGTGCGCAAACTTGAGATTGATAGAGTTAGAAGAGCTAAATCAAAGTCAAAGTTTGCTAGTGAAGCTAGCTTAGATTTATATATTGACCCTTTGCTTGTAACCCCTTTGGAAGGTGTTCCTTCCCCAAATGTAGTGACTCCTGCCCCTTCTACAGGATCTGTGCCTACGGATGACCCTGGGTATGCTAAATTAGCTGCTGAATTGGAGGCCATTAAAGCACAGTTGGAGGCCTTTAAAGGTAAGGGTGTAGGTGAAATTAGTGCTTGTGAAAGTGCAGTGGAGGTGGCGACTGATCGAATCTGTCATACCCCTAGGTCTAGACCTCTACCAAGCTCCCAGGACCAAGGGAGAAGGTACGTCGAAAGCCGAAAGGGGGTGAGAGGTGCTTATCCTCGGTCAGTCGTCGCCTCAGACAGTCCTGTTGCGATCTCCCAGGCTGCTCTTGACCGCCGTAGGAAAGGCGTGTCGGATACGTTTGTGTCTTCGCCTGATCGTTCTCCCAGACGTAATTGGCGTTACGAATGAAGACCAATGAAGAGAGGGTGGAACCGGGACGTGCAGTCTCGCTCTCCCTCTCCCGGTTCGAGTAGCAGAGACCCTGATCCTTCGGAAGACGATTTCGATGTTCCTGTTAAAAGGGCGAAACAGAGAGTCCTTAGCCCAGTTAATCCTGCTAGACTCCCTGCTTCTTCTGCCAGCGCTCCCAGTCAAGCCGTACGACAACTGCTGTCTTCGGCATCGCGAGAGCCAGGGGAGGTTGCTAAAGCTTTCATGGTGGTTATGCAGGAACAACTTTCATCGTTAGTTAAAGCTTTCAGCCACCCTTCTCAGTCCGTCAGACGTAAGGACGTCTCTTTGCCTGTTAAGAGATCTTCTTCTAAGAGAGATTTTAGTATCTCTCCCAAGAAACCTCTGCGCACTTCGTCGGCCGTACGACAACGCACACCCTCTTCATCGGCACGCTGCCAGGAATTTCCTTCCCCCCTCTCCCGGCGCCAGGACGATACTGCCTCTCGTTCTCGGCGCCGTGATGATTCCGTTTCCCTTTCGAAACGCCTGGACGTTACTGCCTCGTTTCTTAGGAAACAGGATGAATGCAGTCTGCATTTTCAAGGCGACGGCAGCCTGCATCTTCAGGACGCTTCCGTTTCTCGTCATCGTGACGATACTGCCTCTCGTCATCGTGACGATACTGCCTCTCGTCATCGGCACGATACCGCTTCTCGTCATCGTGACGATACCGCTTCTCGTCATCGTGACGATACCGCTTCTCGCCGATTGGATGTTAGCGGCGCTCGGCGCCAGGATTCAAACAGCTCTCGCTGCCAGACTGCTGGCAGCCCAACTCTTCGGGATGTTATCCTTGAGCAGGACCTCGAAGATATTTCGGAAGAGAAAGAAAAACCTGCCGACTCTTCTAGCGATTACAAGGTTCTTTCTCGCTCTCTTTTGGAACTTTATGGGGAGGAATTTCAACCTTCGGCCCCTCATTCTCCTCAGTCTCAATTTACCAGGAAGAAAGCTACTAAGTCTTCGGCCTTCATCAAAATGAAACTTTCAATTTCGGCCAGGAAAGCTCTCGCTAAAGTGGATGATTGGATGAAGGAACGGAGACAAGCTGTCAAGACCACCTTTTCTTTTCCACCGTCTCGGCTCGCTTCCAAGGCCGGTATGTGGTATGAGACAGGGGAACCTTTGGGGTTAGGAGTGCCTTCCTCCTCCCAAGGTGACTTCCAGGCTCTTGTGGACTCGGCAAGAAGGCATGCTTTAAACTCTGCCAAGGTGATGTGGTCCATGTCGGAGCTTGATCACCTCATCAAGGGAATTTTCAGGGTTTTCGAGGTTTTCAGCTTCCTGGACTGGTCTCTCGGGACTCTGGCCAGGAAGTCTGAACTCCTGGAGGACACGAAGGACCTGACGAGTATCATGTCCTGCATGGACAAAGCTCTAAGGGATGGAGTTAATGAATTGGCTTCCCTTTTCTCAGCAGGGGTCTTAAAGAAGAGGGCCCTTTTGTGCTCCTTCACCTCTAGATCGGTGACTGTTGCCCAGAAGTCGGAGCTACTTTACGCCCCATTTTCACGTCATCTTTTTCCTGAAGCTCTGGTCAGAGATATCTCCCTTTCTCTGGCTCAGAAGGCTACTCAGGACCTTTTGTCTCGGTCGGCTAGAAAGACCTTACCTGTTGCTCCTGCTCCTCTGAAGAAGGAGGAGAAGAAGTTTCAACAGCCCTTTCGGGGCAGGATCTCCTCGAGAGCGGATTTTAGGGGGAGAAGACAAGAGTCAGGGCCAAGGACCAGCAGGGGTGCGTTTAGGCCCCGGTCCAAAAAATGAGATGGAAGTCCTCCCGACACCAGTAGGGGCAAGACTGTCTCGTTTTTGGCAGTCTTGGAAAAGGAGAGGGGTGGACACCTGGTCCCTCTCAGTCGTCAAGGAAGTTTAGAAGATCCCCTTTTTAAAGAAACCACCTCTCTCAGACTCTCCCCTAGCCTTAGTGGCTCAGTACACCGACGCGGGGAAACGAGAGGCTCTTCTGGAGCTAGTCGACCAGATGTTGGTCAAGGGAGCAATAGAGCCAGTTCAAGACCTCGCCTCCCCAGGCTTTTACAATCGCCTGTTTCTGGTTCCCAAGAACTCGGGTGGATGGAGACCAGTCCTAGATGTCAGCTCTCTGAACGCCTTCGTTGAGAAAACAAAGTTCTCCATGGAGGCGACTCAGTCAGTGCTGGCTGCAGTTCGTCCAGGAGACTAAATGGTTTCTCTTGACCTGCAGGACGCTTATTTTCACGTCCCCATTCATCCGTCTTCGAGGAGATATCTGAGGTTTGTGTTCTAGGGCAAGTGCTTCCAGTTCAGGGCACTTTGCTTCGGTCTCAGCACAGCTCCCCAAGTTTTCACCAGACTAATGGCGAATGTGGCAGGCTGGTTACACCAGGAGGGGATAAGGGTCTCCTTCTATCTAGACGACTGGCTGATCCGGTCACAGTCGAAAGAGAAATGTCTGGAGGACCTAATGAAAACTTATACGATCACTCAGGACCTGGGACTCATCGTCAACTGGGGGAAGTCTCAGACCGAGCCGAATCAGACTATTCTCTATTTGGGGATAGTTCTGAATTCAGTTCTTTTTCAGGCTTCTCCCTCCCAGGAGAGGCAGACCAGGTGCCTGGACAAAGTCAAAGACTTTTTGAGGAAGCAGGAATGCTCAGCGAAGGAGTGGATGAGTCTGCAGGGAACTCTATCCTCCCTGGAGCAGTTTGTCCCTTTGGGGAGACTGCACCTAAGGCCTCTGCAACACTTCCTCACAAAGGTTTGGAACAGAAAGATCCAGAAGGACACTTTTTCTTTTCCCATTCCGACAGAGATCAAGGATCTTTCAATGTGGTGGCTGGACCCAGCTCTGTTGGGAAAAGGGATCTCCTTGTTCAAAAAGAACCCCGACCTAGTGTTATTCTCAGACGCGTCCGAGTCAGGCTGGGGAGCAACACTAGGGAACAAAGAGGTCTCAGGTATTTTGGAAGGGAGTCAGGTCAGTTGGCATATCAACAGGAAGGAATTGATGGCCATTTTGTTAGGGCTCAAGGTCTTCAAAACCTCGGTGTCGGGAAAGACTGTGGAGATCAATTCCGACAACACCACAGCTCTCGCGTACATAAGGAAGCAAGGGGGAACTTACTCCCTCTCTCTGTTCTCAACTGCGAGAGAGCTTCTCTTCTGGGCGAACGAGAACGAGACCCAGCTGTTGACAAGGTTTGTTCAAGGGCAGAGAAACATCAGGGCAGACATGCTCAGCAGGAGGGGACAGGTCCTTCCTACAGAGTGGACTCTCAACCCGCATGTCTGTCGGAGCCTCTGGAAGTTGTGGGGCAGACCAGTAATAGACCTTTTCGCCTCCGGTCTAAACAAGAGGATCCCAACTACTGCTCCCTAGTCCCGGACGAGGAAGCTGTTGCAGTGGACGCCTTCTTGATGGATTGGACGGGGCTGGACATGTATGCCTTTACCCCGTTCAAGATCATCAATCTGGTTGTCAGGAAGTTCGCTCTCCTCGATTCGGGACGAATGATCCTAGTGGCTCTATTCTGGCCTGCGAGGGAATGGTTCACCGAAGTGGTAGGGTTGCTGATGGACTTTCCAAGAAGACTCCTGGCAAGTCCAGATCTTCTCAGACAACCCCACTTCGAGAGATTTCACCAAAACCCCCTCGCTCTCAATCTGACTGCCTTCAGACTGTCGAGAAGCTCGTTAGATCTCGAGGCTTTTCGGCACAAGCGGCGAAAGCTATTGCCAGGGCAAGGAGGATCTCTTCACAAAGAGTCTACCAGTCAAAGTGGGAGACCTTTAGAGCTTGGTGCAGGAGGCGCAAGGTTTCCTCGTCCTCTACCTCTCTAAGCCAGATTGCAGACTTTCTTTTGTACCTCAGGCAGGATGCTAAGCTGGCTGTATCTACCATTAAAGGATACAGGAGCATGCTCTCAACCGTCTTTAGGCATAGAGGCTTAGAGTTATCTCAGAATAAGGACTTGCAGGACCTCATTAGGTCTTTTGAGACAACGAAGCAGGTGCACTTAAGACCCCCTTCTTGGAACCTGGATGTGGTGCTTAAGTTTTTGTGCTCCAGGAAGTTTGAGCCTATCTCGCAAGCTTCTCTGCGAGATGTGACTAAGAAAACCCTCTTCCTTTTGTCTCTAGCGACTGCCAGGAGGATCAGCGAGGTCCAGGCAATCGAGAAGCGTGTAGGCTTCACCCTAAATGGAGCGGTTTGTTCCTTGAGGTTCGACTTTCTCGCCAAGAATGAGAACCCTTCGAAACCCTGGCCTAGGACTTTTGAAGTCCCTAACCTCACGAATCTAGTAGGTCAGGAACAGGAAAGCCTCCTCTGCCCGGTTAGGGCTCTCAAGGCTTATTTGGCCCACACTAAGAGCGTGAGGAGTGCTTCCAACTCCTTATGGTGTTCAGTGAAGGATCCTCAAAAACCCCTGTCAAAGAACGCTTTGTCCTTTTTCCTGAGGGAAACTATTAGGGAAGCCCATCTCTTTTGTGAGGAAGAAAACTTCGCCCTGTTAAAAGTACGGGCTCACGAAGTAAGGGCCATTGCTGCTTCGCTGGCATACTGGAAAAATATGTCAGTTAAGCAGATCATGGACGCAACGTTCTGGAGGAGCAACTCTGTCTTCGCTTCTCATTACCTCAGAGAGGTAAGAGTGGACTATGACAAGTGTTATACCTTGGGCCCATACGTAGCTGCGGCTTCTGTATTAGGCAAAGGAGTTACTACCCCCACTCAACCTTAGTTTATGTACTTGTATATGGGTTTGTCTTTTTTATGGTTGTCTGAGATCCTCGTCCTGTGGTACGGTTCCCTCAGTCCAGATAGATAGTTTATATCTATTTCTGCAAGGTTAGATGGTTAGCTTTAGTAAGGTTGCAGGTTTTTTTATATGGGAAGGTAGTTTTCTGAAGTCTAGTCAAGTTGTTGGTCCTACCCCTTTGACAGACTAGACTGAGTTGTTTGCAGCGTAGCAGGTCTACTCCTGGCTGAACACTCCTAAGGGAAAGTGACTCTAGAGGCAGTTACCTTTGAAGTCAGCTACCTTACCAGGTAAGGAATCAAGGTGTTTGTTCTCCTACAACTCTTTTGTTGTTTCCCCAACTATGTTTTTCTGTCTGTTTCCCTCCTCCAGATGTGTGAATCAGCTATATATATATAACTGCCAGGTAAGTTCTATTCATAAAAATGGAGTTTTTATGATAAAACAGTTTTATGATACTTACCTGGCAGTTATATATATATTTTAAAGCCCACCCACCTCCCCTCAGGAGACAGGTCAGGCAAAGATAATCTGAGGAGCAGAAAACAGGAATGATTCCAAGTACCACCCTGTAAGGGTTGTTAACCACCTAACCGCACAACCACCACAAGGCGGTTGCCGCGATTTTCGATTAAATTCTGCCGCAGTCAGAGACTCAGCTATATATATATATAACTGCTAGGTAAGTATTCATAAAACTTTGTTTTATCATAAAAACTCCATTTCTCGTTGCATTGACCCTTCGGGGTTTTGCAACTATCCCCTCGGGGCCTCGCTACTCAGGCTACGTTAGACCCTTGGTCTCTCGTCCCTCAGTGTTCCTGTTGCCTGCTGTATCCGTTCCTGACTGCAGACGCGCCTTGGGCGCCCACGCCCCCGTTATCTAACGGGCTCCTTCCTTCGGGGCAGGAGAGACTTTCTCACACCTTGAGTAAGTCTCTTAAGTGCCAGGTATTACCTGCGCGCCAACGTTCCCTTACGCGCTAGCGCTCGACTGCTGTTCCTGCTGTTCCTGAGACTGCCTTAGAGACTCCCTGTTCCAGTATCCAGTTAGGCTGCTACCAACGTTCCCTGCGCATTTGCGCACATTGTTGGGGTTCCTGAGATAGCGCACTGGCGCTCACCAGCAGTTCAGCCTTCGGTGTCTCTTAAGTCTCTTCTACGAAGGCCACCTCTCCCGTTCGCGGGAAAGGTACCTCACAGAGACCACTCCTCAGAGTATTTAGCAGTCCTTCAGTTGATCGTTGGCACTGAAGTAGACCTCCTGGTCCTCTTCAGGGGATGCTCTCCCTTTTAGGGACACATCCCAGTTCCTGATCTACGAGTTAGCGATCTTTCAACCATTTTCCGACGATCTTCTGTTGTGCAGGAGCCTACGATCTTCACTCATGCATAAGCGCTGAAGACCGCCCGCGTGCGGGATTATTTCCAGCCCGCGACCTCGCGGTCATCGACGGTTTAGCCGACGATCTTCTGTTCGCGCTAACGCGTAAGCGTTGATGATCGCCCGCGTGCGGGATGGTTTCCCGCGCGCGATCGTCGAGGAACGCGCGATCGTCGACGATCGTTAGCCGACGATCTTCTGTTCGCGCTAACACGTAAGTGTTGATGATCGCCCCCGCGCGGGATGGTTTCCTGCGCACAATCTCACGATCGTCGAGAGTCGTTAGCCGACTATCTTCTGTTCGCGCTAATGCGTAAGCGTTGATGATCGCCCACGCGCAGGATAGTTTCCCGCGTGCGACCTTCAGGACCTTTCGCTCGCGATCGTCATCCCGGCAACGGTCGTTAGCTGGCAATCTTCGGATCCAGCGCTGGGCGTGCAAGCCCTGACTATCTTCTTAGTGTGCGTAAGCGCCGAGAATCGATCAGTGAGCGGGATGGTTTCCCGCGCGCGGTTTTCCGCACGAGATCATCAACGGCCGTTAGCCGGCGATCTTCGGATCCGGCACTAAGTGGAAGCACCGATGATCTTAGTACGCTTAGGCTCCTATGATCGTTCTGTGCGCGGGATGGTTCCCGCGCACGACAACGAGGCCATCCGCGAGCAGTTCTTCGCACGCGATCGCCTACGGCCGTTCGCCGCCGATCTTCGGATTCGGCGCTAGGCGCGCGAGCGCCGACGATCTTCACGGTACGCGTGAGCGCCGAAGATCGTTCCGTTCGCGGGATAGTTTCCCGCGTGTGACCATTGAGGCTCACGCAATCATCGCACGGATCGTCCGCGCGCGGTTTTCCCGCTCGCGATTGTCGTAGATTGTCCGCGCGCGGGCACCGAGGTTCCCGCTTGTGATCGCCGACTATCTTCTCTCGCGCGCGAGCTCCGACGATCGTCGCTTACACGGGAGCGTCGGAGATCGTCAGGGCTCGCGCGAATTGCTGACGATCGCCTTAGATAGTTGGAGATCTTTCGCAGGCGGGAACTATGGATCCCCGCCCACTGTCTCCTACGGTTTTTCTCGCGCTAGCGCCTACTTTCTTCGTACTCGCGTAAGCACCGAAGATCGTCAGCGTTTCTTCTGCGTTATTCTTCCGCGTGTGGGATGGTTCCCCACATGCAATCGCCGTCGGCGCTAGCACCGCCGATCTTTTTTCGCCGAGATCGTTCACGCGTGGGATGGTTTCCCTCGCCCACGATCTTTCACTCCCAAGCGCCAGCGATTTTCATACGCGCGGAGACGCGGGGATTGTTCACGCGGTCGCCGATACGCCCACGCTCTCGCGGGTTCGCGGGCATGTGGGTGTGGTTGTCTGCTACGCATGCTTTATTCACGCGCTACCCAGATCTGTACTTTTCGCGCGATCGTCAGCGTGATCGGCGCACCGTTCTCCAACACGGCCACGCCCTGTTTACATCAGGGCTTATGGCAGTCAGGCCACCTCCGCGTTTCCCTCCCCCGCAGCGCAGAGTAGCGCTCTCTCCGGAGGGGGGGAAGGTTTCCGGTCAGGTCAAAGGTCTCTTCTCCCTTCACTGCAGTTTCTCTACGGGCGTACCCTCATGTGTCATCTCCCCCAGAGGATCGAACGATCCTCTTCCCTCCAGAGGGACTCCCTGTCAGCGTGAGGATTGGTCGGCATCCCTGGTGGGATGCTGTAGTCAGATCGCTCAAACAGGCAATGAGCCTGTGCCTTCTGACTGGGGTCACTAATCAGTGGCAGCTTCCTCTCCCCCTGAAAGGGGTGAGAGGAATCCCTGACATGGTATCTTCCCCAAGTACTATCCTGTCCCTTCGCGAGTCCTTACGCAGGCGATGAGTCCTCCTCAGTCGCCATCTCCCCTCCCCCGCAGATGAGCTTTGCCCATCCCCAGGAGGGTCGGAAGACCCGGTCCTCTCCCCCTTCATTCCATAGGGAGAATCTCCGCCTCTTCCTGAGGGTCCTATCATGCTGAGGGGGCGAAGCCTTACATCCTTCACCCCTGGGGTCCTGTTTCCCTCCTAGGAGGGATCCTGAGGTCCTGTCTTGCGCAAGGATCCGACAGGATCCAGTTGGACCCTTGTGGCATGTCTACGAGTCTCCCAGGAAGAGCCTCCGGGAATGGGAGACCTTGCTGCCTGTCCATCAGGAGGATGAGCTCCAGGGGTCAGAACTTGCGTTCTGGCAGGTTCTGGCCCTCAGGAGAAACCTCAAGGGGATCCCAGATTCAGAGATTCCTCTTCAGTAAGGGAAGGATTCGGTCCTGGACCGGGTTCTACTCACCCAAGGGCTCCCTTATGCCAGTGCAGCTTGCCCTGATCTTAGGGAATGGAGAGCTCCAGAGACTAGGCCAAGGGCCAGCTCTCCGGGCTTGTCTCCTTCAACAGTCCCGGTTGGTTTCGAGCCCCTCCCTCCTCCCTGGGTAGGGATCGGTGAGGGGACGGGTCTTCCAGGCGGAAATCCAGTCCATGTCGGAGAGGCGCCCCCTCCAAAAGGTGGCCAACGGGTTTCGAGGCCTCCGTAGTCGCCTCCTTCCCTCCTCGACTCTGTACAGGGTTGTCAAACAGTCTCTGTCCAGCATAGCGACAGCAGACTCGGTCTGCTTTGCTGTGAGACCACAAGTCTTCATGGGTACACTGGTCCGGTAAGTCTCGTACTTCCGGTCCTGGTTCACCCATCTTCAAGGAAGTACTTTGGAGTTCGCCTGGAAGGCGGGTATACCAGTTCAAGGGCTGTGCTTCGGCCTCTCCACGGCACCTCAACAGTTCTCCGATACTTCCTCTCGGATCTCTTCACAGGCGCTCAGCATCGGCATCCAGCCACTCCGTTCCTGGGTGGCTGGCCGATCCTGGCAGTCTCGAAGGCTTCCCTTCTTTGTCATCGGGACAAGCTCCTCGGACTTTTCCAAGTTCTAAAGATCATGGTGGTCCTCGAGGAGTCCTCCCCGCAGCCCTCTGAGTCTGATATACCGAGCCTGCTCTTAGGCGCCTATCTCCCGTAGCCTTCCCTTCAGACGTCAGGGTACCAAGGCAGAGGAAGGTCGTGAGACCTTTCCTCACACGAGAAGACCCTCCATCCCAAGGTTGTTTTGTCTCCCCTCCCTGGCCCGTCTGGTTTCCACAGTCGCCCCAGGTTGAGTTCTCTTCAGTGGCGACTCAGGGCGCGGGGGAGTCGGGGGCGCGTCTCCCCAGACGCCGAGAGCCCTAGGGGACAACCGGTACAGACAAACCCATAGGAGTGGGGAGCTGACGAGGGCCTACAAGAGGGAGTGGTCCTTCTCGTCCTCCCCCTGACTTGATGCTGTTTTCGGACGCGTCAAAGAAAGGGGGGGGGGGGGGGGCACGTTTTGATCCACGGGTCCTCAGGCCGGAGGTCAGAACCAGGAAGAACCTTCTCTAGTCCTACTAGAGACAGAAACTGTGTTTCTGGCTCTTCAGTAGCTCCACCTAGCCTGGCTGACTACTATGTGGTTATGAGGATCAACAACACCAGTGATGGTTTTCTGGCCCAGACAAGGAGGTACTTTTCAGTACAACCATCCCATCCTGCGGTGGAGATACCGGGATGGTCCGAGTCCCCCTCGGTCTCCTTGGCAGCTCGCTTGATTCCAGGCAAAGGATTGGGCTCGCCGACAATCTGAGCAGTGTGTCACGGACACCACATTCCGAGTGGTCTTTGGATCCTCAAGTAGCCTACAAGTCCTGCTTTGGTGGGGCTCCCTCGGTGGACCGGTTCGCTACAGCACTGAGCTGCAAGCTCCCGCTGTACTGCTCCCCGGTCACGGATCCCAAGGCCCTCTGGTAGGATGCCTTCCAGCAACGGTGGGACACCATCGATGTGTTGCCTCCGTAGCTTGCTCCTCTTCCCGCCGGGAGTCTATCCAGCACCTCCTCAAAGAGAGAGGATTTTCGCAACAAGTGGCGAAAAGGAGGCCTGGACACCTGCGCAAGTCTTCTGCAAGTAATCTCCCAGGCGATTGGGCGAGTTTCTGTAACCGGTGTCGGGGAGAGGGCATCCCTCCACACGTTGCCGCTTCCAGCATAGCGGAGCCCCTAGTGGGATTGTGGGATAAGTGTGCCTTTCAGTTTCGACTGTGAAAGGCTATCCCCCAGCCTTAAGGCTTGCCTCCTGGCTCTAGGGACAAACATTTCTCCCCTGCTGGAACTCTTCCTTCGCATGCGAAGCCTTGTCCTCTCCTGCCCTCAGTCAAAGGTGAGACCTCCTCCTTGGAACGTGGTTCGAGTCCTCGAGTCTCTAAAGAGACCCCCCCTGACGAACCACTAAGAGTCCCCAGACCACCACCTTTCTGGGTAGACAGTGTTCCTGCTAGCCTATCTTCAGCCAAGCGAGTCACATGGTCTCTCTTACGACTTCGCCCATTCAGGGGGTTAGGGGCAGACAACTTCAGGTTCGTCCCTGAGGTTTGTTGCCGAGACTCAGAATCTGAGAGTGCCGGACCCGCTTCGACTCCTTCCAGGGCTCGGGTCTCCGTCCTGTAGCAGATGACTCAGACCATCGTCTCCAGGTCCAAGTCTAGTTCGTGGATCCTGGGTAACGAGGAGAAGGGTCTCCAGGAGTACCATCTCGGCCTGGATTCGCAGGGTGCTACACCCTGCCTTGAATCCTGGCCCTTCTCCGTCGCATCGCCCTAGAACCCATGATGTCAGGGACTTAGATACGACCCTACCCTTCATGGAGCATCTTCAGTGACGCAGGTCCTGTAAGCGGGGATGTTGAAGCCTCAGACCTTCTTCTCACCCCCCTTACCTGCAAGACATGACCCACAGGAGGCTCGATACGTTTCTATCGGCCCTGTGGTGGCTTCACAACAGCTGGTCTGAACCTCAGGCTCCTTGATGGACAAGTGGCAGACGGTTGAGGGCATTGTTACCTGGTGTTAGTCTGCATGAATGAAAAGATCTGTCTGGCCCTTATTCTTTTCTTCATCCTCTCCTCCCACGGAGAAAGCAGCATCCTGGGTTCTCTGCACAGCTGACCTCAAACCCCTGCAGGTAAACCATGCTTCCTTATGTTCCTAGTATTATGTGTAATACTGTCATGTCCCCATACCCTGATGAGGTGGTATTGGGAGAGTCCTAGCCTGGATTTCCTTCTGAGGGACTCCAGGGCAACTGCCTGGGACAAGTCACTTTTCACCTTCGCACACACCTTATGTAGGCCGCAGCAGTTTCACAACCGCCAGCGAGGAGCAGGGATTCCCTATTGTCCGAGTTCTTGACCACTCGAATATGGAATCCCCGGGCAAGCCAAAAGCCAGTATGGCCGGGACTTACCACCCTTCCTAAGGGTTAAGTCACCCCATGTAAATAGCGTGGTTTTTATTCAGTTACGGAACAAATGACAAATTCGTAGATAATTTGTATTTTTCCTAACGATACAAACCTTGCTATTTATAGTTATGTGCCCGCCAGCCCTGTCCCCCAAGATAAGTCCTACCTCTAAGTAAAGTGGAGTATTCTCCGGTGTGTGTGAGGGGGAGGGGTAGCTAGCTACCCCTCCCTACCCCCCCGCTAGCTAGCGGTAGGGTAGGAAACCCTCGTTAAAACTTTATGGCTCGTCATCGGCTGTCGCCAAAGTAATTACCCCATGTAAATAGCTAGGTTTGTATCGTTAGGAAAAATACGAATTATCTACGAATTTGTCATTTTAAATATTTTAAAATATCTATGTTAGAACATCTAACATGAAATTGCTTGTAAACAAATTTTATAATAATTCTTGTTGTTTTACACCGTAGAACCCAAAACCTGGAGATATTTTGGATAAAGACGAAGAAAACACATACAGTGAAGAACCTCTTCTACCATGTTTACCTTTGTCCTCCCAATCCGGAGTTTTAATTGGTAAGTGAATACAGAGTGGTATAAAAAGGTATACTGTAGCATCTTTTAATGTGGTAAATATATAATTCTTTAATCTCTAGCCAAATATATGAGCCATATGATTTTCCTACTTGCTATCTTGTGTTTTATGCATTTGTGACCATGATTATTGGGGCAAACCACCAGTTCATGAGTTTTTGGACCCCCTTATATACTGTAAAGATAATTATGGGGGACCCCGGTGGGGAACGGGTGTTTTTGGGGTGGGAAAATGCCAAAACAGAGTGATTTGCAGCAATATTTTTTACTTTCCACATGAGCAATAATAGCCATACAGTGCACTGAATGGAGGGTAGTTTCATCATTATCAATTGCTGACATAAATTAAATTACACTAAATTTTGAAATAGATTGCCTTTCCCTCTTAGAGGCATCTTTTCGTTATGGTAGTGAAGTTGAAACTGAAGGGGAGGTCGGAAAAAAAATGACTTGTAGAATTACATCCGTGAACTATGGCATAAAAATTTGGAACCTCATAATTGGTTAAAAAAGTCAGGTAATGATTAAGTCATACAAAAAACAAAACAGCTTGCACAAGCGAACGCAAGCAATGCATGTGCAATGCCAATAGCTCACTAGATGTCTCCCAAATGTAAACAAACAATGGAGTTAGTCAGAAACACTTCGCATTTTAATCGACTGATACAGAAGTTATTTTGGCCCAGCTCCCCATTAAACATATATTATTATTATTATTACTAGCTAAGCTACAACCCTACAGTATTTAGAAAAGCATGATGCTGTAAGCCTAAGGGCTCCAACAGGGAAAAATAGCCCCACGAGGAAAGGAAATAAGTGAGATAAATAACAGATTTTTGAAGCAAAGCGAAAAATCTATTTTTGGTCGAGATGACCATGTCATCCTGATGGAAGGTTCATTTAGGCAGCTTTCTAAGGGATATTTGGCTACAGTGATACTCCCAGAGAATTGACCATAGGTCTCCAGAATTCTGACTCCTGGCGCGAGTATCCTTAAAATTTCTCTTAAGGATATCGCATAATATCAGGGGACGTATATCTTGATACGGTACATGGCAATCTTCACCCCGAATAGCGTTTTCGCTTCGAGGGGAAGAGTGGCGAAACTGAAGGGGAGCCGTTATCAAGGTTACCCTTCCTCCCGTACTATTACAAGGCTCCAAGATGGCGCTCATTCCTTGTAGCATTGAGCATGGTGCTACATATATAGTAGTTTCGGGAGGGATCTTGCCTAAGCCTTTTCTTAGAAAAGGAGGGCGGGTCCATCAGGACGACATGGCCATCTCACGCAAAAATAGATTTTTCGCTTCGCTTCAAAAATCCGTTTCTTGGGCTCACGCCATGTCGTCGTGATGGAAGTTTGCCAGAGAATTGCTTGAAAGTACTGTATCTGTGGATTTGTATAAGTGCCTCAACCTTGGGACAATTTTATATGGTCATCCAGACCATTGAGAAATACGACGTTACCGTTATACGTCATTACCACTAATCATAGAACAATGTTAGGGCTTCCTGCCCCCTGCAGGGAAGTGTCATGCTAGACAGTAAAAAAGTCTCAAGGTTTGTATATATGTAGGAACAAATATAAGTATCAACTAGATCTGTTTGTTTCTCTTAGTACAATAATTATAAGTTTTACTTAGGGAAATGAGTAAAAGAACTCTGGCTACATTTTATTGTGCTATTTGCGGGGCAAAATAAGACACAATTACACTCCTTTTATTCATTTATTTAGGCTAAATGAGTAAATGGGATAACAAGTGTAAAACGTAAAAGAGAATTATACATACAACATGTACAGTTAAAGATTTTCTACCTGAAAGGGAAGAAAAGGATTAATGCCACTTATAAAATTGAAAAATTTTGTCAATATAATTTTCTGTAAATGTTGGATACTATCAACACTGTGTAAAATGTACACTTGGCACAAGTGTCTTTTGTATAATTCTGCACCTGAAAATTTGAACAGTGCTAGTGTCACCATGGTGACACCCACATAAAAGATGTTGCACTGGAAGGTGTCAACACCTTTTCACCCGAATTGAAAGTCCCAATCAATTCACTGTTCATCGCAACACTAGACGACAGGGTTTACTACACTGCCTGCCGCCACCACATAATGCTTAAGTTCGTGCACTTGCTTCGCATAATGTTTATAAAACACTCTGGATGACTTCCAGCCAGTATATGAGCGAAGGTGCTCGAAGTCCATATACTGAAAAAAGTTCAGTGAGGAAGTAATTTTACTTGGATCATGACCTGCAGGTGTACTGTCAGGATCCGCTCTGCGAATGAAGTAGATGAGCTTCGCCCTCAGTTGTTTTAGGGATAAGTTCGATCCTGAGGTTTCTCCTTTGAAGAGCTGTCCTCCCCTGAAGTCTGAAGTTCTTCGAAGATAGACCTTTAGACATTCTACTGGACATAGAGAGACATCTTCCTTCAGAGGGCAGATTCTCCAGCGACCCCATCTCTTGGTGGGTAGCTCGTTCTTGGTGAGAAAGGTAGGATCAGGAAAGAGATTCAGTTCTCCCACTTCTGTGAACTGAATATGGCCCTCGTCTCTTGATAGGGCTACTATTTCACTAACTCTAGCCCCTGAGGCTATAGCGAACAGGGAAATAACTTTTTGGGTTAGATCCTTAAGAGAACAATCTTCATTGTTCAAGGTTGAAGCATAGTGTAGAACCTTGTCCAGGGACCATGAAATGGGTTTGGAGGGGCTGCAGGTCTAAGTCTAGCGCATGTCTTCGGGATCTTGTTAAAGATTTCGTTTGTCAGGTCCACTTGGAAGGCGTGTAGAAGAGGTCTAGTCAAGGCTGACTTGCACGTAGTTATCGGTGTTGGCAGCCAGGCCTTGTTCATGAAAGTGAATGAAGAAGGACAGGCAGAAGTCTATTGAGATTTCTTTTGGCCTTTTTGTTTTAACGAAAGCAACCCACTTTTTCCAAGACGATTCGTATTGTCCTCTGGTTGACTTTGACTTGTATTCCTCTAAGAAGTCTATACTGCCTTTTGAGATCCCAAATCTTTTCTTAACCGCTAAGGCGAGAAAATCATGAGATGAAGGTTTTGGGTTCTCTGTGATGAAGCAAAGACAGTCGACTTCTGAACCAGTTGAGATAGAGATGGGTTCGGTAGAGGGACCAGCCTCAGCTTCAGTTCCATCACCAGAGGGAACCAGTTGCTCTTGGGCCACTTGAGCTGCCGTTCCCTTGAAGGATCTCAGCTTGTTGAGGACCTTCAGTAGGAGATTGGTTGGAGGGAACAGGTAAATCCGGGTCCATTCATTCCAAACTAGGGACATGGCGTCCGTCGCCTCCGCCAGAGGGTCCTCGTATGGGGCTACATATCGAGGTAGTTTCTTGTTGTCACTCGTCGCGAAGAGGTCGATCTGCAGTTCCAGGACTAGTTCCAAGGTGAAGGAGAATGAGTCTGCGTCTAGGGACCATTCTGACTCTATCGGCTTTAGCCTGGATAGAGCGTCCGCTGTCACATTGCGGAACCATTGTAGGTGAACTGCTGATAAGTGCCATCTCTTCTTTTTCGCTAAACAAAAAATGGCTAACATCACATGGTTGATGTGGGGCGATCTCGAGCCTTGTCGGTTCAGACATCTCACTATCACTTTGCTGTCCAATGCCAGCCTGATGTGGGCTGATCTGTGAGGGGATAGTTTCTTCAGCGTTAAGAGGACTGCCATAGCCTCCAGAATATTGATGTGAAAGGTCTTGAACAGGAATGACCAAGTCCCTTGAGCTTTCCTTTGGTGGGAGTGACCTCCCCATCCTTCCGTCGAGGCATTTGTGTGGATGGTCACTGATGGGGGAGGTGGTTGCAAGGGCACGGTCCTCGTTAGGCTCTTGACCTTCGACCACGGCTTGAGAAGTGATCGTAGTAAGGTCGGTATCGGTCTTTGTAGATCTCCTTGAGCGTTTGATGGGTATCTTCTCCAGACTCCTGACGCATCTTTCAGCTGTGCTCTTAGCACTGGGTCTGTTACTGCTGCAAACTCGAGAGAGCCCAGTACTCTTTCCTGTTGGTGTCTTGGGATCCTGTCGGATTTCAGTAGTCTCTTTACAGACCCCGCAATCTCTCTCCTCTTCCTGGGAGGAATGGAGAGGTGATGTGACTTCAAGTTCCAATGGATTCCCAGCCGATAAAACTCTTGAGCTGGAGAGAGTCGAGACTTCTTAAAGTTAATCTTGAATCCCAGATGTTCCAGGAACTGGATCACTTTCTTGGATGCTTGCGGACAAGCAGTCTTGGATGCTACCCACACCAGCCAGTCGTCCAGGTACGCTGCTACCTGAACACCTTCTAGGCGTAGATGTTGAACAACTGTGTCTGCAAGTTTCGTGAAGATCCTTGGGACTGTTTAGTCCGAAGAGCATGGCTCTGAAGACATACTTTTTCTTCTGTAACTTGAATCCTAGGTAGGAGGAGAGTGGGCGGCTGACTGGGAGGTGCCAGTAAGCATCTGCCAGGTCTATTGAGACTGTATGCCCCTTTGGGTAACAGGGTCCTTATGTGTTGAAGGGTTAACATCCTGAACTTGCCGTTCTCGATGAACTTGTTGAATGACTCTGACTTTGTCTGAGTCCTTCTTGGGAACACAAAACAGCCTTCCCTGGAATTTGATGGACTTTGCTTTCCTTATAACCTTTTTGCTCAAGAGTTCTAAGGTATATTCTTCCAATGGGGGTGGAGTGTTGGAAGAATTGAGGAAATGATGGTAGAAACTTGTTCCATTTCCATCCTAGTCCGTTCTTGATTAGGCTGTGGGCCCAACGATCTTGGAAGTGTTGGAGTCTCCCTCCTACCGGAAGCATCTCATTGCTTAGGTTGTCCGGAGGGTTTGTCACCCTGACCGCGTCTTCCCCTTCCTCGGGAGGGATGTCTTGAGAGGAGCCCCGTCGGGAGCCTCTTCCTTTCGGACGAAAGGTAGTGGTTTGCCTCTCAAACCCTGGGTTGATCGCTGGTGACTGGGCAACCAGCTGTTGAGGTACCACTTGGAATGTGGTTTGTGGTTGAGCAACCACTTGGGGCACTGCGGTCATGGTGACTGTAGGATGTTACTGGGCAGGCCGAGATGGTAGTCTTGGCTTCTTCGACTTTCGTTTAGGTTGGGGATCCGCATCCGGGGAAGACTTCCTCTTTGAAGAGATGCCCCACTTCTGGAGAAGGTTCCTATTCTCTGTGGCGGCTTTCTTGACTACCTCTTTGACCACTTCACTTGGGAAGAGGTCTTTACCCCAGATGTTGGAAGAAATCAGTTTCCTGGGTTCGTGTTTTACTGACGCCACAGCAAACACAAACTCTCTACAGGCTCTCCTAGCTTTCTTGAAGCCGTACAGATCCTTCACTAAGGTGGCCATATGCATTTTGGCCAGGACCGTGAGCATATCTGGGGTGCTTTTGTGGCCTGCACACATCTCGATGCAGTTCTGTAGGGATAGGGAGACGGCAAGCCTCTCCTTCGTCTCTTGCTCCCTACGCAAGAGAAAGTCTGACAGCTTAGGGAGATTCTCACTGAACTGTCATCCCGCAATATCTGCATCTACCTTCCCTACTGAGAAGGTTAGATGGACTTCCTTCCATTCCTTCTCATCCATGGGCAGGGCTAACGACTGAGGCCTGCATTCCTCTAGTGCAGGGCATGGTTTGCCTGCCTCCACTGGCTTGGCAACAGCCTGGAATGCCTTCGACGTAAAGGGGAAGGCTCTTGAAGCAGGAGCAAGAAAGGTAGGGTGTTTCTTGCTCAATGCGGACACTTTCGAGTTAGTGTAACCCGCCTTTTTCAGGCTGCTCGACAAGAGAGCTTGTGCCTTATCGTTGTCGAAAACCATGACCTCCTTCGGTTCCGTCTCCTCCTTTGACGCTGGCTCATGCTTCAGTCGAATGAAGCAGTCAGGGTAAGGATTGAAGCTCAGCCAGAACTGGATATCGTCTAGGGGGACGGCTCCCATCTTCTCTGAGATGTAGAGTTTGCTGTTGGTAATCGGCATATACTCCGCATACCTCCAGGGATTAGTCTTGGAGCAGGATGGCAGGTCTTGAACTCTGGGTTGCTTGAATGACCCTCGAGAGGCGGTGATCCGTGCTTCACGGAGCTCTTTTTCGAGCTTCGCTTCCCTTGCTTTGCCTTGTTTCCGAATATTCTCCATGAGCGTTGTGATATGAGCCAATACTGCTTGGCTCATGGCGTCCAATGGAGGGTTAGGAGCTGGAGATGTAGATAGTGTCGGCTCTGACGACTCGACCTCTTCTTCTCTTTCGGGAGGTAGAGTAGACTCCTCCTCGGGATCATCCCTAAGGAGATCCTTCTCTGTGTCCGTAGACACTTCAAACATTCTTTCCTCCTGGTGGATGTCCATGCCTTGCATTGCCTTGCTGACGTCCGTCTCAATTGCAATCTGGACGGAGGGAGGTCCGGGTCGTGTTTTGGGCAAGACAGCTTCACCACCGGCCTTGGGGAACAGCAAGCTACGCATCCTGTCATTGGGCAGGTACGGTCCCGAAGAGTTCTTTTGGAACCCTCGTACCCACTTGCGCAGCTTTTCCCGTGCTGCATCCCTCGACTCCGTTGACTTGTGGTCGTTGAAGGCTTCAACCACCATGGCCAAGCAGACGTTGCAGTTCTGGGGGTCCCGTGTCAGTGATGATGGCGCAGGTGACATGAGTCCTGCACATGGTGTGACCACAAAAGTCACACCATGCAAGTGGAGAGAGTGTAGGACGACGGCCACACATATGCGATGGCTAGGCTCTCGCTAAAGGACAGAGAGGGGTAGGGAAAGGGTCTTGTATGTGTGTTAGGAGAAGCCGGCAGGGTTGCCGCCATTTCCAAACAAGGGGGAAACTCTGTTTCACTATCGGCGCCATCCTAGGCGGCAGAAGAATATCTATTCTTCAGCCTAGGTCTGCCGAAACAAGACTTGTCTTCTAGACCGCAGGGGAGAAGGTGGCGGCATTATACTACCACTTCAGGTGAGGTCTAGGGAAGCTAAGCCTCCTATGCCGGCAACTGTAAGCCGGCAGGGGAGTGACTACTCCCCCAGCAGCTAAGCAGTCGGCATAAAGACTGAATACTCTGAGTTACTGTCGGAAACCCAAGCCGGGATACTCACTGGCAAGGGAGGGGGCCGGGGGGAGACAGGAAACACTAGCCTAGTCAAGCCGGAGTGCTACTCTATGGCAAGACCAGGATAGGGTTGCCGCTTATGGCGGCACTCAGAGGGAAGGAGGGATTACCCTTAAATCTCCGCAGGAGACGAGTATTGAGTTATATAATTAATTCTAGGAGATAATCTATCTCCTGTTGAATTGATAAAACGATACACGAGGGTAAACGGGGATAATGTATGAAAGTATACTAAAGTGCATAGGCTAGGTAGCCTAGCGCGGGGTGAGATCTCAGCTACCTAAATCGCCGAGACATTAGCGTATACGATTGACACATGTAGCTATAATTCATTAAAGCTAAATACAGGTACCGGGAATGTTGTTCTGCTGACTAAATAGAGCATGCATGACGAACGACAGCGCCCAAAATGGCGCCTTCGGTGTTCGGCGGTGCTCCATAAAACACAATAAATTATACTAATTTCACTGTGAAGCAGGAGCTAAAAATTATACACTGTAAAGATTAAATACTCAACTTTCCAGAGGCAGAAGATGCTGGAGATTGCATGATAAATCCTCTAATAAACCATCTAGAATGCTATATGGAACAGGGAAAACACCGTGCGAAATCGCTACCAAAAAAGGAATGAGCGCCATCTTGTTGAAGCCTTGTAATAGTACGGGAGGAAGGGTAACCTTGATAACGGCTCCCCTTCAGTTTTGCCACTCTTCCCCCTCGAAGCGAAAACGCTATTCGGGGTGAAGATTGCCATGTGTCTTATCAAGATATACGTCCCCTGATATTATGCGATATCCTCAAGAGAAATTTTAAGGATACTTGCGCCAGGAGTTAGAATTCTGGAGACCTATGGTCAATTCTCTGGGAGTATCACTGTAGTCAAATATCCCTTAGAAAGCTGCCTAAAGGAACCTTCCATCAGGACGACATGGCTTTAGCCCAAAAAAACGATATAAGAAGTAATGAAAAATTAAAATTAAATAATTTAGAAAAATTAACATCATTAAAACTGATATTTGATATATAAACTATAAACGGATTTATGTAAGCCTGTTCAACTTCAAGATATTTGCTGTGAGTTTGAACTTTTGAAGTTCTACTGATTCAACTACTCGATTAGGAAGATCATTCCACAACCTGGTCACAGCTGGAATAAAACTTCTAGAATACTGCGTAGTATTGAGCCTCATGATGGAGAAGGCCTGACTATTAGAATTAACTGCATACCTTGTACTACGAACAGGATGGAACTGTCCTGGAAGATCTGAATGTAAAGATGGTCAGAATTATAAAAAATCGTATGCAACATGCATAATGAACTAATGAAACGACGGTGCCAGAGATAAATATCTAGATCAGGAATAAGAAATTTAATAGACTGTAAGTTCCTGTCCAAAAAATTAAGATGAGAATTAGCAGCTGAAGACCAGAAAGGAGAGAGATACTCTAAACAATATAAAATGAAAGAAATAAAACACTTCTTCTCAATAGATTGATCACCAAAAATCTTGAAAGACTTTCTCAATAAGCCAATTGAATAAGACACAGACCCAATGTGTTTCTCAAAAGTAAATTTGCTGTCGAGAATCACACGTAAAATTTTAAATAAGTCATACAGAGTTAAAGAAACATCATCAATGCTGACATCCAGATGTTGATGAGCCACGGTCCTTGACCTACTTACAATCATACTACTTTGAGTTTTGTTAGGATTCAACTTCATACCCCATAATTTGCACTATGCACTAATTTTAGCTACATCTCTATTAAGGGATTCAGCAACCCCAGATCCATGGTCAGGAGATGGAATTGATGCAAAGAGAGTAGTATCATCTGCATATGCAACAAGCTTGTTTTCTAGACCAAAATCACATGTCATATGTATATAGTATGAAAAGTAATGGGCCAAGAACACTACCCTGAGGAACACCAGATATCACATTCTTATACTCACTATGGTGCCCATCAACCATAACTCTTTGCAATCTATTACTTTAAAATTCAATAATGATGCTAAGAAACGACCCACCCACTCCCAACTGTTTGAAAATAAGGGCATCATGATTAACACGGTCAAAGGCAGCTCTAAAATCAAGGCCAATCATACAAACTTCCTGACCACCATCGAGGGCTTTCTGTACAGCCTTGGAGATTATAAGAAGGGCATCACATGCTCCAAGGCCTTTACAAAAACTAAATTGCAAATTAGGGACGTTTTGCCAAAACACGTTAAAAAACTTTAGATAACATGCGAGTTAAGGAAATTGGGTGGTAATCATTTGGACTTGAGCTACCACAAACACATTTACATAGTGGAGTAACATTACCAATTCTTCAACAAGTGTCAAAAGCTTCTCTTCTTGCTAGCTTGCACAAAATAACATAATTGTTCCGTAACTGAAATACAAACCATGCTATTTACATAGGGTAATTACTTCGGCGTAGCTGAAAGACGAACCATTAGAATTTTAACGAGGGTTTACCACCCCACCGCTAGTTAGAGGGGGTGAGGGGGGCGTAGCCCCCCCCTCCCCGTCACACACACGAGTGAATACTCCACTTTACTCTTGGCTCGGGTGATGGGCAGACATGTCTGCTCCCACCCTCGCTTTGACAGCCATTAATGCTTTTGTCTTTTACTTGCTTTTTCTTATACTTAATATATATATAAACATTCTTTGTGTTTATGTATATATTTGGGTATAGAAATATAGTAAGTTTCCTTTTCAGTGTTTGTGCTGTGTGTGTAGTGTACGACAACGGAGAGTAAATCACCGGCGTAGTTCTAGGCCACCACGGTTTCACTTCATGGGGTGCGGCCTCTCCCTTGGTCCTTCGGTCGTTCCTTCGGCTTCTGATATTTCGGCCGCCGTGGGGAATCGTCATCACTGGACTTTCTTCATTCATCTGTTTTCTTCGCTGTTCCTCCTTTCTTACGGGGAACTTGGATCCTCAGCGAAGGGAATGTTGGAGTTTAGTTTGACTACGGTCTCTCTCTCTACTCGAGGTCGTTCACCCCTTACTACTACTACTACGTACTATTACGGAAGCTTCTCTCCCACTGCGGGCTGAGTTGCTATTCCGTTTTATTTGTCTCAATTATTTTTAATGAAATCTAATTGTATTTTTAACTTTTCAGCTTCTGGGGAACACTTCCCTTCGGGGGTCAGTGGTTCTTACTATTTGTGAACATTAAAAAATCAGTTACATAATTATAATTGTTATAATTCTACTTTTTGTTAAAGTTCTCCGCCCTCCCCCTTCTCCCGTGAATGTCAGTGGGGGAGGAGGGCGCATACTTAATTTTTTAATTCTTATGTTTTGCTATTCCCTTGGGGTTACTCTTCGGAGTTCCTCCTGGGGGAATTTCTGTTAAATAATTATTTAGCTTTATTTTCCCAGTTAACTATGCAGTTTTCTTCGTTTGAATGAAGTGTGCCAACGAAGCAGAGCTGTCCTGTTTATGCCTGGGGAGTCTGCTGTCGCTGCCGTCTCTCTAGGACATCGTCATGGGCGTTCCCTTCTCTTAGAAGTTCTCCCGTGAAAACTGTCAGCTCTTCAGTTCATCCTAGAACGATAAGGGGGTTCACCTCCAGGGGTAGGTAACTTCCCTTCCGAGGGAGGTTCCCTTCCCAGGTGTGAGATCTTCCCCCTGCAGAGGGGGAACTTCTCCTACCTTAATATTCCTGAATGGGTTTTCCTGGTCCTTAGGCGGTTATGCTCTTGGTGCTGAGCGACCGCTCTTGTAACCATGCTCAAGGGGCTGAGCGGTTGCAAGGCCGGCCCATGGAACTTCATGTGACTATGCTCTTGGGGCTGAGCGGTCGCTTATGTAGCTATGCTCAAGGGGCTGAGCAGCTACAAGATCAGTCTTGTGACCTCTCGTTCGCGAGGGAGGCCACTTATAAGGGCTCCTCTTCGGCGGATTGCTCCTTATAGGGCAGCATGCTGACCCTACAGCCCTTAGGGGCACCATCACCAGTCTCTTCTACGAAGTGTTCACCTCTCTCGTTCGCGAGAGAGGCCACGCATAGAGACTCCTCTTCGGAGGATTGTTCCTGATTAGACCAGCTTGCTGTTCAGTCACTAACACTTCGGTGTTTAGTGACAGGGAAACTTCGGTTTCTCGTTACGCTGACCCTTCGGGGTCTCGTAACTTTAGTTACGATGATCCCTTGGGATCTTGTAACTTTAGTCACTAACACTTCGGTGTTTAGTGACTAGGAAACACTTCGGTGTTTAGTGACAGGAAAACTTCGGTTTCTCGTTGCGCTGACCCTTCGGGGTCTCGCAACTCAGGCTCCGTTAGGCCTTTGGTCTCTCGTGCCCTTAGTCACTCTGATCCTTCGGGGTCTTGTTCTCCTAGACCTGCTGACCTGCCGTCTCCATTCCTGGCTGCTGACGCGCTGTGGGCGCCCACGACTAAACCTGTCATTGCGCAGGCACCGGTCCCTTCGGGGCATAAGCGACTAGAGCGCAAAACTGCACCTCAAACCCTTAAGCGCCAGGTTAAACCTGCGCGCCATCATGCTACTGCTGCTGTTCCAGACTTAGCGCCACAGCGCTCACCTGCGCGCGTGCGCGCACCTGTTCCTGTTACGCGCCAGGGTTCCCCTGCGCTCCCACAGCCTACTGCGCGCCAGCGCCCATCAGCAGTTCCTGATTTAGTGCGCCAGCGCTCACCTGTGCACACGTGCTCATCTGCGCGCCAGTGCCCACCGGTTCCTGTCACGTCACGCACAGTCCAAGAGGCACCTAGGTTAGCGCACAGGCGCTCACAGGTGCCTCTAGACCCTCAGCGCACTTCTGGAGTTGAGCACGAAGCGCGCCTATCGCGCGCAGTTCCTGATACAGCGCACACTCGCTCACCAACGCGCCAGCGCGCTTCTACAATTCCGCGCGCAGTCCAGGAGGTGCCTAAGTTAGTGCACGGGCGCTCATAGGTACCCCTGGACTCTCTACCCAGGCTGCGCAATCCTGTACGCGTGCCTCCAGTTGCGCGCGATGCTTCAGGCGGACAGTTCATCGTCTCGTTCCCCTCCCTGCAAGCGCAGAATAGCGCTCTCGCCGGAGGAGGGAAAGTTTCCGGACAGGTCTAAGGACCCTGATGTTTCAGCTTCGTTTCAGGCGAACCCTCGTTTGTCAACTCCTTCAAGGGATCGAACAATCCCCTTCCCTCCAGAGGGAGTGTCTGACAGCGCGACTGTCAGCCAGCAGCCCCGGTTTGGGACCATAGTCAGAGCTCTTATGCAGGCTATGAAGCCTGTGCTCGCTGACCTGGGTCACATATCAGGGGTAGCTTCCTCCCCCCTGAAGAGGAAGAGAGGAGTCCCCTCCGTGGTGTCTTCTCTGAGGGCTAAACTGTCTCCTCGCGAGTCCTTGCGCAAGGCTCCTTCTCCCCCCCCCCAGACTTTCTCCCCTTCCCCTGCGGATGAGGATTACCTATCCTCTGGGGAGTCGGACGAGCTGGTCCGTTCCCCCATCGCACCAATGGGGGAAACTCCGCCTCTTCCTGAGAGGTCTTCTCACACAGGGGTGGGGGGGGACCACGTTCTGTACCACAGGGCCTCAGGCCTGTGGTCAGAATCGGAAAAGTGCCTCCATATAAATCTTCTAGAGATGAAGGCCGCTCTTCCTGGCCCTTCAACAGTGCCAACAAAGATCTAGCGGATCACTCTGTGGTGTGATGAGCGACAACACCACAGTAGTGGCTTACATTAACAAGCAAGAAGGTACCTTTTCAAAGCAGCTATCCCATCTCTCAGTAGAGATACTGAGATAGACCGAAGCCCACTCGATCCCTCTATCGACTCACTTTATTCCAGACAAAGGGAGTGTGCTCACCGACAGTCGGAGCAGAGCATCTCAGATAATGAGTACCGAGTGGTCCTTGGATCATCCAGTAGCAAACAAAGTCCTGACTTTGTGCGGTTACCCGACTGTGGATCGGTTCGCTATAGCGCTGAACTTCAAGCTCCCGCTGTATTGCCCCCAGTCCCAGATCGCAAAGCACTCTGGCAAGATGCCTTCAACAACGGTGGGACAGCACCAATGTGTGCGCTTTTTCCCCGTTCTGTCGGATGAGGAGTGTGCTCAACAAGACCAGAATATCGGTCAATCGCTCGATGACCCTTTATAGCTACGCTATGGCATCTCGCGGAATGGTTTCCGGACCTTCTGCAACTCCTAACGGAACTTCCGGGAGAACCCCCTCTGCGACATAAGCAAACAACCACATGCCAACATCTCCCACAAAGCCGTAGCTTCGCTTCGACTTAACGCCTGGAGACTATCCAGTATCTCCTCACTAAGAGAGGATTGTCGCAACAAGTTGCGAACGGGATGTCTGGACACCCGTGCGGGTCATCCGCAGGGGCCTACCAGGCAAAGTGGCGATTTTTTTGTGGTTGTAATCGTGAAGGGGTATCTCTCCACTCGATACCACTGTTCCAGCAAGAGCGGAGTTCTTCGTTTATTTGCGGAAAGAATGCGCCTTTCAGTCTCGGCAATGAAAGGCTATCGCTCAGCCTTAAGGCTAGCCTTCAGGCTCAAAGGAGTGGACATTCCTTCCTCGCTGGTACTTTCCCTACTCATACGAAGATACGATCTTACCTGCCCTCAGTCAGAAGGGAGACCTCCTCCAGATCACATGGTTCGAATTCTCAGGCCTCTTAGGAGGCCTCCCTACGAACCATGTCGCCAGGCTTCAAATCGACACCTAACTCAAAGGCGGTGTTCCTACTAGCTTTGGCCTCGGCCAAGCGAGTCAGTGAACTTCATGGTCTCTCGTATGACATCGCCCATGCAAGGGGATGAGGGGAGGTAACATTCGTATTCATCTCTGAATTTGTGGCTAAGATACAGAATCCGAGAGTACTGGATCCTCGATTCGACTCTTTCTGGATTTCGAGTCTTCGTTCTGTAACAGGTGACCCAGACCATCTCCTACTGTGTCCAGTAAGGAGTCTGAGGTTATATCTCAAATAACGGCTGCATTCGTCTCCAAGTGCAAGCTTTGTTTGTGAGCACTGGGAGAACAAGAGGAGGGTCACCAAGAATACCATCTCCACATGGATTCGTAGGGTGATCCTCCTTCATGTCGCCTTAGAGCGCATGATGTAAGGGGTGCAGCGATGTCCCTGACCTTCAAGAAGATCTTCTCAGTGACGCAGGTTCTACAAGCAGGGGTGTGGAAGCGTCAGATGACCTTCACAGCCCACTACCTTCAAGACGTGACCCACAGGAGGCTCGATACGTTCTCTATCGGCCCTGTGATGGCTGCACAATAGCTGGTGTAACCTCAGGCTCCTTAATGGACAGGTAGCAGAGGGTTGAGGGCATTGTTACCCGGTCTTAGTCTGCATGAATGAAAAGATATATCTGGCCCTTATTCTTTTCTTCATCCTCTCCTCCCTTGGAGAAAGCAGCATCCTGGGTTCTCTGCATAGCTGACCTCTAACCACTGCAGGTAAACCATGCTTCCTTGTGTTCCTAGTATTAAGAGTAATACTGTCATGTCCCCATACCCTAACGAGGTGGTATTGGGAGAGTCCTAGCCTAGAATTCCATCTGAAGAACTCCAGGTCAACTTCCTAGGACGAGTTACGCCTTTACCTTCACACACAGCTTATGTAGGCTGCAGCAGTTTCACAGCAATGCTAGCGAGGCGCAGGGACTTCTTATTTCTTGAGTACTTACACACTCAAATATTGAGTCCCCGGGCAAAGCCAAAAGTCAGTATGGCAGGGACTTACCGCCTTTCCTAAGGGTTGAGTCACCCTATGGGTTTGTATTTCAGTTACGGAACAAATGACAAATTCGTAGATAATTTGTATTTTTCCTAACTATACAAACCTTAGCTATTTACACATATTTGCCCGCCAGCCCTGTCCCCCTTGAAGTCCTACCTCTAAGCAAAGTGAAGCATTCACTCGTGTGTGTGAGGGGGGGTTAGCAAGCTAAACTTTCGTTAAAATTCCAATGGCTCGTCTTTCAGCTACGCTGAAGTAATTACCCTATGTAAATAGCTGGTTTGTATAGTTAGGAAAAATACAAATTATCTACGAATTTGTCATCTTTGGAGCTAAGAAATCTAAAGTTTATAAAAAACAAAGGAAAAATACCATTGGGGTTTACACCTCCAAAAGCATCAAGGTCCATTGCCAGAGCTTTAATTTCACGAGATTAAAAAGCTAAACTAGTTAGTTTAGCCTCGGTAAAACAGGAATGAGGAACTTCAAGTTCCTCATTACTCTGCTTGCTGTCAAACACATTTGCCAAAAGGTTGCCTTTTCCTTTGGACAGTGAGTGACAGAGCCATCTGGTTTGAGTAAAGGAGGAACTGTTGCATCTACACCAAAGAGTGCAGATTTGAGGATAGTCCACCACTTATGCAACTGGTTTGTACTAGAAAGGGTTTCTTTTATGGTTAAATTGTATTCTTTTTCAGTTGAAGCATAAACTCTCTGAGCAAAAGCTCTAAGCTGAGTATAGTTATTCCGGGTCAAATCTGATCAGTTACCCTTCCAAGGTCTCCTGCTTCTCCAAATAAGCACGTCTACATTCATCATTGAACCATGGTTTGTCCTTCACTTGGTACCTTAGTACAAGAGAAGGGATACGCCTATCAATTATGTTGACCTGATCCTCATTCAAAAGGACTACAGGATCAACACTACTATACAATTGTGACCAATTCAAGCCCAAAAGATCATGCAAAATCCCATTCCAGTCTGCTTGAGATTTCATATAAATCTTACATGAACAAGATACTTCAGGGACAAGCTGCTCAGTCTTCACTACTAATTAAATCAAGGCTGATCAGATGTCCCAACTACAGAACTAACCTTACTTGTAATAACGCCAGGGGAGTCGTCGTATACAAGGTCCAAGCAGTTACCAGACCTGTGAGTAGCTTCACTTATGATTTGCTCACAGCCTGATTCAGATGCAAAGTCTAAAGCTCTTAAGCATTGGCGATCTGTAGGAGAAACAGAATTTAACCACTAACTATGGTGAGCATTGAGATCACCAACAAAGATAAAAGAGGCCTTTCTATCATCTTGTATCTTAGCCATAATGGTAAGAAGACAATCGAAGATAGAATCATCCATGTCAGGATTCCGGTAGATTGAACACAAATAGAAGTTGTTATGCCTACCACAAACTTTTATTACCTGAATTTCATGACATCCACATTGATAGCAGGACTTATGAGAACCAGGGTACTCAGTCCTAATATACACTGCTATTCCCCTGGCCATAGGGATGGCATCACGTTTCAACATTATCGACTTCTTAAAACCAGTTATAAGGAGCTCAGGTGAGTGCCTCATATTAGAAAACAAAGTTTCTGACCACAAAAGGACATCATACTGTCTGGACGCAGCTGTAAGGTCTTGAATATTTGCTTGAAGACCACCAATATTGCAATACAGTAGACAAGATTGATGAAATCTAGGACATACTAGCCCTGGATTTTGCTCAATGTCTCCAGAGAGCATAAGAATTAATGGTAATAAAAAAGATACATCATACTTAATAACAAAATTAACAAGAATGATAAAAACAATCTGTTTTAAGGATATATAAATAAAATGATTGATCAAACCCATATACTATAGAAAAAAAAAGTCGGAAAAACTGGTCAACATGGAGGAGCTGATATACCATGCAAGGCTAAATACCCTCCAGGATAGCCAATTCAACTGAAGAGAGGACAGTAAGGATGGTTTTGAGAAGAAATAGAATCAGATAAAGAAAAGACAACCTCTCAATAAACCACCGGGCATCCATGGCCCTTCTATTAAGCCTGCCCTTTACACCATTTAAAAAAAAAAAAGAAAAAAAAGAGGAACAGAAAAAATAAGATAGAATAGAAAAAAAAGCCCAAACTAGCCATCACTCATCCATTTCTTTTAGCAACTTTGATTCGCTAGTACTGTAATTAAAATATCAAATATTAAGCTGTGATGTTTGTCTTTAGTCCTCCAAGAGTATAAAGCTTTGTTTTATATGGATCCTCCACTCCTCTGTGCAGGTTTGGTTTCGACTAATTTTTGAATGATGAGTCATTTCTTTGTGAATTGAAAATCTTGGGCCCATTAGAGTTCTCAAGACAGTATCCAGCTTGCTCTGAGGAATATCCATATAAAAAAAGTTAAGGTTTTAGTATATCTAGGGAAGATGTAATATTAGCACATGTGCAGTATTTTTGTAATTAATCCTGTATCAAACTACTTCAGCATTTGTTCTTGTTGCCTAAGGAAATTGAGAATTCAGACGAGTGGGTGTGTTCTCACACTCTCAATGTTGTTTACAAGCTTCAGTGCCCAAACCGGGTGGTCATTATTATTTTTATTATTATTACTAGCCAAGGTACAACCCTGTTTGGAAAAGCAGAATGCTACAAGCCCAAGGGCTCCAACAGGGAAAGTAGCCCAATGAGAAAAGGAAATAAGGAAATAGCTAATAAATAATAGTTCATAAGTAATGAATAAATAATATAGAATATTTTAAGATTAGTAGCAACATTGAAATAGATAATTCATATATAAGCCATGAAACGAGACTCGTGTCAGGCTGCTCAACAGGAAAGAATTTACCAAAAGCTTGAACTTCTGAAGTTCAACCTATTCAACCACCAGGTTAGGAAGATCATTCCACAATCTGAACATTGCACGATATTCCTGTTAGAAATTCTTGTTTGTTTAAAAAGCAAATTACTTTACCTTAAAATTTTGTGTTTTGTGACAACTGACTTTACAGTGTAATGTTTCTCTTGTTACCGCTGTTAGTCGGTTAACTTTGTTATTATTGATATTTTTTCATTCTCATAGCTCTTGCTCGAAAGGTTTGTTTGTAACAAAAGTTTTAGATCTATTTTAGTGTAATAATTTATAGTTTTTTTATGAATTCATCAGTTAGACAAATGACAAATAAGAAATGTTGAAGATTCTGACAAACTATCAAGAATTTATTTCATAAACTTTAAATTTTTTGTTTGTTGAAAGCTGTACACTTACATTACACAACATGTGTCTATAAGAAATGTTGTCTACTTCTTTATTTGTGATGTTATCTTGCGAGGACACTTCAGCTATGAATAATGACATCTTTCCCAATTTCCCTCAGTTTTGTTTGGAGATACACTATTTATGTATTGGCTACATGGAGAAGTACAAGATTTATATATTCATAAATTTCTGTATAATAATAATAAGATACTTACTTGGCATCCAGAATTTTCTTTCCCTTTTATTCAACATGTTGTGGCTTTTTTTTTCTCAATAATCTCGCACATCATGTGTGACAACTTACTCACATCATGTGTGACAACTTACTCACATCATGTGTGACAACTTAGTACGTTAGTCACGTTACAGTACATAAATATTCTACCTCTTTCAAGATGTTCTCTTTCACCATACCATGACTCTTCTGTAGCTCCTCTTTTAAGTCATTGATTTCAAGAATCTCCTGGTTTATTTCAGCCTTTAAGAGTTCTCTTTTTTTCAGATGCTGAGAAACAGAGGGAAATTCTAAAGCCTTTTTGGAAGCAAGGTATTTATAGTTAATTCATTATTTTATATTCTGTTAAGGTATTAAGATACTTTTCAAGTTACGAATATATAGTTATAGCTAGTGATAAAGATAGTAATGTATAAATTTCCTTAATTTTGAATTGCTTTAACTGTATTTCTAAATTACAGAATTCCCATCATTCAAAAGATTATAGCACAGTAAAACGATCCATTGTAAAGTTGGCTGAGATTTTGTGCTATTACTGTACCTTTATTCTTGACAACACAAAATTCTCCATTGGTATTTGAACTGCTAACCTGTGGGTTACCAGGCCAACATAGATACAGATGGAATAAGAGAACCAGCACCATATATGTTACTGCATATGCGTGTAATCATATTGGACATTTTGCGCATATATCCATAGTTTTACCATTTACATAACCCATGCTCACAGTAAAATTTATGGACACCTCAGCTGTATGAGACAGTTGCAAACTAAATAGTTTTTCTTCTCTTTTTCAGCAGTAATCATGAGGATTGAATAAACTGTATCCTTTTATTAAGACCATAATTTACTTTGACCAGGTGTTTTTTTGTTTTTTTTAATATTGGCAGTTTAATGATTGTAAGCTGGTCAGAATGCAAAAGGTTCTAAAGTCAAAGGGTTTAAATGATATTCCATTTGGCCTGGAAACAATTATTACTTCTGACATTGCAGTGTAGTAAAATGGAGCTAAATCTCCTGAAGCAACCATAGGAGATGCAATATTGTACTAACAGTTTGTAGAGTTTCTCTCTTTCCCAAGTGGTTTTTATGTTTGAAAGTAGAACTTGATTGTATGAATTAGTTCAGCTACTTTGGGCCTAGATTAGTCCTTCTTGTAGACAACTACATTATTCCTCTTTCTAAATTCCACATTAAATGTACAGGGTAAAGTATATTATAGCAAGCTGGTGATTGAGATACAGTACTTATCTCGGTTGCAGTGTCAGTACGAGTAATGTATTTCATGATTAGGTTATTTGGTTCTAATTTCACCCTAGCTGAGTCACTTATATTGGGAAAAGTATTTAGGTGGCAGTAACAATTAGTATATTTTCTAGGTTTACAGTGAATACCTTATTGAAGCAATAGTAATTAAGCAACAGTTGAATTATAGTACAGTACAGAACTTGGAAAAATTATTGATAACTTGTATATAAGGGGTAATTGGTAATCAGTATAGGTGAGGAACCATTTGGGAGAATTTGTAATTTTATTGGCATTAAGCTAATTTTTATATCATCAAAGCTCTATGTAAAGCCAGAATGATGGAAATTTACCTTAGCTTTTCATGAAAGCTAATGTATACCTATTTGGCTTCCACTTTGTTAATCAAAATTTAAATTCTGGAGGTCATGATGAGTATGTTATGAAATGTATTAATGACACAGTATCGCATTTTTTTCATACATTCATTACCGTACTGTACTTTTGTATATAGAACACTGTACTTAATTATTTATAGTATATTGTATATTTTTTTAGCAGGTAATTCTTTTATCTTTTGTGATGGATGTTACTTTCCTTTATTTGAAGTCATACTTTTGCATAGACTTATGGAGTAAATATTCTGTCTAAAAGCTGGACCCGACTGCCGAACACCACCAAAATCAGCTGGAGAACTTGTGGCTAATTTCTCAAAAGAGGAACGACTTGCACTGCATGAATACACACTCAGTCATGCAGTTGCTGTTGCCAAACCCCCAGAACTTCTTTCCCCAGTTAGTACTGATCTGTTGTATTGCCTTCTATGTATGTCTTAGAGATGTAGGAAGACCTTATTGAAACACTAAATCACAAACTTTGTATATGTAATTTTTAGCTACCAGTATTTATATATACAATATAAGTACTACGTTAATTTCATCCTTTTCTGAGTATAATGTTAATCTAATATTTTCATCACTAGATTTTTTTTTTTTTGATAAAAATGAGGCTCATTAATTACTCTTTAGCCAAAATGATTTCCTATGGGAAGTTCCATATATTGAACAGGAAACTTAAAGATTAAATCCTTAATGTTTTAGTTGCTTTCATGTAAAATATTCCTCTTGGAATTACTGTTTGTTCTATAAGGAATACAAACCTATGCCATTTATTAGGGGTATTATTTTCGGCGAGCTGAAAGGATGAGCCATTCAAATTTAGCAAGGGTTAACTACCCATTCCGCTAGTTATTGGGGGATAGGGGTTTAGCTAGCAACCCCCTTCACTTACACACTTTGCTTTTGACTCGGATGGTGAACGGTCGTTACTGCTCTTCATTCTCGCAATTTTTGGACTAACATTTGATGATTTTTCTTTCCAGTACTGTATTTGTGTGTGCCTTGACATCTGTCAGCAGCCATGTGTACAGCCATGTGTACCTGCCCTGATCTTGAGGGCCACATGTGCGGTACCTTCATGTCCGCCGAGGATACGGATCCTCACACCCTTTTCCCTGCAGAGGTCAACGGTGTGATGTGTTAAATAAGTGTATCGAGTGTCGGGAGTGGTCTGCCTCCTAGTGGGAAAGGTTTTGACGACAGCGTATGAAGAAGTCCAAGTGGGACTCTTCTCCCTCGAAGATTACTTCGAAGCAGAAGAAATCCAAGGTTTCTTCTTCCACTTCCCGACCCTCCTCCGAAGCTCATGCTCATTTGGCCTCCTTCAGAGGACTTTCGAGTAGTAGCGCAGGCCGTTTAACTCTTGGACAACTTCGGTCCCCGAGAGACGGTGTTGCTTCCCCTAGCAAAGTGGCCCCTGCCTCTCCCCCCGGGGGGTCCATATCACTTTCTCCTCTTTTACAGGTTTAGCTGTCCTTGGGGTTACTGGGTTTACCTTCCAAAGAGGCCTTGCTGTAGCTACTTCGCCATGGTGCTAGTATGCAGCAATCATCGACATTATGGTATCGGAGGAGTCGTCTGTTGCCCTGCCTGCCTGCCGATGCTCCTGCCTCTTCTGCTTCTTCCGCCATTGCCGAAGAATACGCTTCTCCTGTTGCTGAACATCCTTTGAAGGGGGAGCAAAGTCCAAGGCATGTCTCTCCTTTGAGTGTTTCTCCCTCCTAAAGGAGTTCACTCATAGAGACTCCCCTTCAGAGGACTGCTGCTGACAGTCAGCTTGCTGATCCACTGGCTTGTATAAGGCACTACCGTGGTCGTTGTTCCTGACGTGCTCGCCCTCCTCTTCGCCTTAGTGGTGCTCCTTCACCATCTGTGAAGAGAATCCTCTATGGCTCGGCAGCCCTGCTCGGAGGAGGAGCCTTCTCGTCTGACGTCGCCTGGTTCCCGACCTTCGCCTTCCTCCAGACCTCCTTCTGTCAACGTAGCTGCTAGTCCTCATACCTCAGTTGAGGACTCTACGCCTGTAGATTGCGCACGACCCCCTTCAGAGGATGTTTATCCTTTCGAAGGACACATCCTTTTGCCAGACCATAGTCTTGCTGTTCATCAGCCTTTGTCTCGTCGACCTCTTACTCATCCGTCTCTTGCTCACTCCCCTGGTTCCTGACTCCCCACCGCTCGTCATTCACTGATTCATCATCTGCCTGCTCGTCAATCGCCTGTGCGTCAATCGCCTGCGCGTCAATCACCTGATGATCCTGTTCATCATGATTCTACTGACTATCACTGGCCGACGTGTCAGGCTTCTACCTCTCACCACCATTCCCTAAGCAACATGTCGCATCAGAACATCATTCACCCGGCCGGGCGCCTGCTGTCCACCGCCCGACCGGACGTAAATCACCTTCGGAGGTTACCTTTTTAAGCGCGCCACGTCAGCAGTCGCTCAAATGTCAGCATTTTCCGCGTTGATGTTCGCCCACAGGCCATCGAGCAGTGCTACCTCAACGCCATATAGCGCGTCAATCGCCACCTACGTGTCAGCGTTTGCTGACTCGTCAACGCTCTCCAACTTGGCAACGATCACTAACTCGTCGGCGTTCGCCAACACGCCAGCATTCGCCTACTCTTCGGAATTCTCCTCTGCGTCAGCCTTCACCACAAGGTGATGCTCGCCAATGTGCAAACGCTCGCCAACATGCAAATGCTTGCTAACACGCAGGCATGCACAGCAACATCTTGAAGCGCAGACAGAAGACAGCAGCCACCATCCTCTACCGACTTCCAAGAAGTCATGTCATCTCATGGAGGCACAGGTAGGTGACCACAAAGGGAAGGAGCAGGAGCGGAAAAGTAGGTTATCGCCCTTCAGCCCTCCAGACCATTGGTCCTCTCTCTCTGAGGAAGGGCAGACTCCCAGTTCGCAGATCACCGTCGCCCTATTCCCCTCTCCGCAAACGCAGAACAGCGCGAGCACCGGGGAAAGAGAAAGAGCACTTCTTGGGATTTTAAGATCCCGAAACTACCGGCACCTAAGGCAGAGTCACGTAATCCAGCGATTCCAGTTGAGACTCCTCAAAGGGAACCTTCAGTTTCCTTCCCATTGGGGATCTGCCAGACAACACCAGCATCAGCAAGCAGCCCTGGTTCGGATCCATTGTCAGGGCAGTCGTGCAAGCTTTCGGGCCTACTCTTTCATCCGGCACCTTGAAAGCCTCTGAGAACCTCCATCAATCTTTGATTCAGCAGGTACATGGCAAAGGACCTCTGCTGTCTCTCCCCTGAGGAGGAAAAGAAAAGTCCTAGAGTTAGATTCTTCATCTAGGGTGAAACTGACTCCTGTTAGGCCATTGAAGACAAGGTCAAACCTCCCCGGTTCCCCTTCTACCCGCTTTCCTGGCTCACTGTCACGACAGCCAAGGGAATCTTGTGAGGAATCTGTCCCAGTCTCCTCTGTACCACCTTCGGAGGAAGACTTCCCTTGGGACGAGACCGTCACGTCTCCTAAAGCGACCAAGATGTCTAGACCATCCAGGCCTTCCGTGCTGGAAGCTTACCTTCTTCCTCACAAGGAATTGAAAGACTCCAAAACGATGTCGAAGTCCTCTTCGAGGACTCCCAGACAGTCAGCCATCTTAGAGACGACCCTGACCCACCCCAAGGTGAGCTCTCGACGGTGGATGAGGGAGACTTCGTTGCTAGCCCCACTTCAGAGGGGGAACAAAAGGAGTCATAACATGCATTCTGGCAGGTTCTGACTCTAATGAAGGTTCTGAATGGGCTTACTGATCCAGAGATACCCCCCCACAGGAGGGCAAAGACACAGTCTTAGACTGTGTCTTTGGCACCCAGAAGCCCACGAAGTCCAGTACAGCCTTGCCCTGGTCTCAGGGGTTAAAGAGTGCCCGGGCTAAGATCACCGCCCAGCTCTCTTGAGTTCTCCTTCTCCCTTCGTTAGGGCTCCTCCACCAAGCTCCCCCCACCTCCTCACATTCAGCAAAGGAGGTACTGTATGACGAGGTCTTGGACAAGCTTCAACCAGCTCTTCCACTCCACCATTCTCTGGAGGAGCTGACTAGGGGATTTCCCTAGAGAGGCTATCCAGCCATCAAGTCGCATTCTTGGCAGCAGAGATCCTTAACCAAGAAAATTTTGCGAATTATGCCATGCAGGCTACTAGATTTATGGTTAGGGTCTTTGGGAATCCTGGTACGGACCAAGGATTTCTCCAAAGAAAGTACCAGGAAGGTGTCTAAAAAGCCCTTTCCTACCAAAGACAAAATGGGAGGAAAATATCCTGGAATGCCTATCCCAGCCTGGGGCGGTCTCGGCTGCAAACGCTGGGATAGGCATTCCCCCTGCTTGTCCACCAGTAGGGGAATGCCTACAAAGTTGCTGGAACAGGTGGAAGCAACTCGGGCCAAGCCCTGGACAATCTCTGTGATTCGTTCAGGGTATCGCGTCCCGTTCATGTCATCTCTCCCTCCCCTGATCAAGGATCCAGTGACGATAGACACCTTTCCGATGGGGTCAGAAAAAGGGCTCGCCCTTTGGGCAGAAGTCCAGACCATGTTGGAGAAGGGCACTCTCCAGGAGGTTCTCGATGACTCCTCAGGCTTCTTCAGTCGACTCTTTCTTGTGAAAAAGGCATCTGGAGACTGGAGACCAGTCATCGACCTCTCAGTTCTGAAAAAGTTTGTCAAACAGACTTAGTACAGCATGGGGACAGCAGACAGGCTCAGACAAGCGGTAAGACCACAGGACTTTATGTGCACACTGTACCTAAATGACGCATACTTTCAGATCCCAATCCATCCATTTTGTCTAGATTCAGCTTAGACAACAGGAAATACCAGTTTGGGGTACTGTGCTTTCCTATGCTTTACTGTGCTTTGGTCTTTTCACGGCACCCCATGTCATCACCAGTGTGTTTGGCATAGTGTCATCTTGGGCACACAGATCGGCATCAGTCTCCTCCATTATCTGGATGACTAGCTGCTCCTAGAAGACTCAGTGGCAACCCTTCTTCTGCACCGAGACAAATTTCTGAGGCTTTGCCAAGATCTGGGGATTATGGTAAACCATGAGAAGTCCATCCTGCTTCCTACTCAGAGACTGGTATACCTGGGAATGATTTTAGACACCAATCTCCACAAAGCCTTTTCATCAGACAACAGGATAATGCGGCTGAGAAAGGTTGCAAGACCTATTCTCAGATGAGAACTCCTGGCCCAGAAGTGGCTGTCTCCTCGGACACATCATTCTTGGCCTGTCTAGTTCCCAATGGCCGCCTCAGGATTCGATCCCTCCCGCGGCGACTAAAGTCCAGGTGGAATCAGGCTTTCGATTCTCCAGACATTTTGATCCCCATGGGGCTAGAGGAACGAACGGACCTCGAATGGTGGGTGGTAGAAGAGAATCTGCGGAGGGGAGTAGATCTTCTCGTTCTCCCCCTGGACTTGATGCTGTTCTCAGACGCATCAAAAGAAGGGTGGGGGGCCAATATGTTGCACCACGCGACCTCAGGCCTTTGGTAAAAGTTCGAAAGGTACCTCCACATAAATCTCTTAGAGATGGAGGCTGTCTTTCTGGCCCTTCAACAGTTCCATCAGTTCCGGGGGCGCTACTCAGTAGTGGTGATGAGCGACAACACCACAATAGTGGCTTACTTTTTCGCAGCCCCTATCTCATCTAGCAGCAGAGATACTGAGATGGGCCGAGGTTCATTCGATACCACTATCAGCCTGCTTCATTCCAGGCAAAAGGAATGAGCTCGCCAACAATCTGAGCAGGGCATTACAGATTGTGAGTACCGAGTGGTCTTTGGATCATCTAGTAGTCAACAAAGCCCTGACTTTGTAGGGTTCTCCGACAGTGGATCTTTTCGTAACGGCCCTGAACTTCAGGCTCCCGCTGTACTGCTTCCTAGTCTCAGACCCCAAGGCTCTCTGGCAAGATGCATTCCAATACAGTGGGACAATATCGACGTTTATGCCTTTCCCCCCCATTCTGTCTGATGAGAAAGGTACTCAATGATGCCAGAACATCGGTCAACCTCTCAATGACCCTCATAGCTCTGCTATGGCAACATGCGGAATGGTTCCCAGACTTTCTGCAGCTCCTGTAAGGGCCCCCAAGAGAACTCCCTCCACGACACATTCTACTCAGACAACTACACGTCAACATCCACTACAAACCCGTAGCTTCACTATGACTTCACGCCTGGAGACTATCCAGTATCTCCTCACTCAGATTGGATTTTCACATGTTGCGAAAAGGATGTCTGAATACCTACAGAAGTCATCGGCTGCAGTCTACGAAGCAAAGTGGAATGTCTTCTGTGGTTGGTGTCGTTGAAGTGGTATCTCTCCTCTCGCCCTGGAACTTTGCTTATTCATACAGAGTTACAAACTTACCTGTCCTCAATCGGAAGTGAGACCTCCTTGGAATGTGGTTCGAGTTCTCCAGTCTAGAAAGAGACCTCCCTACGAACCATTGCGCCAGGCAACAGACCGCCACCTGACTTGGAAGGCAGTGTTCCTGCTTGCCTTGGCTTCGTCCAAACGAGTAGATGAACTGCATGGTCTTTCATACGACTTTGCCCATTCAAGGGGATGGGGAAAGGTAACATTCAGCTTCATCCCTGAGTTTGTTGCCAAGACTCAGAATACAGGGGTGTCGGATCCTAGATTTGACTCCTCCCAGATAACGAGTCTCCACTTTGTAAGAGACGACCCACATCAGCTGTTACTTTACTCAGTAAGGATTTTGAGGCTCTATCTTAAGAGGACAGCAGCAGTCTGCCCCTAAGTGACCGCACTCTTCGACAGCTCCAGGAGGAACAAGAAGATGATCACAAAAAACACCATTTCTACATGAATTTGCAAGGTCATAGAGTATGCGCTGAATCCAGATCCTCTTCCATCACGTTGTCCAAGAGACCACTGGCCTTCAAGAGAAATTACTCAGACACAGGTTTTACAGGCATTGGTGTGGAAGCGCCAAACGACCTTTACAGCCCACTACCTGCAAGACATGACCCACAGGAGGCTCGATACGTTTTCTATTGGCATTGTGGTGGCTACACAACAGCTGTTACCCAGATTTAGTCTTCGTGAATGAAAAGGAATGACTGGCTCTTTTTCTTACCTTCATCCTCCCCTTTCTTGGGAAAAGCAGCAGCCTGGGTTCTCTGCACAAGCTGACCTCAACCACTGCAGGTAAACCATGCTCACTTATGTATCTAGTATTGCGTCAATACTGTTGTGTCCCCATATCCTGGCGAGGAGGTAATGGGAAAGTCTTTGTTACAACAGTTTTTCCTACAAAGCCTAGGAATAACCTTTATCTTAACAGTCATACTGCTTATCTTGACATACAGGTTGCATAGGCCTCAGGCCTTGTGTAGCAAGGTTTTAGGGTCTCCTTATTTTTGGTACTGATCTACTCAAGAAAAGGAGTCCCTGTGTAAAGCCAAAAAGCCAGACTGGTAGTGACATCCATCTTCTTAGTGTGTGAGTCACCCCTAATAAATTGCGTAGGTTTACATTCCAGTTACGGAACAAATGACAAATTTGGAGATCATTTTTATTTTTCCTAACGGTACAAACCTTTAGCTATTTATACAAACTTACCTGCCGACACGGTCCCCCTTGAAGTCTACCTTTAAGCAAAATGAGCTCAGGTGTGTGAGTAAAGGGGGTATGTAGCTACCCCCCTTAGCCCCCGATAACTAGCGGGACTGGTAGTTAACCCTTGCTGAATTTTAATGGCTCATCCTTTCAGCTTCGCCGAAAGTAATACCCCTGATAAATAGCTAAAGGTTTGTATAGTTAAGAATACAAATTATCTCCAAATTTGTCATATTTATTTGTAGGAAGAAGTTCTTAATTCAAATGAACCAACATCTGGAGACCTCACGCCACTGGAGTTGAAGAAAGCGATGCGTGACTTCAAGAGGAGAAGACAGGCTTATAGAACCAAGGTGTCCACAAAAAATAAAAGCCAAACTCAGGTAATTATCTACAGTTTGTATATATATATATATATATATATATATATATAGAGAGAGAGAGAGAGAGAGAGAGAGAGAGAGAGAGAGAGAGAGAGAGAGAGATTTGATTTTTATGAATTATATCTATTATCATAAAGAGCACTTTCAAAATTAGATTTAAGTTTTGTTTGAGGCTATAATTGAGCTTTTTAGATGTTTTGTCCAATAAAGAATGATTTATTTCATAGCTGAAAAGTACAGTAAATTACTTTTACTGTATTTCCCTTCAGGAACCTTTCTACAAATATTCATACAATCAAATTCTCCCAAAAGCAATATTAACAAAAGAAGAAGACTTACAATTCTGTTTTTGTAATATTTTTTTTCTTACAGGTCACTCGAGAGATAATCCATAATATGATGGTTTTCTTTGGTGCAGAGGAAGTTGAGCACAAAAATGAATCTAATATGCAGTATTCCCATGGTGATGAAAGAAAGAAACTCGACAGTTTATCAAGAGATATTAGAAATGAAAGGGCTGTTTCAGTTGACAGCAAGAAGAGGAAAAGAGTAGACAGTGTCCACTATGAATATAAGAATTCTGGAAAGTTAAATAAAGAAGATGAAAGATATAGCAAAGATAAATATAGTGAACATAGGAAACATAGTTCAATTTATGATAATAGCATTAGAAGAACAGTGGATGTTAAGGTCAATAATTCCGAGAAAACAAAATATAGACATCGTAGTTCAGATAGCACAAGTGCCGAGGAGGATAGAACTGGTAAGGGTGTCCATTCTAAGAAAAGAAAATCTAAGAAATCCAAGCATAAAAAATCCAAATCAAAGAAATCTCATAGACATAAATATTCCTCTAGTGAGGACATTTAATTACTTAATATCCTTCTTATTTATGTAAATCTCAACCAGATGAACTAAATATTAGCATGTAAATCTGGATTTCTGTTGATTTATTTATTGGCAAGTAAGTATTTGCCGTGGTGGCTCCATTTTATATGATGGCTTCATTAAAGAAAATACCACCGGTTATCACTTTTGCTTTGAATTTTGCACAGCTACTGTATGTCAAACTTTCTTTTGCTGTCAAAAATATAAAAAGGTATATAAATTTATGTTTTTAGTATATTTTTGTTTAAATACACATACATTTAATTTCCTTTAAAATTTCTATTTTCATACTCTAGTAATATAAGTACAACATCTTTTATCAGAATGAATTGTAAGAGGTTACGCTGAATATATTTTTCATTTAGTTGGCCGCTATGATAATGTTTCAGTTGACAGCATGGTAACCTTCCTGCGTAGATGTAAATGTCAAAAGTGGGATGCCATTTGAAACTACTTTTTTCAATATTAAACTTACCCGATAATCATGTAGCTGTCAACTCCGTTGCCCGACAGAAATCTAAGGAGGGATACGCCAGCTATCACAATACTAGAAGGGGGTGTACTAACAGCGCCACCTGTGGCCAGGTACTCAAGTACTTCTTGTTGACACCTCCTCAATTATTCCTCTGTCGTGCCTCCGGCTAGACGTTCTGGGATACGCTCATGGTCTTCGAGTTTATTCTCGCTTATTTGGTGATGTATTCTCTTTGATTTACGGCTGTCGCATTACTGGAAACCTTCTGATATTAGCTAGATAGCTTTTATTTAATTCAGTTTAACGGTTAACGAATTTTTGCTTGTTTTTTGGATCTCCCTTTGACTTCTCTTGAAAACAAAATGTCTGACATTTCGCAAGCCCCCTCCCATAGACGTTGTAGGTCTTGCAATAGACGTATTCCGAAGGTCTCGGTAGATCCTCACACCGCTTGTTCTGACTGTAGGGACAGACCCTGTCAGTTAGAAAATCGATGTGAGGAATGCGCCGGTCTTTCGGAATTGGATTTTGTCCGACTTTTAAAGTATTCTTCTAAGTTAGAGAGAATTAGAGCTAGGAGGAGTTCTTCTCACTCTTCTTTATTTTCCTCATCTCATGATCCTCTTCCTGATCCTACCCCTGTAGTGGCTACCCCCGAACCTACTGTGTGCCCTCCGCCTGATATGTCAGTGGTTTTACGTGCTATTCAGGCTTTAGGCGATAAGGTAGAGTCAGTGGTAAGTGACCATAAGTCTCTGATGGCCGAAGTGAAAGAGTTGAAGGCCAAGAGTGCAGTGGGTGAAGTTAGTGCCAGTGCTGTGACGAGTGCTAGTGTCGGTGCAGTGCCTTGTACTAGTGTTAGTGCCAGTGTGGTGCGTGGGGATTTTTCTGTGCGAGCCAGTCGTTCTCCCAGTCCGGGACCTCTTGCAAGCTCCCAAGCCCAGGGGAGAAGCAATGTCGAAGGGCATAAGGGTTCGGCAGGCCTTGTTAGGCGCACAGAATCATCCTCAGTGGTTGCGGGCGTGTCTACCACAGACCGTCACTCCCACTTGCAGACGATTGAGCCCGTCTTCCGCTCGTCCGCTGATCTTCCCTCGGGGAAGAAACGTTGGTCTCAGGTCTCTAGACCGCTTAAACGCAGAGTCCAACCCTCGAGTGCTCAGCCAGGTTGCAGTCGTTGGCTCAGCTCTGACTCGCCTCAGTCTTCTAGCGATTGTACTCCGCCCAAGAGGAGTAAGGTACAACAGAGCTGCACCGGTGGTGCAACCACTGTTATGGCTTTGCCTCAGTCTGCTTCTGTCTCTGCTGATCCCAAGTGGTCTATGCTTCAGTCCATGCAAGCACAGCTTTCGGACCTGATGCGGGAGTGTCGTGCTGAGAGTGCTGCACCTCCTGCACCGGTGGTGCACCAACCTCCTGCACCCGTTCAGCCTGTGCTGCACCCGCCTGCACCGGTGGTGCACCTACCTCCTGCACCGGTTCAGCCTGTGCTGCACCCGCCTGCACCGGTGGTGCACCAACCTCCTGCACCCGTTCAGCCTTTGCTGCACCCGCCTGCACCGGTGGTGCACCAACCTCCTGCACCGGTTCAGCCTGTGCTGCACCCGCCTGCACTCGCTGCACCCAGTCGCAGCTCCATCTGCCAGGCGTACGATGTTGAACCAGTTTCTGTGTTCACTGTTCCCGGTGTTGTTCAGCATCAGCCTTCTTTAAGGCAACCTTCAGTTTGGGATCAGGAGGATTACTCCACTCTTCCTCCTCCTCCCCTGGCTGCTCCACCGACGGTGCAACTCTCGGTGGAGGTACAACAACCTCTTCCACCTGTGAGTCAGTCTGCTCAGCTGCTGCACCGAGCTCTACCCGTGCATCCTGATCCTGCTCCTCAGACATCTCTGCTTGCGGGAACTTTACCTTGTTCTGCACAGCCTCGATCTATTCACGCTCCACTTATACCACAGGAACAGGAACTTGCTGCACCTCCTCCTTCCACCTCTGTTGTTGTTCCTGCTCGTTCTGACTCTGCGGTTCAGCATTCGTTTCCGATCCCGTCGCCTCATTCTGGGGTTGAGATTTCGGATGATGAGGAAGCACACCTTGATCCCTCTTCGGACGTGGACGAATCCAGACCCTCTCCACAGTCTCTTGATTTTCGCAAGGTCTTGGCTCTTCTCAGGGAGGTTTATCCAGACCATTTTGTCTCAGCTATACCCCGCTCTCCACCATCTGAGTTTTCGCTGGGAGTGCAACAAGCTCAGTCTTCCTATACCAAGCTTGTCCTAGCTAGATCCTCCAAGAGGGCTTTTAGGATCTTAGGGGAATGGCTACAGTCTAAGCAACTTCTTGGCAAGACTTCCTTCATGTTCCCTCCAACGAAGCTCACTTCGAAAGCGAGCGTTTGGTATGCCACAGGGGAAGCACCAGGCTTGGGAATACCTGCCTCTGCCCAGGCTGACTTCTCAAGTCTGGTAGACTCGCCTCGAAGATCTGCTATGAGACGCTCAAAAGTGTGTTGGACCTTCTCGGACTTGGATCACTTGCTTAAAGGAGTGTTTAGAGCTTTTGAAATGTTTAATTTTCTCGACTGGTGCCTGGGGGCCCTCAGCAAGAAAACCTCCCATACGGACAAAGATTCTGCCATGCTGTTAATGTCCTGTATGGATAAGGCCATCAGAGATGGATCGGGCGAGCTAGCGTCCTTGTTTGTATCAGGGGTTTTGAAGAAAAGGGAACAGCTGTGTTCTTTCCTTTCCGCCAGCATTACCCCTTGCCAACGTTCACAACTTCTGTTTGCTCCTCTTTCGAAGTGTATTTTTCCCGAAGAGCTCATTAAAGATTTGTCGGCTGCTTTGATACAGAAGGACACGCACGATCTTGTAGCTTCTTCGGCTCGTAAGTCTAAGGCTCCCACCTCAGCCCCTAAGACTTACCGCTCCCCAGTGGCTGATACCCCTGCGACTAGATTCATACCGCCCTTTCGTGGTAGAGCCCCCAGCCGAGGAAGCTCCCGTCCAGACTCTTACAGAGGCAAGTCCAGGAAAGGATCCAAGCCATCCAAAGGAAAACACTGACTCTCCGATTCTCCAGACGACAGTAGGAGCCAGACTCAAGACCTTCTGGCGAGCTTGGGAGATGAGAGGTGCAGACGCACAGTCTGTCAGTTGGCTGAGGTTCGGTTACAGGATTCCATTCTTCCTTCAACCACCTCTGACCACTTCGCCCATCAACCTCTCTCCCAACTACAAAGAGGAGGACAAGAGGCTAGCTTTGCACCAGGAGGTGTCGCTTCTTGTGCAGAAGAAGGCTGTGGTTGTAGTCCGGGACCATCAATCCCCGGGCTTCTACAACCGCCTCTTTCTTGTGGCCAAGAAGACAGGAGGTTGGAGACCTGTGCTGGACGTCAGCGCTCTCAACGAGTATGTCACCAAGCTGACGTTCACGATGGAGACAACCAAGTCGGTCTTGGCAGCGGTCAGACAGGAGGACTGGATGGTCTCATTGGACTTGAAAGATGCTTATTTTCACGTTCCGATTCATCCAGACTCCCAACCTTTCCTAAGATTCGTTTTCGGAAAGGTCGTCTACCAATTCCAAGCCCTGTGTTTTGGCCTAAGCACAGCTCCTATGGTCTTTACCCTTCTGATGAGGAATGTAGCCAAATTCCTTCACTTGTCAAACATCAGAGCCTCCCTCTACCTAGACGACTGGCTGTTGAGAGCCTCCTCGAGTCGTCGTTGTCTGGAGAATCTTCATTGGACTTTAGACCTTATCAGAGACCTGGGTCTATTAGTCAATTTGGAAAAATCTCAACTCATTCCCTCACAATCCATCGTGTATCTGGGAATGGAAATTCAGAGTCAGAGTTTTCGGGCTTTTCCATCGGCCCCCAGGATAAGCCAAGCCCTAGAGTGCATCATGAGCATGCTGAAGAGGAACAGTTGCTCAGTGAGACAGTGGATGAGTCTCACAGGGACTCTCTCGTCCCTAGCCCTGTTTGTCGAGCTGGGCAGACTCCACCTCCGCCCTCTTCAATTCCACCTTGCAGCTCATTGGGACAAGAGTTCTACCCTGGAAGCCATCTCTATCCCTATCAACCAAGAGATGAAGACCACTCTCCTGTGGTGGAAGCACAACCTCCTTCTCAGAGAGGGTCTATCCTTGGCCATTCAGACCCCCAATCTTCATCTCTTCTCAGATGCATCGGACTCGGGCTGGGGTGCAACCTTGGACGGAAAGGAATGCTCCGGAATGTGGAACGAGGAACAACGTTCTCTCCACATCAACTGCAAGGAACTGCTGGCAGTTCATCTAGCCCTGTTGAACTTCAAGTCCCTCCTGCTAGGCAAAGTGGTGGAGGTGAACTCGGACAACACCACAGCCTTGGCTTACATCTCCAAGCAAGGGGGGACCCATTCGAGGAGCCTTTACGAGATCGCAAGGGACCTCCTCATTTGGTCAAGAAGTCTAAACCTCTCTCTAGTCACGAGGTTCATCCAGGGCAATATGAACGTGTCAGCAGATCGTCTGAGCAGAAGGAATCAGGTCATTCCCACGGAATGGACCCTCCACAAGAGTGTGTGCAACAGACTTTGGACCTTGTGGGGTCAACCTACCATAGATCTGTTTGCCACCTCCATGACCAAGAGACTTCCTCTGTTTTGTTCTCCTGTTCCAGACCCTGCAGCAGTTCATGTGGATGCCTTTCTACTGAACTGGTCCCATCTCGACCTGTACGCATTCCCTCCGTTCAAGATAATCAACAAGGTTCTGCAGAAATTCGTCTCGCACGAAGGGACACGGCTGACGCTGGTTGCTCCCCTTTGGCCTGCAAGAGAATGGTTCACAGAGGTACTACAATGGCTAGTAGACTTCCCCAGGACTCTACCTCTAAGAGTGGACCTTCTACGTCAACCTCACGTAGACAGGTTACATCCAAACCTCCACGCTCTTCAACTGACTGCCTTCAGACTGTCGAAAGATTCGCTAGAGCTCGAGGCTTTTCGAAGGAGGCAGCCAGGGCTATTGCCAGAGCAAGAAGGGTTTCCACTCGTAGGGTCTACCAGTCTAAGTGGGAGGTCTTCCGAAGCTGGTGTAGAGCCAATTCAATATCCTCTACCAATACCTCTGTGACCCAAATAGCTGACTTCCTGCTTCATCTTAGGAATGAGAGATCCCTTTCAGCTCCTACGATTAAGGGATATAGGAGTATGTTGGCCTCAGTTCTCCGCCATAGAGGTTTGGACCTGTCTTCCAACAAGGACCTTCAAGACATTCTTAAGTCTTTTGAGACGTCTAAAGATCGTCGTCTTTCCACTCCAGGCTGGAATTTAGACGTAGTCTTAAGGTTCCTTATGACATCTAGGTTCGAACCTCTCCAGTCAGCTTCATTCAAGGACCTTACCCTCAAGACTCTTTTTCTCGTTTGCCTGGCAACAGCTAAGAGAGTCAGTGAGGTTCATGCCTTCAGCAAGAACATTGGTTTCACGACCGAGTCTGCTACATGTTCTTTCCAGCTTGGATTCCTAGCAAAGAACGAACTTCCTTCACGTCCTTGGCCTAGATCGTTCGAGATACCTAGCCTTTCCAACATGGTAGGTAACGAACTTGAGAGAGTTCTTTGCCCTGTCAGAGCTCTCAAATATTATCTCAAGAGGTCTAAACCTCTCCGAGGACAGTCAGAAGCCTTATGGTGTGCCATCAGGAAACCCTCGAGACCCATGTCCAAGAATGGGCTTTCGTATTATATAAGGCTTCTGATTAGAGAAGCACATTCTCACTTAAAGGAGGAAGACCTTGCATTGCTGAAGGTAAGGACCCACGAAGTAAGAGCCGTAGCTACTTCGATGGCCTTTAATAAAAACCGTTCTCTGCAGAGTGTAATGGATGCAACCTATTGGAGGAGCAAGTCAGTGTTTGCATCATTTTATCTGAAAGATGTCCAGTCTCTTTACGAGAACTGCTACACCCTGGGACCATTCGTAGCAGCGAGTGCAGTAGTAGGTGAGGGCTCAGCCACTACATTCCCTTAATCCCATAACCTTTTTAACTTTTCTCTTGAATTCTTTTTGTTGTTTTTATGGTTGTTACGGTAGGCTAAGAAGCCTTCCGCATCCTTTTGATTTGGCGGGTGGTCAATTCATTCTTGAGAAGCGCCTAGGTTAAAGGTTGTGTAGAGGTCCTTTAGTAGGGGTTGCAACCCTATATACTTTAGCACCTTGGGTTGATTCAGCCTCCAAGAGGAACGCTGCGCTCAGTAAGGAAGACGAACTTAAAAAAGAGGCAGAGTAACGGTTCAATTCGACTTCCTTACCAGGTACTTATTATTTCATTTGTTATTAGAGATAACTGTTATATGAAATTTGGGGATACTTGGCTATCCTTTAATCTTGTTCACTGGTTTTCACCCACCCCCCTGGGTGCGAATCAGCTACATGATTATCGGGTAAGTTTAATATTGAAAAATGTTATTTTCATTAGTAAAATAAATTTTTGAATATACTTACCCGATAATCATGATTTAATTGACCCTCCCTTCCTCCCCATAAAGAACCAGTGGGATCGAGGAATAATTGAGGAGGTGTCAACAAGAAGTACTTGAGTACCTGGCCACAGGTGGCGCTGTTAGTACACCCCCTTCTAGTATTGTGATAGCTGGCGTATCCCTCCTTAGATTTCTGTCGGGCAACGGAGTTGACAGCTACATGATTATCGGGTAAGTATATTCAAAAATTTATTTTACTAATGAAAATAACATTTCTAGAAAATCCCTAAGACTTCTTTTTTCCAATGCAAAAACTTGAAATCAGAAAATCAGCAGAGCTGAATGTGCTTGATGTTTAAACAGCAGGTTTCTTTGTGCTGTAAGATACTTGATAGGATTTCCCTTTTTCTTGATTCTTACCTGTTTTAGTACTTCATCTCTTCCATTTTCCTTGATTTTCTGGAATTTCAAACTGATCATCATTAATGATAGGTATAAAAATGGCAGATAGTGCAATAGCTGGACGAAGAATGTTTTTGGCAACAGATTCTTGAATGGAGGTATTAGAGTATCATTATATTTGAAGATAAGGGGATATGATTTGATTTTACATTACTGAGCACAGAATACATAATTTTAACACTATAAATATACAAATGAAATATTGAAGAATAAAGATAGAAGCAGATATGATATAGACTCCGGTCTTTATATATGTAATTGATATCACTATTACAATTACTATTAATGGTGTTATGGTAGTCTCATTTGACTATTTTGATTAATATAAAAAAACTACGGAATAATAAGTTATTCAGTGATGAATATAAATCCTCATGCAAATTAAATTTGACTTTGTGAATAAAGTACTGTATAATAATATAAAGTCTGTCAGTGTATCATTTGCCTTCAGTTGGTTTCATATTCCATTTTTGTATGGTTTTCTTATTTGCCAATTATGGCTAGTGCTATATATATATATATATATATATATATATATATATATATATATATATATATATATATATACATATATACATATATATACATATATACATATATATATATATATATATATATATATATATATATATACTGTATATACATATATACATATATACATATATATATACATATATATATATATATATATATATATATATACATATATATATATATATACATATATATATATATACATATATATATATATATATATATATATATATATATATATATACATATATATATATATATATACATATATATATATATATATATATATATATATATATATATGTATATATATATATATGTATATGTATATATATATATATATATATATATATATATATATATATATATATATATATATGTATATATATATGTATATATATATATATATATATATATATATATATATATATATATATATGTATATATATATATATATATATATATATATATATATATATATATATGTATATATATATATATATATATATATATATATGTATATATATATATATATGTATATATATATATATGTATATATATATATGTATATATATATATATATATATATATATATGTATATATATATATATATATGTATATATATATATATATATGTATATATATATATATATATATATATATATATATGTATATATATATATATGTATATATATATGTATATATATATATATATATATATATATGTATATATATATATATATATATATATATATGTATATATATATATATATATATATATATATATATATATGTATATATATATATATATATATATGTATATATATATATATATATATGTATATATATATGTATATATGTATATATGTATATATATATATATATATATATATATATATATATATATATATATATATATATATATATATATATATATATACCAAGGCACTTCCCCCAATTTTAGGGGGTAGCCGACACCAACAATGAAACAAAACAAAAAGGGGACCTCTACTCTCTATGTTCCTTCAGCCTAATCAGGGACCCAACCGAGTTCAGCTGGTACTGCTAGGGTGCCACAGCCCAACCTCCCACATTTCCACCACAGATGAAGCTTCATAATGCTGACTCCCCTACTGCTGCTACCTCCGCGGTCATCTAAGGTCCCGGAGGAAGCAGCAGGGCCTACTGGAACTGCGTCACAATCGCTCGCCATTCATTCCTATTTCTAGCACGCTCTCTTGCCTCTCTCACATCTATCCTCCTATCACCCAGAGCTCTCTTCACACCATCCATCCACCCAAACCTTGGCCTTCCTCTTGTACTTCTCCCATCAACTCTTGCATTCATCACCTTCTTTAGCAGACAACCATTTTCCATTCTCTCAACATGGCCAAACCACCTCAACACATTCATATCCACTCTAGCCGCTAACTCATTTCTTACACCCGTTCTCTCCCTCACCACTTCGTTCCTAACCCTATCTACTCGAGATACACCAGCCATACTCCTTAGACACTTCATCTCAAACACATTCAATTTCTGTCTCTCCATCACTTTCATTCCCCACGACTCCGATCCATACATCACAGTTGGTACAATCACTTTCTCATATAGAACTCTCTTTACATTCATGCCCAACACTCTATTTTTTACTACTCCCCTAACTGCCCCCAACACTTTGCAACCTTCATTCACTCTCTGACGTACATCTGCTTCCACTCCACCATTTGCTGCAACAATAGACCCCAAGTACTTAAACTGATCCACCTCCTCAAGTAACTCTCCATTCAACATGACATTCAACCTAGCACCACCTTCCCTTCTCGTACATCTCATAACCTTACTCTTACCCACATTAACTCTCAACTTCCTTCTCTCACACACCCTTCCAAATTCTGTCACTAGTCGGTCAAGCTTCTCTTCTGTGTCTGCTACCAGTACAGTATCATCCGCAAACAACAACTGATTTACCTCCCATTCATGGTCATTCTCGCCTACCAGTTTTAATCCTCGTCCAAGCACTCGAGCATTCACCTCTCTCACCACTCCATCAACATACAAGTTAAACAACCACGGCGACATCACACATCCCTGTCTCAGCCCCACTCTCACCGGAAACCAATCACTCACTTCATTTCCTATTCTAACACATGCTTTACTACCTTTGTATAAACTTTTCACTGCTTGCAACAACCTTCCACCAACTCCATATAACCTCATCACATCCCACATTGCTTCCCTATCAACTCTATCATATGCTTTCTCCAGATCCATAAACGCAACATACACCTCCTTACCTTTTGCTAAATATTTCTCGCATATCTGCCTAACTGTAAAAATCTGATTCATACAACCCCTACCTCTTCTAAAACCACCCTGTACTTCCAAGATTGCATTCTCTGTTTTATCCTTAATCCTATTAATCAGTACTCTACCATACACTTTTCCAACTACACTCAACAAACTAATACCTCTTGAATTACAACACTCATGCACATCTCCCTTACCCTTATATAGTGGTACAATACATGCACAAACCCAATCTACTGGTACCATTGACAACACAAAACACATATTAAACAATCTCACCAACCATTCAAGTACAGTCACACCCCCTTCCTTCAACATCTCAGCTTTCACACCGTCCATACCAGATGCTTTTCCTACTCTCGTTTCATCTAGTGCTCTCCTCACTTCCTCTATTGTTATCTCTCTCTCATTCTCATCTCCCATCACTGGCACCTCAACACCTGGAACAGCAATTATATCTGCCTCCCTATTATCCTCAACATTCAGCAAACTTTCAAAATATTCCGCCCACCTTTTCCTTGCCTCCTCTCCTTTTAACAACCTTCCATTTCCATCTTTCACTGTCTCTTCAATTCTTGCGCCAGCCTTCCTTACTCTCTTCACTTCTTTCCAAAACTTCTTCTTATTCTCTTCATATGACTGACCCAATCCCTGACCCCACCTCAGGTCAGCTGCCCTCTTTGCCTCACGTACCTTGCGCTTTACTTCCACCTTTTTCTCTCTATATTTTTCATACTTCTCTATACTATTACTCTGCAGCCATTCTTCAAAAGCCCTCTTTTTCTCTTCCACTTTCACCTTCACTCCTTCATTCCACCATTCACTGCCCTTCCTCATGCTGCCTCCAACAACCTTCTTGCCACATACATCACTTGCAATCCCAACAAAATTTTCTTTTACTAACTTCCATTCCTCCTCTAAATTACCAGTTTCTCTTACTCTCACCTCATCATATGCCATTTTCAACCTTTCCTGATACTGTATTTACTTTTTACCCCCGGTTTTATTAGCTCTTCAATCCTCACTACCTCCCTTTTACATCCACCTACTCTATTCCCCCACTCTTTTGCTACAACTAATTTTCCTTCCACCAAAAAATGATCAGACATACCGTTAGCCATACCCCTAAACACGTGCACGTCTTTCAATCTTCCAAACATTCTTTTAGTTACCAACACATAATCCATTAATGCCCTTTCTACTACTCTTCCATTTGCCACTCTTACCCATGTATACTTATTTTTATCTTTCTTTTTAAAGAAGCTAGCACTTATTACCATCTCTTGTTCAACACACATGTCTACCAGTCTCTCACCACTCTCATTTTCACCTGGTACGCCATACTTACCAATGACACCTTCTACCTCTCCAGCGCCCACTCTAGCATTTAAGTCACCCATAACAACTACATAATTCCTTCTACCCAGTCCTTCTACACACCTAGTTAAATCATTCCAGAACTCATTCCGATCTTCTTCACTTTTCTCACTACCTGGCCCATACGCACTGACAAACGCCCAACATTCCCTACCCAACCTAACCCTTACCCACATTAACCTAGATGATATCTCCTTCCATTCCACTACTTTACCTGTCATCCATTCACTCAGCAATAACGCCACACCCTCTCTCGCTCTTCCCCTTTCAATCCCAGACACTCTACCAGACATTTCACCAAACATCACTTCACCCTTTCCTTTCATCTTTGTCTCACACAAGGCCAATACATCCATCCTTCTACTTCTAAACATACTTCCAATCTCACATCTTTTACTCTCTATCGTACTACACCCACGCACATTTAAACACCCCAAAACTAGAGTGCGGGGAGCAGTCACTCTCCCCCCAGCTCCATCTCCTTGTCGATGTCTCGCAGGAATTTTTTACAGGAGAGGGGGTTCCCAGCCCCCTCGTCCCGTCCCTTTTAGTCGCCTCTTACGACACGCAGGGATAACGTTGGCGCTATTCTAATTTTTATATGCCCCCGCGGCCATATATATATATATATATATATATATATATATATATATATATATATATATATATATATATATATATATGTAACGGATTTTGAGCGAAAAATCTATTTTTGGGTGAGATAGCCATGGCGTCCTGATGGAAGGTTCCTTTTTGGTAGCTTCCTTGGGTATATAACTACTAAATATTCCCAGAGAATTTAACCACAGGTTCATCACAGAATACTAACTTCTGGAGCGAGTATCCTAAAGGTTTCCCTTTAAGACATCGTATATCAACAGGGGACGCATGTATTAACGCGCCACATAGCTATCTGCACCCCACATAGATTTAACACTTCGATGTGTAGGGGCGGAGAATAGCTGGGGAGCCGTTCCACAGCTAATCTCGTCCGTGGTTACTTTTGGTACTCGAGACGTAAACAAACGGGCGCCATTGCTAAATGACGTCACGTCCGTCCTCATCCTGAAGCCAGTTGCTTGCCGATCACCATGATACAGCAGGACAGGGTGGGACCTAAAAAAACTGGACGAAGTAGCAGGGAGGGTCCATCAGGACGCCATAGCTATCTCACCCAAAAATAGATTTTTCGCTTCGCTCAAAATCCGTTTTTTGGGCTCAAGCCATGGCGTCCTGATGGAAGAATACCAGAGAATCAATGTATCGTGGTAGATTTTTCCCCTTGAAAAGTAAGTGCCGAGGGCTTTGAACAGGTTAGCATAGTAATCTCAATAGAGGAACCGTAGGGAAGAAAACTTCCTGCCCCCTTGGCAGTGAAGTCCCAACGGACCATGCTGAAGATCAAAGTGGTCATGGAAGGGCTACCCACCTTGCTGGGAGAACATGAAGAACTCGGAGACAAGACTGAATGGTTGTTATTCATATAGGAACATTCTCAAAAGCAGACAAGTGGTGGTTAGGCACTGTATGTGAAGAGAGAGAATCGTCTGGTCTCGAAGGCATGATGTAAGTAAGTATTTGGGTAGGAATATTACATTGCAGAGGTGAGTATATAATAAGGATTGAATCCTTAGTAATCTTCATTGTATATAAGAGGAAGGGGATAATAAAACTATGACAGTCATGTATTTTATAGTATAAGTAGAAGCGGATTGAGACGCACAAGTAATAAAATAGAAATTTTATTTCACAATTGCAGAATATGGTAATTAAATGCAATAAGTATGTAAAAGTAATTTACAACAAATTATAATGTACATAGTAATGAAAGACTTGCTCTTGAATCTGAAAGGGAATTTCAAATTATTAGTGGGCACTTGATCCAGAGGAACGTCAGTCTTTAAAAAGAAAACACATCACGCTCTAGGCATGCGGCACTCATGTGACGACTATGACATTTCACCTGGGATAAAAACAGTATATGAAAAAGCACTAAGTGTCTTTGAAATCACTACGTATCACACGAGGGTCAACATAGGCACCCGAGGAGTTAGAGTCCCAAGTAACTCACTGTTCTATGCAGAGTTAGGTGCAGGTTTCATAACACTACCTGCGGCTACCATAAAATGTTTGACTTCATGCACTTGTTTCGCATAATGTTTGAAGAAAACATGTGAGGATTTCCAGCCTGTGAAACTCTTAAGGCTTTCAAAATCCATACTCTGAAAGAAATTCAGAGACGATGCAACTTTTCTAGGATCGTGACCTGCGGGTGAACTGTCAGGATCCGCTCTGCGAATGAAGTAGGTGATTTTCGCTCGTAGTTGTTTCAGTGACAGGTCGCTGCCCGATGTTTCTCCTTTGAAGAGTTGGCCTCCACCAAAGTCAGAAGTTCTACGAAGATAGACCTTGAGGCTCTCTACTGGACATAGAGAGGCATCTTCTTTCAGGGGGCAGATTCTCCAAGGGCCCCATCTTTTGGTGGGTAGTTCGTTTTTGGCGAGAAACGTCGGATCCGGGAAGAGGATAAGGTCTCCTGAATCTGTAAACAGAATGTGACCCTCGTCCCTTGATAATGCCACTATTTCGCTGACTCAGGCTCCTGAGGCAAGAGCAAAAAGAAAAATAACTTTTTGAGTCAGATCCTTGAGAGGGCATGAATCATTGTCCAAGCTGGGGGCAAAATGGAGCACCTTGTCCAGGGACCAGGAGATCGGTTTTGGTGGGGGTGCTGGGCGTAGACGAGCGCATGCCTTCGGCAGTTTATTGTAGATGTCGCTGGACAGATCAATCTGGAAGGCGTAGATTAGTGGTCTAGTCAAGGCCGATTTGCAAGTAGAAATCGTGTTGGCTGCTAAGCCTTGTCCATGAAGGTGAATGAAGAAGGACATGCAAAAATCGATGGTGATTTCCGTAGGATTTTTTGCCTTGACGAAAGAGACCCATTTTCTCCAGGATGATTCGTATTGCCGTCGTGTGGATTCGGTCTTGTATTCCTCGAGGAAGTCGAGACTCTTCTTCGATATCCCGAACCTTTTCTTCACGGCTAGGGAGAGAAAATCATGAGATGAAGGTCCCTGACTTTCAATGATGAAGCGAAGACAGTCAACTTCTGTACTTGCTGGGAGAGAACTGGGCCCGGGAGAGGGATCAGCGTAGGTTGTAGCTCCAGGACTAGGGGGGTACCAGTTGCTCCGAGGCCACTTGGGAGCCACTAGTGCTGCTGTCCCTTTGAAGGTTCTCAGTTTGGAGAGGACTTTCAGCAGGTTGGTGGGAGGGAACAGGTAGATCTTGGACCACCTGTTCCAATCCAGTGACATGGCGTCCACTGCTTCTGCCTTGGGGTCCTCGTACGGGGCCACATATCGAGGAAGTTGATTGTTGTCGCTCGTTGCGAAGAGATCGATCTGAAGTTCTGGGACTTGGTGAGAGATGAAGGAGAATGATCTTGCGTCTAGAGACCATTCCGACTCTATCGGGCTTGTCCGAGATAGAGCGTCCGCCGTCACGTTGCGGAATCCTTGTAGGTGAACTGCAGACAGGTGCCATTTCTTCTTCTCTGCCAGACGGAAGATTGTCAGAAGCACCTGATTTATCTGGGGCGATCTTGAGCCTTGGCAATTGAGACATCGAACTACCACCGAGTTGTCTAGGGTTAGACGAATATGGATCGAGGGAGGCGGGGAGAGTTTCTTCAGAGTTAGAAGGACTGCCATGGCCTCCAAGATGTTGATGTGAAACGTCTTGAATAGGGGAGACCATGTTCCTTGAGCCTGTTTTTGGTGGGAGTGACCTCCCCAACCCTCCAGCGAAGCGTCCGTGTGGATGTTGAGTGATGGAGGTGGGTGTTGAAGAGGGATGGACCTTTTCAGGGCCTTTGCTTCCGACCACGGCTTTAGGAGCAGCCGAAGTCTGTTTGGGAGCCGTCTCTTGAGGTCTCTTCGAGCGATGGATGCAGAACGTCTCCAGACTCCCGCGGCATCCTTTAGCTGTGCACGTAGCACTGGGTTTGTCACTGAGGAGAACTGTAGAGAGCCTAGAACTCGTTCCTGCTGACGTCTTGAGATCCGTTTGGATTTCAGCAGTCGCTTGACAGACCCTGCTATTTCCTTCCTTTTCTTCTGGGGAATGGAAAGGCGGTGTGACTGAAGGTTCCACTGGATTCCTAACCATTGGAACTTCTGAGCTGGAGAGAGGCGAGATTTCTTCGCGTTTATCTTGAATCCCAGGTGTTCTAGGAACTGGGTAACTTTGTTGCAGGATCTTAAACAATCCTCGGGCGATGGAGCCCAGACTAGCCAGTCGTCGAGGTAGGCCATCACCTGGACGCCGCGGAGGCGAAGCTGTTGAACGATGGCGTCCGCTAGCTTTGTGAAGATCCGAGGGGCCACATTGAGGCCGAAGGGCATGGCCCTGAAGGCGTAGCTTTTCCTTTGGAGTCGAAATCCTAGGTAGGAGGAAGTGTGGTGGTTCATTGGAACGTGCCAGTAGGCATCCGCCAGGTCTATGGAGACCGTGTAGGAACCTTGAGGCAGAAGGGTCCTTATCTGTTGAAGAGTCAGCATCTTGAACTTGTTGCTCGCTATGAACTTGTTGAGGGGGGATAAGTCTAGAATGACTCTGAGCTTGTCGGAGTCCTTCTTGGGGACGCAAAACAGTCTCCCTTGGAACCTGGTTGACTTTACTCTCCTTATCACCTTCTTGTTCAAGAGATCTAGGACATATTCTTCCAGAAGGGGGGTTGATTGTTGGAAGAATTGCTGGAAGGTTGGGGGTGGTTGAGTCCAACTCCAGCCTAGACCTTTCTTGACGATGCTGTGTGCCCAGGGATCGAAGGTCCAACGATCCTGGAATTGGCGGCGTCTTCCTCCCACTGGAAGCACTTCATTGCTTCTGGTGTCCCGAGGGTTTACTGCCTCGGCTGCTAGCTCCCTTTCCTCCTCTGCCTCTGGAGGGACGGCGAGATGCATCTCTGCCTGCACCTCTGTTTGAGCCTCTACCTTTGGAACGAAAGATAGTTGACTGTTGCTCAAAAGCAGGGGTGAAGACCGGCGACTGTGACAAGACCGGTTGGGTGACCAGCTGAAAGGTCTGCTGTGGCTGAGCTGCCGCTTGGGGAGTAGCGGGTCCCGGAAACTGCCGTCTCTGTTGACATTGCTGGGGTTTCTGCTTGGAGGATTTCCTCTTAGGTTGAGGGCCGTCGTCCTGAGAGGATTTCCTCTTCTTCGACATGCCCCACTTGTGGAGAAGGTTCCTGTTCTCCGTGGCGGCCTTGTTGATGATCTCTTTCACAAGGGCAGAGGGAAAGAGGTGCTTACCCCAGATGTTGGAGGGAATCAGTCTCCGGGGTTCGTGTCTCACTGTGGCACTGGAGAACACGAATTCACGACAGGCTCTACGAGCCTTCATGTAGTTGTACAGGTCTTTAACTACAGTCGCCAAATGCGTTTTGGCGAGCACCATGTAGTGATCGGGGACTCTAGTGTCACCGGCCATGACTTTGAGCTGTACCTGGAGGGACATGGATGCGGCGAGCCTTTCCTTCGTGTCATGTTCCCGACGAAGGAGATGGTCATTAAGTTTCGAGAGGTCTTCGTTAAACTGACGTCCAGCAACGTCGGGATCTAGTTTCCCCACAACAAAAGTATGCTGGACATCTTTCCAGTGTCGAACATTGGGGGGAGTAATCAGGGAGAAGGGTCTGCACTCCTCCAGTGCAGGGCAAGGTTTCCCTTCTTCCACTGCTTTGTGTACCGCAGCGAAGGCCTTTTCCATGAAGGGGAGGATCGCATCATCTGGTGCGACATAGGTAGGGTGCTTCTTGCTCAGCGCCGGAAGCTTTGAGCAGGTAAAACCCCTACTTTTAACAGCGTTGGCCAGCATAGCCTGGGCCTTCGGGAGATCGAACACTATCACCTCCTTAGGTTCGGTCTCTTCTCTAGAGGCAGGTTCGGATCGAAGCCGGACGTAACAGTCCGGATAAGCCTCAAAACTCGGGAAGAATTCCACTTCTTCCAGGGCAACCGAGCCGACCTTCTCACTGACGAAGATCCTGCCCGTTGCGATAGGCATGTGCTCAGCATACCTCCAGGGGTTGGCGTGCGAACATGCCGGGAGGTCCTTAACCGAAATCCTTTTCGGCTCCTTTGAACTTCCCATGGTCCTGATGTATTCGTGTGTCTCACGGAGTTTCTTGTCCATAAGAGCTTCGAGCATACGGAACATCTCCTGGGCGCTGGATGGGACGGGGTCCGGGGTGGCGGAGGAAGACGGGAGTGATACTTCCGTCGGTGTAGGAGTTGGGGCGGGGGTGGAAGGCGGAGCGACCTCTTGCTCCGACTCGGTGTATTCCACTTGGTCCTCCTCATAGTCCAGTTCTTCGGCCATGAGGTTCCTCTCCGTGGTCTCCGACACCTCCGACATACGTTCCGCGTTGTCGGTATCCAGGCGACACTCGTGCATGGACTGGGCCATGACTACATCGGGTTCCACCGTGATCTGGACGGTGGGGATCTGATCCTTGGGGACCACAGAGTCTGGGGATGCCTTCGGGAAAAGCAAGGCCCTCAAGTCTTCAGTGGCAAGGTATGGTCCAGTGGCGTTCTTCTGGAAGCCACGCACCCATTTGCGTAGCTTCTCTCGAGAAGCGTCCCTAACCTCCGCTGAGGGAGGATTATTGAACGCCTCGACCAGGCGGTCCTTGCAGACTGTACAGTTCTGCGGGTCCCAAAACTTCAGATCGCCTTTCTTGTTGGCGCAAGGGGCGTGGGTCCTACACGCCGTGTGCCCGTAGAAGTGCGGGCGCTTCACTGCACAGAAGCCGTGATCGCACTTCATGTACTCCTCCTGTAAGAGAAAGAGAACATGAGTATGGGGTATTCATAAGAATGACTTATATTCTAAAGTTAAATATTAAAGGATTAATCTTTAACTTAATATTAAGTGGTATAAACAATGTGATGTTTTGAGAGTGGGCGGAAATGAAGGAGATAGACACATACTCCGTGTAACCCGCCCAGCTGGTTACCGTAACCTTATCCATAGGCAATTTGTTTGTGACCGAGGGCACAGGGCAGAATTCTTCATAGATTGCCAGGGAGGCAGGGGGAATTCTAGTGGGAATTGCCAAGGATATAAAACTGGGACTGAGGCCACTCAGACCATAGAATTGGGAACGTAGACGATCCCATAGGGTAACGGTTTCCGGCAACCAGCCGTGCTAAGATACACACAGCATGCTGGAAATTTGTGATATGCAAGAAGACAGCATGGTTATTAATAGAATGGTAAGATAATACCTATCTATTTATGTAGTCAAACCATCTAGTTGCAATGTAGGGCTATCAACATGAGATGATAGCTAGTAGAAGGGGTGCAAGTCGCTTTGACGCCTCCGGAAGGCTCCGGCAGACCGACGGCACGCCGGAGGCCGCTCCAGCAGAGTTTTTGGCATTTAGGGAAGACAAATATATAAGTCAAGAGTAATGCCAGGATGGCGGCCGCCGGCACAACGGCGGCACACCGGCGGGAAGCGGCGGCTCCGGCAGCCGAAGGTTGCCGGCTTGGTGACAGGGACAAGGAAAGGGCTATAGCAGAACCGGACTGCCGGCAGTGGATGCCGGCACTCCGGGGGCCGGACCGATGGACGGACGACCGAAGCTATGAGGTATGAGGGAAGGCCATCGGCTGTAGACCGACGGGAGGCGGCAGTCCCCCGGCACACGGAGGACTGACGGCCCAGGGGGCAAGGAATGTGTCACCAAGGGTGGGAGGTGGGTATCACCGACAGGGGAGGCGGCAAGGGACCGGCACCGGGACAGTGAAAGAGACAGAAGGAGGGATGTAGGGGTACGGACACGGACCCCAAGACCCCACCTGAATGGGTGTACCCATGATAGAGGCTAGCCCTATCACCCAATGGCAGGGGCCGCAGGCAGCCGGGAGCCAGGGTAGCCCAAGGGAGGGCTAGGGAACACCCAAGAGGGGGGAGAACCCCTGTGGACAAAACGCATCCAGTGGCTAACCCCATAGGACACTATGAACGGTATATGTACCAGAGCGGACTGCACACAGGGACTCAAGGTAGCCCTATCACTCCACCCTAAGGAGGAGTTGTAGGACAGGGGACAGATGGGTATAGACTAACCTAAGTATAGGCTAGGCCATACAAGAGATAGGAGGGGAGGGGAGAAGAAGAGGGGTCTTCTATAGGGGAGGCTCTGTACCAAAGCGACCACCAAGGAAGGGAGGACGCTCCCTAGCCTAAGGTTAGGCAGCCTGTCTGAGAACGGTGCATGGGTATCGTTTCAGCAAGGCACAGAACTAACTCTCCCCAAGCCTAACCTAGAGCAGGGATGTTACACCCTGAACTAGGAAGGATGGAAGACGTATCACTATTGCAGCGAAGGTCGGAAACCTAGCCCCAGCAATAGAGGAAGGGCATGCCGTTCCTCATTCTCGGACGCAACCCTAAGGGGGGATCATTCCCTTAGGGAGGACAGAGAAGCGATAGATACTCTGATATGAGCTTGATCCCCTTACGTGGTAGGGGGAGCAAGGCTGCACAGAGGGGATGCCCTAAGGCCGGGGGTGAAGGAAGCATATAGGGGTCCTACATTTAGGTTAGGTTAGAAAGGCACACTATCAAACCTATCCCCTATATGGTCCCTGAAGGCGAAAACACTTGCATCACAGTCAACAGTATCATAAAATAATGCCACTATCTTCATAACTAAACCTAGGATCACTGAAATATATCATGCATGAACACTGATGATAGGCACTCTGGCCTAGGGGCTAGACTAGCGAACTGGTATGGGGTCAGTCGATGACCAATAACAGAGCGTCAAAACACGATATATAAAGTTCCTAGCTATGAAGACTAAATAACTAATAGTATCGATTAGTTAATGAGGCCGGAAAACGCTGTTGAGGCTAGCTAAATAAGGCATGCAAAACAACAGCGACGCCATAAAATGGCGGGTCCGGTCGAGGCACAGCTCTGCCACAAAACATCAAATATCTCGAAAAGTAAAAGTTATTTTACGGTCAGAGCTTATTTAAACAATACTGGAACCTTGTACTCAACTTTCCAGAAGAAGGCGAGGCCGAGGGTAGAGACATGGCTAAGATGCAAGTCGATAAGATACGCACAGAGAAAAATCCGTCTAGTAAGGCAAGCTACTAAGCGAAGGATGAGGACGGACGTGACGTCATTTAGCAATGGCGCCCGTTTGTTTACGTCTCGAGTACCAAAAGTAGCCACGGACGAGATTAGCTGTGGAACGGCTCCCCAGCTATTCTCCGCCCCTACACATCGAAGTGTTAACTCTATGTGGGGTGCAGATAGCTATGTGGCGCGTTAATACATGCGTCCCCTGTTGATATACGATGTCTTAAAGGGAAACCTTTAGGATACTCGCTCCAGAAGTTAGAATTCTGTGATAAACCTGTGGTTAAATTCTCTGGGAATATTTAGAAGTTATATACCCAAGGAAGTTACCAAAAAGGAACCTTCCATCAGGATGCCATGGCTTGAGCCCCCCCCCAAAAAAAAAAAAATATATATATATATATATATATATATATATATATATATATATATATATATATATATATATATATATATATATATACAGAAGGGGCCCCAAATTATGCGTGTTCGAATTATGCGATTCCCCATTTATACGGTCGGTAGTTTAAAAAAAAAAAATTTCTGCAAAGCTGTTCAAAGTCTGCAAGTCAAGCACTACAAAATATATCAAATCTATTGTTCTTTTTGGGTATATTGGTAGCCCTAAATACAGTGCTTCATAATAAATATTACCAAATGATATTTATCTTACATTTTATTAACATAATTTCATGATAAATAGCCTATTTAAGGAAAAAATTCCATATCAACAATGAAATCAACTTTTAACTATGCGAACCCAGCTCACAAAATGTAAACAGAATTGTGGTTACATTCTCGGCAATCTTTATCTTTCTACAATC